>NW_015555819.1:1625383-1648325 GCF_001515605.1 Sinocyclocheilus anshuiensis
GAAAGAGAAAGGCGTCCTGTCCTCAGAGCACTGGCGGTGTGGTATGGTTTGGGTTATTTTGCGGCTGAAGCCTTGAAAGAGGGAGGCGTAGTGGCTCGCACATACCCGCGGCACTCAAATGGATCTTCCATTGGGAGGTTTTAGGCTTCAAAATGGTTTCCTGTGACGTCGATTGTATGTTTGATTTGCGCTTTGCAGGGTTAGAGTTATTCTCCGGGGGGGGTAGAATCTAGCACGCTTTAATTTCCGCTCACCCAACAGCCAGCACAAAGTTGGCAGTGAGAAGTCTAGGGATTGTAAAGACAGATTTTCCCTTACTGTTAAAGCACATTTTTTGTTTTTCTGTAGCTGTCGCCGTTCCAAGACTTGTGCTTGCAACTTGATTAATTGTTCCTTATAATTGGACTGTTTTTTTGGCGGCTGCAGGGTTTGGTATGGTTAAAAAAATAAAGGGGGAAAAAAATCACAATTCTTGGCCAGGGCGAAACGCCTCAGTACTAATTGCGCACAGTGGACACTGGATGGGAAATGGTTGCAGGAGAATTGAATCCAGGTTATGTTAGTTCAGCTGGCACTTTGTGGTGTGAGAAGCCATGCAGTCCCTGGTGTAGACGAACGGTGCCCGGGAGTTAGCGTCAGTTCTGTTGTCGTTGGAGTGAATAGGCTTCTCGTTTGTAGAACCGTCTCACTTTCCATGAAAACCATCGCTTTTATTGTCCTCTCCACACGCAAAGTGAGATGTCAGGCTTGGGCGACACACTGAGGACTCATCTTTCTAGCTCGGCACATTCAGGCAGATGGTCTGCTAGGCCTATGGGAGCCATAATAAACATGTAACAGCATTGAAGAAATGTATGGAAAAACAAATTTGAAAGGGGATTTTCTTAGAGTACAACCCATTTAATTATCCACAAATGTATCAGAAACCCATAGAAAAGAAGAATAACAAATGATATTGTTCATTTCCATTGTTTATTTTTAAGATCAGTGTGACTAAATGGAGAGTACATTGAGAATTTTTCTTAAGCCCATGCTTCTTATACACTAAGTTTGCATGAGAATAAACCACCAAGTAAATCTTATGCGTGTCTGAATCAGAAGTTTGAGAGGATCTCAACAATATCTCAAAAAATGTGCTTCGATTTGATTAGTTTACACAAAAATGCTATCATGAAATGCCATAATTTTCTTCGTTAAAGAACACAAAATAAGGTTGCAAATGTGTTTGCCCATACAATGAAAAAATCCATTGGAATCTATTGAGTATGTTTGGTGAACTATCCTTTTAATGCATACAAATTCAACAATTGTGCAACCTCTGTGACTTTGTTATTTCTCTTTGGGATTTTAGATATATGCGATTAAATTAAATTGAAAATTTGGAATCCATTAAGTTGTATGAGCTATAAATTAACAACTTATAAGCAATTTTGTTTATTTTAGCAATTTATTTTGTTGCAATATGATGTCTGTATTTCATTTTTTAAGAGTAAATCCTCTCCAAACAACCAATATCCTATTTTTCAGCTTGAATGTGAAAATGTAAAAACACCAACAGCAGGTCTTCACTGGGTTGTAAACAGAGAGGATGTTTATTTTGAGGCTTTCCAGGGGTTGAAATGTCAAGATGAGGAGCTACACCACAATCTAATGATATAAAAAGTACACAGGAGATCATCAAAATGTTATGGCATTTAGGGATGTAACGATTACTGGTTTGACGATAAATCGTGATAAAATACCCCACGGTTAGTAATACCGTTTCATATTTTAATTATCACTATAACCGTATTCGATTACCGCGATTTGAACAATTGAGGATAAATAAATACTGTCCAGCACAGGGCTCCAGAGTGGAACCAAATGGGCGCATTTTGCGACCATTTTTTCTGCCCGTGTGACTAAATTTTGTGTGCGGTCGCACTGGCGCTACCACCGCATTGTTCAACTCATAAGCGCTGCCATTTCTGTTGCATATGAGAAACGGCAAACGAAACTGAAAGCATAACGAAACCGCGTGACTCGTTGGAACTGCGCAGCGCTTAAAGAGTGTAGAGCATGGTTTATACTCACCACGTCAGCACGAGCGCGAAGCTGTGTGCAGCAAAAATGACGCGAATATTGAGGAAACGATGGATGGGTTTCATGTTAAAGTAAAGTAAAGGACCGCTTCTTAAACCAGAGGTGAACATGTTGGTATACTTGTGGGGGAAAAAACATGCTAGCACTGTCACCACAGCCAGTTTAGTTTTACTTTTCTTTTTGTTTTCATTTTGAAAAGCTTGTTATCTTTGCTGTTTACCTCACGTTACGCTATGGAGGCTTGTATAGATGTATGTAAGCAAATCAGACAATTATCTTTTCCTGTAAAACGTGACACCAAGATCGCAAATTCGAAAGTGAAGCACCCGAAGCCCGGTTATAACATAAATAGGAACTCCCGTTCACAAAATTTAAATCACAAATAATACTGATGAAAAAGAAGGGGTTGAATGTTAACCACTTTCGTTTTCATGTAATTATAAACTATGATATATAAAGTTCATCAGCATGCATTGATTAATCCCTCAAAATAAAAATATTGCGACCAAATCATGTGCTGGCGTGACCAACTGAGAAAGTTAGTCGCAAAAGAGCGACCAGTGGGAAGAATGAGTCTGGGTGCAGTTTTTGTCTGGGCCAAAAAACGGACCGAATTTGCATGCCCTGCTGTAAATTTTGACCGGTTGATGAAAAACAAGCTTATGTGGATTCTACACATTTAAACAATAAGGTATCTAGTATTATTTATGGAGCAGATAAAATACATATAATAATTTATTAATCAATTATCATTTTGACGACCCTTTTCTTTATTTAAAAGCTGAAATGAGAGGTTTACCATTTATGAAACTTTTTCAAAGCTTTATTTGAACATTTACATTAGATATTTGAACATGCTATTAGATAAACTGTGTCAGTCATGTTGTCATTTAAAATCCGAACATCATTGGTAATGTTATTGTTTTAGTTATGCAAACAAAAACTCATTTTATTTGTTGTTTGTTGATTTTAAATGTAAAACTTGGTGAAATTATTTATGTGTCAGTACTTTTTTAACATTTCCAGCACATTTTAACAATACTGTGATCATTTTGGTCACTATAATCGTGATAAGAAATGTTCATACCGTTACATCCCTAATGGCATTATATGCATTTAGAAAGAAGATTGTAATCTTTCAAAGTTCTTATGCAGATTAAATTTCAGCTGGCCTTCTTCCCATTCTGTAAATGTGCTTCACGCTGTTATTGTCAGACAATGAGACTTTGAATTTTTTATTATAATTTTTTTTTTTGGTGAAGCAAGTGAGATCAAAAACAGCGGCCTATTATTTGATGTTATTGTAAGTGAATCCTTGACTTTTGGGCTTAGTAACAAGAAAAGGAAAAACAACGTTAGCTACGCTAATCTGAGGCCAGAACAAGGCATGTGACCAAACATTTTCTGCCCCTGGGGGTGTCCTGAGTTTGGTGTTCTGTACAAACATTGGCTTGGCCCTGTGTAATTCTGTTTTTTGGAGGGCAGACAAAGGGAACAGCTCCTTCTAGTCTCAAAGCAAATCTTTGGTGTTTACAAAAATACCACACAACAACATCATAGCAGCCAATCTATTTGTAATTAAAATGTTTTTCTTTTTCGTCCTCATGATGTCTTCATTCAGACATCAAATCCATCTGTTTTGACTGAAAGTTGTTTTCCTGACTAGCCTCTGAAACTATTTACCTTCACCTCAGTTGAGGATACGTGGATGTTGGGAATGATCTGCATTACAGCAGTAATCATGATTTATGATGACTTTATCATACAACTAGTATTTCACTTACATTGATATCACTTTTTTATTTCGTCCATCTATCTTAGGTTCTGAGTATGCATTTCCTGACCATTTCCCTCCTTCTGACGACTCCTTAGTCTCTACACTGCACTAAAACTTTATAAGGCATTCCCATTATGCATTGCAACAACAATTTTTCAGTACTGTAAAATATTAATTAAAATAGTTCATTGTAATTAAAAATGGTTATTTAATTAGATTTAAAAGAACATCAGTGTTGATAGCAACGTGGACAGGATGCCGACATATAGCGCTGTTGTGCTTCAGGCGTCCTGAGTTTGAGTCCCAGTTTGCGGCCCTTTCCCCAACCCATCCCCCTCTCTCTCCCACTTCCTGCTTCCTGTCTAGCTACTGTCCTGTCATAGTAAAAGGCAAAAACACCAAAAAATTAATCCACAAAAAAAGAAAAAAAGGATTTAAAAGGACTGCTCGATTTGTATCTGTTATGTATTTTTATGCTTATAATTGCGCCCGCCATTAGCTTAGCAACATTAACACCAACACCAAATTCTATTGAGATTATTAGCGAGCCACAAACTTCACATGCTATTTGTGTAGCACAGTGTCTTTCTGACTATCTACAATGTTCCCAGTCAGTGACCTATGAGTTGCCATTTCAGTTATAATTTTGTCTTCAGGTTGCATTTGTGAAATTTGACAGACAAAAAAGTCCTTTGCCTATAGTTTAACAATGTACTGTATAAAGCACAAGTCACACGGCAGTTACTTTCAGACTACGCAACCTTCTGTCGGTCAATACAACAAATTTTTGTAAACGACTCAAACCCATTGCAAAATCTAAGTGGGGAAATCTTTTGTCCCACAACGGTAAATGAAACTTCTGAAACATTTTGCATGCAAAAAAAAAACATCCTTTGTCAATAATGTAGAGATGAATAAAGCACAGCTCACAAAGAAGACTATTTCAAATGCAGCAGCTTTCTGTTGGTCAGCGTGGTAACTTTGCATGAATAACTTGAACCCGTTGCTAAATGTACATGGAGAAATCTTTCGTCCCTCATGCAGATTTCCAGATCGCTTAGATTCTTATTGAAATGACCAGATTTCACGCACAAAATTTCACAAACAAGTTACAACACTAAATGGATAATCTGGAATCTACGGCTGGACATACTGGTAGAAATTTGTACTTTTGTGTGTGTGTGTGTGTTTGTGTGTGTGTATGTAAGTGATATTAGAAAAATGTTAGAAATTTTGGAGGCAAAAACATCCATTGTCAATATTGCAGTGATGTATGAAGCACAGCTCAAAAAGAAGTCACTTTCAAACCAAGCAACTTTCTGTCAACGTGACAAATTTGAGTAAACAACTTGAACGCAATGCTCACCAAGCAGCTTTCTATTGGTCAATGCAGCAAATTCGCTTGACGAGCTTGAACCTGATGCAAAAACGTGATACACCTTCATAAGACAGCTGCCTATGTAGATTGCAGACAGCAAGGCATTTTACTAGGTCTCTGACTGTCAGTTTGTAGCCTTGCAGTCATCTTTTCTGTTCACGTGTCACATTTTACACTCGTGCTGAATCTACGTGTCATATGTGGACTCAGGTTGGAGTCAGATGATTCAGCTTTCCCTTGTAAGCAGATTGGAGAGTGCTTTTAAACCCCACTCCCCCTACTTTTACAAGAACATTAAACATTTAATGGGGGCAAAAACAATGTAAAATAGTACTTCCTGCAAGGCAATGTTTTGCACACCATTAAATGTGAAGTCATATAATTGTGAATTGGCAAATGGGGTTGCTTTTCTCCACGTGGAGCATAACTTTACTGTGAATATAAAAATCACTCGTACAAATTTCTACCAGCATCTCCTGCCGTAGCTTCCAGATCATGCATTACAAATAGAAGTAAATGATTCATGTGTGCTGTTTACTGGCAACAGGCCTTTTTTGTATCACGCTGAGGAAAAACTGATGTAAAGGAGCTCAGCAGAGAGCAATTGAACTTTTTAAAGGGTTGACAGTCATAAAACAGCATTTTCTAACTCAGAAGGCACTGCATTAATATGTTTAAAATACGTGGGGAATTTCGTTAAACCCAAAAATTAAAACTACAAACCGGTTGAACTTTCTTTCTTCTGTGCAACACAAAAGGATAAATTCTGAAGAATGTGCTGGTCACTTTTTTCCCATGCAATCTTACAAATGGGCTGATCGTACAAATTTTACAAAAATGTACTATAAATGGCCTTTTTCCATATTGATTTTATTAGTATGCTTTGATGCTTATAAAAAAGGAAGGGAAAAAAAACATTATTTTACACTAAACTGTCTGTTTTAACCAGCATTCCCTTTGGTTTTTTGAGGTTAGTGTGATATATGTATTCTGGCAAAAACTACGGAAATATATGTCTTTTTACATTTAATGACATAAAGACTTCAAGCTCCCTCCAACGGACGGCACATTTACCACAACCAGAATTCCTAGAAATCCCCTCTGGAATTCCTAGAAAAAAAACCCTCAATGCTGTCTTTCTTCAAACAAACCCATGCACACAGAGCAAGAGCTTCAGTCAGACATCTTTGTTTTTGGCAGAAGCTAAACAGATTGTTGACCTCACAGACGCAACTCACCCTGGCTTTGCTGCTTTATGAGAAAACAGAGAAATGTCATCTATCAAGTTCTTCATCCTGCTGATGTTTGACATAATGTTAAGAAATCCCAAAAGCTCTGAAGATCAGAGACAATCTGCCAAAGTTTAAGGTCACACGATGAGGATATCCAACATGTTGCTTTTGCTTTCTAGAGTCACTGCCAGGCACTGAAATCACGAAGTAAAAATAGGTCAAACCAAACCCAAAAGGTTGTATGATGCGTTCTGACCAAGCTTTCAGACTTCAAACAAGTCCTACTCTAAAATATATGATTACATAACTGAGTGGCACATTGGATAGAAATTACTAAAAAAATTCAAACTGTAAAAGCAACTGTTTCCCATACACTCTGCTCTGCCATTGATTGGAAAACCAGACCGCCACACTGCCAAAATGTAGCCATTGGTTAAGCCACTGTTACTGTGTCTGGCAACAATTTTTACACTTTTTCAGGGAAATCCACCTACAAATGGCTTGAGAGAAGTGACATTCAATTTAAAGAACTTTGGGACTGAATTAGAATGACTGGAATTTCCATAAAAAAAAAAAAAATGGAAGGATACAGTGCAGTGTCTGTGAAATTCTTCCTTTGGTTCTTATAATAATTCCAAGCTTGAGTGTTCCGCAAACACAATAGTGTGTACAGTATCTATTTTTACAGCGATATTAATAAAATACCCCGGATTCAGTTTATACATGCTGATACTTATTGTCATATGGTGGAACGTTTGTCGAGGATTGAGCTTCATGTTTGGATAGTTGCCATTGGGACACAAAACAGAGCAACTACACTGATGACCTTACATGGATCCGTCTTTACAAATACATTGTCGGAAGTTTACAGCAAGGCAGCAGCTGGTGGGATTTAGGAGCCGTCCATTCTGTGAGATCACCTGAGGGGCTTCTTATCCTCATCTTAACGCTTGGGGAGCTGGAAACTGTTCACAATGTCCAGAGGTGATGAGACCTGTAATGGAAGAAGTCGAAAAGTGTCGATTGGGATGATTTTGACTCTGACTTTTGTCTATTTAACAGGGCTCTCGATTGTTTAAAATGTTTTAATAAAATTAAATGCCAATTAATTAATTGCAATGAATCGCATATATCAGTATTTGCAGAGAAAATATGCCAAATTACATTTTTTAATAAATAATTTTACATAAATAGCTTGTTAAATTGACAGCATTATTATTTAAAATATTATTATTACATAATTATATTGAATATTTGAGTGATTGGTGAATGTATAAATTAATAGACAAAATAAATCAAAAATGTTATCCCTCTCTTGACGTTTGATAAGAGGAGTTTCACGGTTTTCCAAATTCATGCCACATTAAAGTAGCGTCAGCACACAGGCAATCTGCTAACTTCAGTCAAAAATCCTTATAAAAATACCAAGATGACCACAGAATCATTTTCCTGACATTATAATGCTTCAGCGTGTTTGAAGTACCTTTCTAAAATCTTGATCTCAGCATTGTGTATAATGCGTCTTCGTCACAGGCATGAATTAAAGGTTTTCCAGAGATTTCCATGGCCTGTTTGGCTGAGGGTAGGTGTCCTGAGTTTTACCATAATTATACATTGGAAGCATAATTGACTTCTGTTTGAACACAAACAAAACTAGCTTGTTGAAACTCAGGTGGAGCAGGCCAGCAATTAATTTTAAATGTACCCATTATGACATTGGAAGAGTGTGTTAAAGTACAAAAGTGTATATGAGATGTCCGTGAAGCATTTTCTCTAACTCTAGAGTACAATGAACTCACTGCAGGGAGAGACATTGTACCACAATCCCCAGAGCAGTCTTAGGTTAATTGTCTTTTATAATGGTAACAGTATAGGATCGTCCAGTTCCTGGGTCACTATGTTCTGGCATTAATCTTTTTTAGCTATTGTTTCAGCAGCCTTGATCTTGCACCATTCTGTTACGGTTTAAGGTCTTCTTCAATAGAGAAGTAATGGGTCAAAAATACATAAAAATGTTGTTCATACGTAAAATGAAGTGATTTAATTTCTTACATGGTGCATGTTTTAAAAATCTGAATTCAAATTCAAGGCGATACAACTGTCCTGGTATCATAATGAAGAAAAAAAAAACTTATTAAAATAATTATATTTTTGAAAAAAAAAAAAAAAAAGTTTGATATAGTGTTTTGTTTATACTTTTTTTCAGGAAAAACAAATCCTACTTCACTGATCATAAATATTTGAAAAAAAAAAAATTTGTTCACAAAATTGCGGTGACCAACAGTCATGCTTTAAAACATGGCAAACCTAATATTTATCAGTTTCAATAAATAATTAAAAAAAAGATATTAAAACACACACACACATATACATATATATATATATATAGAGAGAGAGAGAGAGAGAGAGAGAGAAGTTCCATGAACTGGAAAGTCATGATCCACTTGAGCTCCTAAATGTTTTGCAATTTTTTTATCTCTAGAGTGAAGCAGGCCTAACAAAACATATATCAAACCAAAGAAAAAAGTGAAAGGAATGAGAGGAATATTAAAGTGACCGTGATAGCTGTGAATTTCTTTGCTGCTTCTTCAACAAGGCAACTAAAGAGCACTGAAACAGAGCAATCAGGAGGAAACTGGATAAAGCAGAAGATACTGGAATCAGTTCACATCCAAATAATAGGCAAGACTGAATCTCCATCTACACAGCATTTTACTATTAAAGACTATTACAAATCAGTGAGACAGAACTAAAAAGTTATTTTAGTTAAGTTGAAATATAGTAAAGTATAGAAAACTAGCAGCAGTCTGAGAGTGACAGTTACAGAAAAAACAACAACGATGGAAGCCATTGCAGGAGAGCCCCTCACCCACATATATATATATACCCACAGACTATCAAGAGCGCAAAAGACAAGAAAACCTAAAAAAACAGCCTGCTGAAGAACAACCCAGAGACCCTGATGGCAGACGTTTCACAAAAAGGGGACAGAGCCATCATCACTAATCTGCTCCTCTACACAACAGACTGCAATCTTTGGCACACGGTCATCTGTAAATACTACAAACGTTATAGAAAACTAGGCATCTGTAACGGCAGACAAATACAAATTTATGAAAAAATTGACACTAACAAGACATTTCTAGCTGTAAATATCTACCATAATGGAACCAGGGGACTGAAGCATGGCTCAGCTCTGTCCAGGCAAACTTCACCAGCCTAAAAGCTCTGGCAGAGGCTGAGAAACAAACACAAGGAGCAAACAATGACGCTGCAGGAGGCTGTGACGCCCAGAGCTCAAGGAAGAGGCTGGAGGAGATGGAGCTTAACCCTGCTGAACACGACCCACAGCTGGAACAGTCTGTCAGTCAGATCAGAAACAGCCTCTCCCTACAAGAGGTAGAGCTGGTGGAGCTCAGGGAACTAACACTCTCCCATGCAATATCCAGCGAACGCCTACAACACCTGGAAAATAAACTCAATCACCTCACACGAGACTTTGAAACTAGTGTTGAGGAGCTAAAAGGAGAGATATGCAAGCTGCAGCAAGATAGAGAGACCCTGAATAAAGAACTGAAAACAGTCAGGCATGAGCTGCTGCTCAGAGAGAGAGAGAAATACAAAGCCTGAGACAACAAACAGAGAGCCTCACACGCACCTGTAAGCAGCGGCCCAGCTCTCCCACCACCCAGACAGCAGCAGCCCACAGTCCAACACCTGAGTCCAGCACTCCAGCAGCAGTGCCACTGACACCACAGACAGAGGCCCCCGAGAGCAAGGAAGTGACCCACAGAATGCAGAAGTCATCATTCTTAATTGATTCAAATGGCAAACTCATAAATGAAAAACAGCTCTTTCCTGGCCACAAAACATTAAAACTCTGGTGCCCAAAAACAGATATTGCCCTATAACAACTGAACAGGGAGAATCTGGGTGAACCCAACCACATCATTATCCATGTGGGCACAAATGACCTGCGGGCACAACAAGAGCGAGTGGCAGATTCAGTGACACGGGTGGCCATAAAAGCAACACAAACCTTCCCGACTTCAAAAGTAGTTATCTCCACCATCCTGCCCAGATCAGACTTCCATCCTCGCACCATACAAAGAGTAAATGCAGACATCTCACATAGATGTGCTGGAATGCCAAACGTTCACCTGGCACATCATCCTACACTGGACCTCTGCCATCTCTACCACCATGTCCATTCCGTAAAGACAGTGTTCGTATGTTTGCCAAAACTCTTAAAGACGTGACCCTGGGCCAAACCCCTGGCAGCCCCCCAAAGAGCGCCAGAGCAGCCACTACCCTTCAGCCAGTGAGACGCTTTCCCCCAACAGCACCACAGAACATCATTTCTCCAGGCTCGGCTGAGCAGTACTCTACAAACTCTACCCACAGGCCTGCACCCTATGGCCAAGCCACTATGCCCCCACCCCACCGCCCTGGACCTGTACCTCGACCTGGACCTCAACCTGGACCTGTACTTCGACCTCAGCCTCGACCTGGACCTGTACTTCGATCTCAACCTCCACAGCCTGCTCTCCACTACCATCAGCCTACACCGTAGCAGCTGAGATCCCAGCAACAGTACCCTGCACCACAGGGCCCTCTCTTCTGGGACCAACATCAGCACAACCACAAAAGACCCAGAGCAGCTCCAGCGAGGAACAACAGCATCTCAGCAGAGCAGCAGCTGATCCACACCAACAACCCCACCGACCCGAGCAGCAGGAGCAGAGGAGTTATGCCGCAGCCCTAAAAGGACCAAACCACACCAACCTAGTAGAGATTAGGGACCTGCTCAGACTTATATGCACACGGCTGGAAAAGTAGTAGTGAGTAAAAGAGATACACACAATATATGTATATACCAAAAAAAAAAAAAAGTGTAGATCTATGTTTACACATAATCTTTGATCCTTGATACTGTGTTGGACTTGGGTTTGTATCACTCTAGAGCAGGGGTGTCAAACGTACGGCCCGCAGGCGGGATGATTTGAAAAATAATATAAAATAAATATTTTTATTATTATTACTAAACAATATTGTGTTTGGTTTTATTCTTTTTTTTATTTTATTTTATCGTTGATCATTTAATTGCACTTCTATTGCGTTTCTGCCGGAACCTCGAACACGCATGCGCATTCTAAGAAAGTTAAGACATTCATTGCTTTCTCTATAGCACTCGATGAGAGTACTGATATTAACGACGTAGCTCAGCTGGGGTTATTTATTCGTGGAGTTGATGAATCTTTGAACATCACTGAAGAATTTGTTGAGCTGGTTCCAATGACAGACACGACTACTTCCAACGACATTTACTCCAGCCTCATTGGTGCTCTGGATAGACTGGAGGTTGACTGGAGTCGCGCTGTTAGTGTGGCAACGGATGGCGCTCCATCCATGGTCGGGAAAAGGGCAGGCGTTGTGACAAAATTAAAAGAAAAAATTCAAAAAGAGAACCCAACCCAAAAATTCTGGAATTTTCATTGTATTTTACACCAGGAAGCATTGTGTAGCAAAACCCTAAAGATGGACAATATTATGAATGTGGTAATAAAAACTGTTAATTTCATCAGAGCAAAGGGGCTCAACCATTGGCAATTTGAGGCCTTTTTATCTGAAAAAGATATTCCTCACAGTCTACCCTACCACACCGAAGTTTGCTGGTTGAGCAGGGGAGCCGTGCTCAAACGTTTCTTTGAACTACGCTCAGAAATCAATCAGTTCATGTAAGACAAGGGAAAACCGGTGACTGAGCTGGATGACCCCGAGTGGGTTCGTGATCTTGCTTTTATGGTGGACGTAACCGAGCACTTAAATGTGCTCAATACTAAGATGCAAGGCCGCAACAAAGTCGTAACTGAATATTACGAATGCATTCGCGCATTTGAGATGAAACTAGATCTGTGGGCGACACCGCTTTCCCAAGGCAACCCAGCTCATTTTCCCTCTTTAAAATCTGTGCACACCGCTCACGACAAAGACAACATGGACAGATACAAAGAAAAAATTGTTGGTCTGCAGAATGAGTTTCAGTATCGCTTCCAGGTCTTCGATGAACTTGAGAAGGAATTCTCTCTCTTCCATTCACCGTTTACTGCGAGTGCAACAGATGTACCGGAGGAACTTCAAATGGAACTAATCGAACTGCAGTGCAACACACCTTTGAAAGACAAATTCACAACAGTCACTGTGGATTTATTTCACCAAAACCTCGGACCGACGTTCCCCAAAATGACAGGTTTTGCGTCCAAAATTCTCAGCATGTTCGGGACTACATATCTCTGTGAGCAGGCATTTTCTGTAATGAACATTAACAAGTCCAACCTGCGCTCTCGACTCACACACAGACATCTAAATGACATTATGAGAGTGGCAACGGCTCAAAAACTGGTTGCTGATGTTGATGCACTGGTTGAAGAAAAGAGATGTCAGGTGTCAGGAAGCAGGAATTAAAATCATAATGTGTATGTGATTTATGATGTCAAACTTAATGCATTACAAATGCAATCTAGATATTTCTTTGTTAAAGGAAAGTTCTCATTTCTAGTGTATATTTAGTGTTCATATCCAAAGCGAACGATTTTTCATTTGCATTAATTAACCATAAAGAAATCATTTTGTTTATTATTTTTTTTCCTTATATAAGAAATACTACTGAGTTGTTAAATATGTTGAAGGCAGTTTTTTAAATTGTGAAGTGTTTTTCTAGTTTGTAAATTATTGTTTATATTTAATGTAACTGTCTGTACACAAATAGATTATAGCAGTTTATAGCAAATAGCAGTAAAAAAAAAAAGTTGATTCGGCCCGTTAATGGCGACATTTCTTCTCATTCGGCCCTCACCCTAAAATGAGTTTGACACCCCTGCTCTAGAGCAATATTAAGATTGCTGAATTTTTACATTTGTTGACAAAATGAGATCATTAATTATTACAATGTGGAACATACAAGGTATTAATTCATCCAGTTTTGGTTACAAAACCCAAACCTCAGATTTTAGAAAAAACATATCAGACATGGACATAATAATACTACAGGAAACATGGCAGCAAAACTGATGAAGTCACTCTTTGTCCCCCAGGATACTGTGAAATATTTTTATCCTCTAGAAAACATGAAAAAAATCACATGTGGAAGAGATTCAGGGGCATCATAATCTGGCACAAACAAGAAATTGACAAATACATCCAAACAATTAAAAAAGAAGAATCACATATCTGGCTCAAAATCAAGAAGCACCTTACCCAAACCACTAAAGATATTTTCTTATGTGCTCTCCATATTCCTCCCTCTGAATCTCCATACTATAATGAGGACATCTTTGAATCTCTCCAGTCAAATTAACCACTTCCAGGCCCAGGGAAGTGTGTTGATCTGTGGAGATCTAAATACCAGGACAGGATCTCTTCCCGACTACAGCACAGATAATGGGAATAACTATATTTTTGGACAGAACACAAAACATTGTAAATTTCCCAAGAAATAACTCTGATGACCAAGTGAATAAAAACGGGAAGCTTCTGATCGAGCTCTGTCGAAGCCTCGGTCTGTACCTCGTCAATGGCAGGTTGAAAGGGGACTCTCTTGGAAGGTACACCTACAGTTAATTTCATGGTTGCTCAACAGTTGATTTCATGATCACAGATTTAGATCCATTCTCTTTCAGTGCATTCACAGTCAAACCACTAACACCTTTATCAGACAACAGTCAAATTACTGTTTACCTAAAAAGGACAACAAATACGAACATACATTCACAGCCCAGTAAGCTGTACAACATTAGAGAGAATTACAGATGGGCACAAAACAACACAGAACAATATATGACAGCAATTGGCCATCCAAAAGTATGCCTACTTACAGACAATTTTCTAGGCAGAATTTATCATCACAATCGAGATGGTGTCAATCTGGCTGTTGAGAACATAAATGACATATTTAAATACCAATTTATCTAACCTCACATCCTCTAAGAAAATCCATAAAACAACACAAGAAAATGAAAAATGGTTTGATTTAGGCTGTAAAACCATGAGGAAAAAATTAAGACAATTATTAAATCAAAAACACAGACAACCAAACAATGCAGATTTGTGCCATCAATATTGTGAAGAACTTAAACAGTATAAAAGTACACTCACAAAAAAGAGAGAACAGTACATCCAAAATCAACTAAAAACTAGTTGCCGGAATATGGCCGGAATATGGAATATAAAATTGTGTAAATATTGTGACGAGCGTCCCGAAGCTTCATCAGCGTCGCCCTGGAAACAAGCGAGGAGCACCTGGCCATCATCATCACAGGCTGATCGGTCACAGCTGCACCTCATCAGGCGGCGGCTACATAAGCCACGCAAGCCCTGCCATCTAGGAGATTCCTCCATGAGACTGAGCACTAACTCGCTGGCCTGCTGTACTGTGTCGCGCAGCGAATGGGTGAGAAAAAATTATTGTTGGTGGTGCCACACACCAAAACGGAGACCGTACTGGAGCTGGCTCACTCCCATCCCTCCAGATGGCATCCTCAGTGAAATACTCAAGAACACAGAGCACAAATTAAGATTGGCCCTACTAAAACTGGTCAACTTCGTTTTGAGTGTTGGTCATTTCCCTGAAACCTGGAATCAAGGACTCATAACGCCCATATTCAAGAGTGGAGACAAATCAGACCCCAACAATTACAGAGTCATCTGTGTAAGCAGTAATCTGGGGGAGCTGTTCTGCAATATCATCAACACAAGACTTGTACACTTCCTTACAGAGCACAATGTCCTCAGCAAAAGTCAAATTGGATTCTTACCAAATTATAGAACAACAGACCACATCTTCAACCTACACACCCTGATGGACAAATACATCAACCAAAACAAAACCAAAATATTTGCTTGCTTTGTAGATTTCCAAAAGGCCTTTGATTCAATTTGGCATGAAGGTCTGCAGTCAAAACGTCTTGAATCAGGTATTGTGGGTAAAACATACAATATTATAAAAGCAATGTATTCAAACAATCAATCTGCAATTAAAATTGGAAATAAACAAACAGAATTCTTCACTCAAGAGCGTGGTGTAAGGCAGGGCTGCCCACTATCACCGACCCTCTTCAATATCTACATTAATGAATTGGCGAAACTCCTAGAACAATCAACAGCACCTGGCCTCTCACTTCATGACTCCAACATAAAGTTATTGCTGTTTGTAGATGATCTGGTTCTGCTGTCACCAACAGAAGAGGGTCTACAGCAGAACCTAGACATCTTGCACAAGTTCTGTCAGACCTGGGCCCTGATTATTAATCCTACAAAACTAAAGTAATAACATTCCAGAAAAGACCCAGAGTTCAGGGAAAGGGACACAACTTCACCCTTGGTATGACCAAAATTGAAAATGCCACAAACTACACACGCCTCGGTCTGAACACTCCACTCCAAATGTCCTCAAAATTTTCAACTTTCTTCGTAGGTAGATAAAAATAAAATCATGCCTTATTCTTGAGAGAGAGAGAGAGAGAGAAAGAAAGAAAGAGAGAGAATCTGATATTTAATAAGTGCATTTCATTCATGATTTCTACCATTCATTATAGATCATTTATAAATAAAAAACACCCTGTACTCACTGAAAAAAAAGAGGAAAAAAAAGTATTTGTTTCCTTCCTTGTACACGCCTAAGTAGGCCTACAAATGTTCACAAAATATGTGGATGATTTGTCCTTCTTTTTTTCAAACCATTTTCAAAGTAGGGGTTTGGAATGACTGTTGCCCTTCCAAGTGTGCTGTTTGATCATACTCTGTGCAATATGTTTCTTGTTCCTCATATTTCTTGATATGTGGGTAACTGGACCCCTTTATCTGGAACAAATAGTGCACTACTATTTGTCTGCCCCCCCTCACTAACCGCTTATCCATATCACTCTGTTCTCCATCCCTCCATGGCCTGGCACTCCCTGTGTGGTTTCCCACAACCTACTGCACTGCTACTGTTTGTGGATACGGTATCTGTGGATGACAGGGGCTGGAAAACATGTCTGAAAGAGACAGATTGGGAGATGATGATGAGTGGGATTTCTTGGAAAGTGATGTAGTTTTACCCTCTTCATTTTAAAACCCAAACTTTTTTTTTAGGCAGTTCAGATGCAAGATCACCTGAGTAAAACCACCTGGTATTCAGCCCATGTCCTGTTAAATTTATTCACTGTCTATGCTGTAGTGGTAACAAGCAGAGGTTTGAAATATGTTTTCATACTTTTGCATGAAATGGATAGTTGCAATAAATCTCTGTGAGTGCACAGTCTCATACACATTCATTCAATATAAAATGTTTCACTGCGAATTTGTTAAACCAGAAGTTGTTTCTGCCTAAAACAGGGACTGGGCTTAAAATATAGATCTCTCGATTTGAATTGATTCTTATTTGAATGAACTTTTTTTTAAATCACAGTAATCAATATTTTAGTCTATACTGTTTTCAAGTGATGTGGCAATAAAACTTAACGTGCCTCCCATCCAATAATTCGCAATAAGTGCAATACTCGTGTTGTGTTACTTTTGATATGAAACAAAATCTCAGCTTTTTTGTGGGGTTAAGCTCCTGTATAATAACGCCTACAAATACAACTCATTATATACAATAAACACTTTAAAAGAGACAGAGATGTGGATGTTTGTGAAAGATGTTTTCTCTGTTTTGGAGGGATGAACACTGTTAAATTATAAAAAAAAATGTTTTAATCAAAATACTGGGGTGGACAATTTTATCAGCTGTGTTTATTATTTATGCAACAATACATATTACTCTTATAGTTTTAATTAAAAACCATTGCTATATATATGATAACTCTTAAAAAAAATTGTAAAAAATCATTTCAAATATTTCGCAAATAAGATAATATAAAGATATCGCTGGCCTTAAATTACGACTTCTCACTTTATTAACTTTCTAAAGTGTCAAATTATGTAGGAAAGGCAAGACCAAAGATGCTTATAATAGCTGGATCTGGCAACACGGCTGGGGCTGCGCCCGCACATTCACTCACAAATCTCTGAAGCCACATTCACTCAGTCAGTATCTCCCAGCGATCATTTTCATACCACGAATGCTAAACATTCTTGCAAACTCTCTAAACGGAATTATACATGCAGACATGAGGAGTTTTAAACAGAAAACTAGACATTCAGAGAACAAGATCTATTTTTGAACACGAAAAATTTACCGAGGTCCGGACCTCGGTAACCCTAGGAGGCAGTAATTAAAGCAAAAGGAGCCCCTACCAAGTATTGAGTACATGTACAGTAAATGAACATACTTTCCAGAAGGCCAACAATGCACTAAACATGTTTTTTTTATTGGTCTTATGAAGTATTCTAATTTGTTGAGATAGTGAATTGGTGGGTTTTTGTTAAATGTGAGCCAAAATCATCACAATTAAAAGAACCAAAGACTTAAACTACTTCAGTCTGTGTGCATTGAATTTATTTAATACACGAGTTTCACAATTTGAGTTGAATTACTGAAATAAATGAACTTTTCCACGACATTCTAATTTATTGAGATGCACCTGTAGACTCGACGATAGCCAGCTATAAAAACTAACTCTAAAACTCTAGTTAATTGTATTCACTATATATTATACATTTATTATGTTTACTTAAGTTTACCTGTTCTTCAATACTTTATGTATGTTTGAATAAAAATGAAAACAAGTGACAGAGAGGCAGGGTAGGTGATTTCCCAGATAGCGCATATACTGTATGTCTGCAAAATGTCTGTTAAAGAGCGCTTTGGAAAGCAAAGCACTTTGGTCTGGAAAGCATCTGCTGTGAACAAACATCTGATAAACGTCTTTGAGATGTCAGCTTAACATACATTCTAAATCATAAACATTTTAAAGACATTTTATAAATGTCTATAGTTAAATAGACTGGCAGGAAATGCCCCACGTATTGCAGATGAGCAAAATACATCTTCCAGATGTAAACGAACACATCAAATTGACATATCTGATATATATACGTGTAATATCAGGGTTGGTTGAAAAAGTCTCTTCACATCCCGATAACACTCACTAAGTTAAGTGGTTTAAATGTATTTATATTGACAGGTTTCCCTGTATTATTTTTATATATTATCCCTGTAATATTACTTTACAGCATTGGTTAAAAAATACTTTTTCCTTTGAATCAAGCTCACAGTTTAATCGAATCGCGTATGTAAAGGAAAAAATACAAGGTAAAAATATGGCGGAAAAAGCTGATTTTAACGGATTAACAAGATTTTCTTCAAACTGTAGTTCCACTATTAAAATAGTTGTCCTGAAATAGAAAAGTAGAAGAAGGGAGTTTAGACCAATAAAAAAAGACACCACCATAAAAAAAAGAAACATCTCCCATCATAACAATCTGTTTTTCACTAGCGGCTAAAGACACAGAGAGAGGGAGAGAGCTATTCATACCCCTATCTATATGTCTTGAGTCAGAGTCAAAAACATCCAGCTGTTTTGTATTACTTTCCCCTTTGGTTCATTGAGGCATAATTACATTCTGACTTCATCGGAACCTTAGCGTGACCTCTGCTCATGTCAGACACACACAAACACGCACAGACTTCTCCGAGTGAGACGAGATCACACAGCGCTCACGCTGCCACCACAATGAACCTCAGATACAAACCCGCTTGCCCCTGGAACGCAGCGGGGGGATTAGGGGGTGAAAACGAGACCCACGCAAAAACACACCACTGTTTCCCTTCATTTGGGAAACCCGTGGCGTGCCTCACTGGAAACCATTGCTAATCAGGCCCAATTTTGACCCTTCGCTGTTTTTGCACCTTCTCAATTCGCTCTCCGCCGCTCGATGTCTCTCGTTTGGAATGATGTCATGGATTTTCTAGTTACACATTCGGAAAGTTGTTTTTTCCTCGTTCTCTCAATTAACCAACAGGGCTTCCCCACATCAAACCGCTAGAGACGTTTTCCCTTTTAAACTGCTATGAAATGCATCCCCCAGATGACTAGCTCATTGTTGACTTTTATTTCTTTTTTTTCTTACACATGCATCTGTCTGTTTATCAGAGCGCAGGTTACAGACGTCATAAGCATGACGTGATGTTTGGAATCGAGGAACGTTCTTGTGCTGTGTATATATGATGTCTAAACATCAAATAAATATTATTTTCTACTATTAACTGGATCTCAATGGCCAGTAAAACTACAAATGCAAGCAATTATGGTCTCTGTTGGCGTTTTTCAGAGCCATCTGCAATGGAAGGCCCGTTCCAGAGCTTTCCCAAGACCCTTTGCGCTGCTTTTTTACATTTCATAAATTATACATTTGCTATGTACTCTCAGTATTATGCAACTAAATCTAGTTGTAATAATTCTTACCGAAATATCGCAGTGTTCATGTATGTTTGAACTGCTTGTACCGAAGATTGAGTTATAGCGCACTAAAGCTAGTAAATTTTCTGGATATTTTTCTTTTTGTTGTCGTTTGGAAGGCAAAGGGGTCTATTTTCATTTTCTTCAGCGCTTTTTTCTTCTGTACTCATTTTCAAGTACTCATAAATAACTCCTCTTTATAGAACGTTGCTATTTTCTTTTATTATAACCTGACTTGACTAATGTACCTTTTAGTTATTTGCCCTTTTCTTGATCTATTTCAAGCATCGGACCGCAGCTGCATGGCTACATACGAGTGTCCATAAGAAGCCATTGGGTGGGAGAGCAGTGACTCAGCGTTGCAAATGTGTCTACACCACATATGAGTGTTTCTGTGTACGTATCCAACCTTTACTGGCATGTTAAAGCTATTTAAAGAAGATAACAGTCTCTAATCTGAGAATATGATATGTGTTTGAATGCTGAAGCCAAGAAAGTCAACTCACAATAATTATGTCGTTGCACAGTTTTAGTTTCATCCTGTATATGTACAGAAAATGCAGCCTTATCGTTTATATAAATGTTTTGAATTGGAAATGACCAAAAATTAAGGTTTCAAAGTGGATGAATTTATTTGATGAATGGATGAATTTATTTATATTTATTTATTTATTTATTTTTAAAATACTTAATATTTTTAATATTTATGTAATATACAGATAATATTTATATATATTTATAATATTTACTCATTTGCTGTATACATTCAGATGAAAAATAATTAAAATAAACACCTTATTTTAAATTATTCATTATTATTTTAGTAAAATATTTATTAATATTTTATTAATATTTATTTATTTTTAATTCAGATCAAAATAAAAATTCAAATAAATAAGTAAATAAATAAATTTTTATTTATTAAAAATAATTATATCCACCTGAATTTTTTCACCCTCCTTTGAGAAACACTGCTGGTTAATAAATAAATAAATTATATATTATTTTTTTTTTAATTTTATTTTAGATAATTTAAAACTGTTATTTTGTTACTATGCAATAAAATTTATTGGACATTTAATGCATTTAAAACTAGCTACTCTTCATGCTTCATTAATCTTATGCAAGATAATAGTTTTTCTAACATACCAAACAGGATTTGTACCTCTAATGCTTTAAAAAAAATGTCACGGGGCACCAAAGCGTATCCTGTTCATGGAAGTGTCATCTACCAGTTAATGTCTACCAGACATTTACTATTATTGTTTTCAATGAGCCCACACTGGGAGAAAGTCACAATAGGTGAGGAGGCCAAAAGGTCTAAGGCGGCCTGTTGGGATCCCTGCTGTGCCGAGCAGTTTGTAAACGCAGTAGAACAAGTTCAGAGAGCCGTTTCAGCTGGCCGCGGTGTGTCTGCGAATCATGGGGCCAAGCTTGGAGCTGTAGTTGAATTGAAATGAACGAGTTGTTATGTAAGTTCTTACATTATTGCTAAATTATGTAAATGGCTTCGTTGCTACACAACAATAGTCTGCCTGTCAAAACATTAACAACCTTACAAATAGCCCATTTTGTAGAATGCTAAGCTTTTGTTGAGCTTTTTCCCTTTTGTGCAGTTCACATTTACATCTAATAGATACAAATAGCAGAATGTGGAAAAGCTGAACAAAGACTAAGCGAAAGCGCGTCGAAGGCAATGAATGATGATATTACTCAGTCTACTTGTGGTTGTTATGACTGCTCTAATGTATAAAGCAAAATTTCTGTCGTGATGAATGGCAAATGTCCGTGATGGGTGTCTGGGGGTTTCTTTACAGCCGCGTCTCCAGCTGTGTGTTATCATTTCCTTTCTTCAGAGGAGTCCCACTTCAAACTCTTCCCTCGAGCACCGCTGGCTGTGCGACTGATTCTCATTAGGCCGAGTCGCTAAATATTTTGGCCGAAATAAACACAGCGGTAGCCGGAAAACAACGACGTGATGGTCTATGTCGGCGACACGTAAAAGAGACAAGAAGCGTGTCCACGAAGCCAAGCTGATGAAAAAGCCGATTGGCTGAATTAATCGCACAGACGATATTGTTTTAACCTTTGGCGAATTCACTGGGCGTCGGGACATTGTGTTTGTTTTTAAGCCTGAAGCTTTGCCAAGGCCTTCCTGGATGTGATTCTCAGTTGTGTTCCCCTTGACGGTGCTTTCGCACAAACCTCCCGAGCTGGGGCATCTTTCCTTTTGGTGCCGGAGGGGCCACTTCCACGTTAAGATTTACGATTGGCTATTGAGAGATAGCGAGCGAGTGACCTTGAAATTAAAGATAATATTGGCTCAGGGGTTACAGATGCCTTGAGGCTTTCTTTTTTGGTTTACGCTGGCTAATTATTCCTGTTTAACTGTTATTAATCATTTCCTTTTCTAGAGGGTGATGAAACTCGAACATCTCTGAGAGAAGCCGAGCATTGTGTGTCCTCCGCATCTGATCGTCCTGCTTCGGCTCAGTCATCCACAGCGAATGCCGGCAGACATATTGAATCCCTCTGTGTATTTCACTGATCATGTGCCAAAACTGTTTGCCACTCATCTGCCTCCCACATTCGGCTGTTGTTCGGCTCAGCTCGAAGCCGAGAGCAACGCGAGCGAGCGCACATCAAAAAGACCTTCCTGGGAGAGGTTTTCGACTCAAAGAGAACTCTGAAAGACGTCAAGCTTTCTGATGGATGAGTAGTGAAAGCAGAAATGCAAAATGGGATGGAGTGAATTACCAAAAAAAGTAAAAGGATGGCAGGAATAACAAATGAAGGTGAATGGTGCTCTAGTCCCTTCACTACTTATTCTGAAATGGCAAAAAGTGTGAAAACCAGAGCTATTTTTTTGCAATAAGTTAATATGAGTTTTTTGTGAGTGTCAGGAGAGAGGAATGTCAGAACAGCAAGAGAGTTCAGTTATAAAGCTCCAAGTGTGAAATGTGAGAGTTTTCACATTTTCAGTGTTATTTTAATATTATTTATGTACTACAGTCATGGCCAAAAGTTTTGGCAGTGACATTGTTACGTATCCGGTCCATGAACTTCCGTCTGCTAGCCATCAGAGGTCACC
>NW_015555819.1:1648844-1649434 GCF_001515605.1 Sinocyclocheilus anshuiensis
CACACAGCACTGATTGCACACAGCTGTTTCATATCACTCACTCACTATATAACACTCACTCAAACAACCATTCTCGGCCGAGTATTGCTTAGACGGTTATTATTCCTAGTTCCTGTTATCCTGCCCATGTTTCCTTGTTTTGCCTTGCCTTGTTTGTTTTCTCGGTTTCTGATCTTTGCCTGCTTTCCTGGATTTATCCCTCTAGTCTCGCCCCTGTGATTCTGTCTGCCGATCGTTGACCTACGCTAGCCCTAGGACTATTCTTGTGTTTTGCCCGCCATATACCTGTTTGCCATTGTTCAACCCTGCCTGTTATGACCACGTCTCTTAAATAAAAGCTTGCAGATGGATCCACACGTCTCATGTCTCGTCACCATTTTTGGAAGGCCAAACAAAGTAGTTTCGCTTTCACCACGAAACAGCGTCAGCGTGGGCTTGAGAACGGCGCGGCCGGCGATTTCGGACTCCGCTTCGTCCACGAAGAAAGCCGATCCGGCGATCCAGAGCGCAAGGTTGTAGTATTTCCTCAGCAACCAGCACGGATCAGCTCCAGGCATGACGAAGCAGATATCGTCCTCTTTTGGAAGACC
>NW_015555819.1:1649623-1681531 GCF_001515605.1 Sinocyclocheilus anshuiensis
TACTGAAAAACAATGATAAGCATATCATAAGTTTTAAAGGCTTTTATTGGCAAAAAAAATATATATAATGAGTCAATATTTACAGTGTTGACCCTTGTTCTTCATAACCTCTGCAATTCACTCTGGCATGCTGGATATCAGCTTCTGGGCCAAATCTGACTGATGGCGATCCATTCTTGCTTTCTTAGTTCTCGGAGTTGATCACAATTTGTGGGCTTCTGCTTGTCCTCTCGCCTTTTGAGGACTGACCACAGGTTCTTTATGGGATTGAGATCCGGGAGTTACCTGGCCACAGATCAAAAATTTAAATGTAATGATCTTTGAGCCACTTCTTTATCACTCTTGCTTTGTGACATGGTGCTCCATCATGCTGGAAAATGCACGGCTCATCACCAAATTGCTCATGGAATGTTGGAAGAAGTGGCTCTTGCAGGACGTTTTGATGCCATTCTTTATTCATGGCAGTGTTTTTGGGCAGAATTATGAGAGAGCCCACTCCCTTGGTTGAAAAGCAACCCCACACATGGATGGTCTCAGGATGCTTCACTGTTGGCACAACACAAGACTCATGGTAGCGTTCACCTTTTCTTCTCCCAACAATCGATTTTCCAGATGTCCCAAACAGTCGGAAGGGAGCTTCATGAGAGAAAATAAGTTTGCACCAGGTTCATTTTTTGGCCAATGAAACTTTTAGCAATTATTTAAAATTCATCTGATCACTCTGCACAATAATCTAGAAACAATTTATGTCACTGCCAAAACTTTTGGCCATGACTGTAGCATAGTTTATGAATATGTTAAGTTTTTATTTTAAATTTTGTTTCATTTTTCATTATTTTCTTATGTGATTTTGTCATTTCTATTTTATTTTTTTTTTATATTACTATTTAGGTTTCATTTATTTTTATTTCTGCTTTAGTTTTAGCTTAGTTTTAGTTCTATCTATCTATCTATCTATCTATCTATCTATCTATCTCAGCTTAATTTCAGGTAAGTTTAATAGATTTAGCTTTAGTTAATGAAAATAACCCTGGTTTGTCCTTCCTTGAATTCCCTCAGTGTAAGTCAAAGTAAAAGGCTGGGGGTCTTAAAAGTAATTAAATGCTTCAACCCGATCTCATGAAAGTGTGTATAAATACCATGAGTTTCTATTTCTATTTGGCGTACTATTTATACACAGTAATTGACTTTGGCGTGCATATGATATGCAATGCTTAGGATTAGGGGTGTGGGGTAGGTGCGTATTATATGTATGCCAAAACTGGGTATAATATGCACGCCAAGAGGTTGCTTATCGTATGCACGCGAAAACTGCATATTATATGCACGCCAAACCCATGCATATCATATGTACAGCAAAGTCAATTTCTGCGTATAAATAGCATGCCAAATAGAAAGTGAATATCGTGCTATTCATACGCATTTTCATGAAACTGGGCTCAACTCTCTTAAAATGACACTCTCGATCCTTATTAAATCTGTCCAATAACAATGTCCAACAATGGACACAGGAGCAGTCCGTCATTGCCCTTGAACAATGTCACTTCCACCACATCTCAAATTCACCATTCATTCTGTTGCAGACAGTTGTGGAAATTATATATCCAATATTTTTGGAACAAAATATGGCAAATTTCATAGTTTTATGAAATTTCATAGTTTTTTTTAATTTTTATTATACATAAATACACACAATTATCTCTCTAATTTTTTTTTTACTTCTTGCATACTTTATTGACAGTATTGCATCTTGATAGAAAAGGACGTATGATTAAAATATTCTAATCAAATGATATTAATTTGCTTTGTTTCTACATCACATCTCGTATTTCATCTCAAGCTCTTCAATGGCACTGCTGAATCACTGATTAACAAGTAACTTTTAACTTTTTTTAAGTGAAATATTTGCCATTTCTGTCTTTATTTCAACTGGACAATCAAAGAGAGATGAAAAACAATTGGATATAAGGGAGGGGGGATGGCATCACGATCCAGACTCAAGTTTAGGTAACCCAAAGCTCTCGTTCCATGTATGTTTACATGCCAACGACGTACTAAACATGAAAAAAGTTTTTCCTTCAAGATTTTCACGTACAGACAAAAATGTTGTCAAAATGATCCCCATTCACATGGATGACAGAAATGACTTAAAACACTGTATTAGCATATGTATGTCAGACCAGTAGTTGGTGTTGTCACTTTGTTAAAAATGTGCATGATGTCAATGTTTTCAAAAATTAGCATTTTTGTAGTTTCAGTCCAGGCCTGGTCCTCTCTTGTCCAACACTGTCGTCACTCCTCCTTTTATCCTTCCAGAGCTCCTCCGTGGGACTCGAGACCGGTGAGTGGCGCAGGTGTCGTGCATTAGCATTTACTCCACTGGCCTCGCTCCGTTCCCATGGCTCTCGGCCCCGCCCCTCTCGTCACAGAGATGTTAACAGTATCATCTTAAGGATCGCACTTTGAAATCCATTTTCAAAAGTTTGCATTTCCAGACCCATAAAACACAATTGTAATGTAAACGAACAGCCAACATGCATAAAGCTTTTTTTTTTTAAGTTAAAAATGGTGTTGTGTAAACGGCCCCTCAGTATTCCAGAAGCTTTTGATCTACTGAGATTTTCACACACAACCATCTCTAGGGTTTACAGAGAATGGTCTGAAAAAGAGAAAATAACCAGTGAGCGGCAGTTCTGTGGGCGAAAATGCCTTGTTGATGCCAGAGGTCAGAGGAAAATGGGCACTGAACTGACAGAAAGGCAACAGTAACTCAAATAGCCACTTGTTGCAACTGATGTATGCAGAAGAGCATCTCTGAATGCGTAACATGTCAAACCTTGAAGCCGATGGGCTATAGCAGCAGATCACACCGGGTACCACTCCTGTAAGCTAAGAACAGAAAACTCAGGCTACAATTCGCACAGATCACCAAAATTGGACAGCGGAAGATTGGAAAAAGTTTGCCTGGTCTGATGTGTCTCGATTTCTGCTGTGACGTTCAGATGGTAGGGTCAGAATTTTGCATAACATGAAAGCATGGATCCATCCATACTTGTATCAGTGCTTCAGGCTGCTAGTGGTGGAGTAAAGGCTAGGAGTGGAACGGTTCAATTTACTCACGGTTCGGTTTGTACCACGGTTTCGGTACAGTTCGGTATGTGCTATGTTTAGGGAAAAAAACTATACGGTCAAATAAAAATAAAGAAAATAAGAATAATCTATCTAACTACAAGCAACAGCAAAATAAATACAATAGAGAAAAGATACAAACAAAATAAACAGTGATTTTCAGGTTTTTTAGGTAGGTAACATTAGTTTAGCCGACTTTGTCTGCTATAGGATATTTACCAAGATGTGCATTTTGACATAATTTTTGTGTGAATTTGTCCATTCAAACACAATACTGCACTATTGCTCCACTCTGAGCTCCGCTCACATACTCTGATTGTGAGTAACTGTTGCTATCATGCAGTGTTAATTTTTACAGCAAATTTTGATTTAGTTTTAGTCATATTTTATTCATCTGAATTGTTTTTAGTTTTAGTCGACTAAATATCATAATATTTTAGTCGACTAAATCTACAGTAAATTTAGTCGTCTAAAATCTAATGGGTTTAGTTACAGTGCATTTATTAAGCATTTCTCTAAAATTTCCAAACTCATTATATTAACGTAATCAACTGTGTTTACGTGAATACTCGTCAAAACTGACAATTTGACATCATTTTGTGTATAATTCTCCGTTCACGCAACGCAAAAGAGTACTCACGCACTGTGAGACGCGCTTTCTGTGTGTGTATGCTTCAGTGTCTGCGCTCAGAAAACCAGTGTTCTGATGATTTGTGCTACCTCCCATTAAAAAGATAGGTAGCACAAATCGATAGCGAAAAATGCTACCTATCAGATTGTGCTACCAGCATCTTATTCATGTGGTTTGAGGCTTTTTTTAATGTCCATACCTACCCTTACCCTAAACTTACCCTTAAAACAATGCAAATATATTTTTGGTAGCACAATCTGATAGGTAGCATGTTTCGTCGGTACACCGGAC
Source organism: Sinocyclocheilus anshuiensis (assembly GCF_001515605.1). Classification (NCBI taxonomy): domain Eukaryota; kingdom Metazoa; phylum Chordata; class Actinopteri; order Cypriniformes; family Cyprinidae; genus Sinocyclocheilus; species Sinocyclocheilus anshuiensis. Next base: position 1,653,675 of record NW_015555819.1, read on the forward strand.
CGAATTGAGTTCTCTCTTGCGTTGTCAGATTTATCCATATGTCTGCTCTTCTCTTACTCCCACATATTGACATTTTTTAATGTTTTATGCGACGTGCAGCAAGTGTATGTTAGCTTATGTCCCACCGGTTCATATGTACGCATCTAACCTCCGAACCAAGCAGCAGATTTGTTCTGAATGAATCTCTTCCCAAATTGTCCCTCCCTAACATTTTCGTCTCGTTTTTATTCATTGACGAAAATGTCAATAGATTTACGTCATAGTTTTTGTCATGCAAAAAGAGTTTTAGTTCGTTATCGTCTCGTTGTCGTCGGTGAAAAAAAATGTACACAAATGTAAAATTAACACTGCTGTCATGACAGATCTATTTCAGAACCAGCCGCTATCAAAATAATCTGGCTGCGGGCCGCCTGTTGCCGACCACTGGCGTAGCCTTTCAAAGTATACTACATTCGAAGTTGTGCGCGAACGCGGGCGGTTGACACATGCGCTCTAGAAAGCTTCATCCATGTTCAGTGTCTGCTCTATTTTTCCCCGTTAAGTCATGACTGTTAACAAATATTTTTGAACTCTTTTAAACCAAAGCTGAGCTGTCTCATACCCTCTCGCTCACAAGCGCTTGTCAATGTGAGCGTCTGTTGTTGCAGTCTTCGCTATTTCTTTGTCGTTCTCCGTCTCTTTAGTTTTGTTTTCTACTATGAAACAACTGCCCGGGACAGTGTTGCCACCATGTGGAAAAACTGATTACTGCAAAATAACTTCAGTGCACATGTGCGACCTCAGCACAGTACGCACAGTTACAAAAATCGGGTGGTGTGCGTACTGTTCTGATGATGCAATTTGCGTCACGCGCACTGTACGCTGTCCCTCGCGTGCGCTTAAAAAGTGAAGTATACTTTGGGGTTAATGGTGTGGGGGATATTTGGGGGGGGGGATATTTCACACTTTGAGCCCCTTAGTACCAACTGAGCATTGTTTAAATGCCACAGCCTACCTGAGTATTGTTGCTGACAATTTCCATTGCTTTATGACCACAGTGTGCCCATCTTGTGATGGCTACTTCCAGCAAAATAACGCGCCATGTCACAAAGCTCAAATCATCTCCAACTGGTTTCTTGAACTTCTTGAATGAGTTCACTAAACTCAAATTACCTCCAGATCTCAGTCAAATAGAGCACCGTTGGGATGAGGTGGAATGGGATACTCACATCATGGATGTGCAGCCGACAAATCTGCAGTAGCTTCGTGATGCTATCGTGTCAATATGGACTAAAATCTCGGATAAATATTTCTAGCAGCTTGTTGAATCGATGCCGTGAAGAATTAAGGCAGCTCAAGGCAAAAGGGGTCCAACCGGTACTAGTAAGGTGTATCTAATAAGGTGGCTGATGATTGCAGATGTTTATTTGAAAAGTCTTCAGATTTGGCAAACAACAAATTGCACTGCACAAGGCAAACAGTTTGCATGCCAAAAAATAAATAAATAACCTATACACAATTCTGTAGAAAGTTGTCACTGAATAATTTACAAACTCCTAAATCTTATGGTTATGGTCATGGGTTCTGGATACCACACTAGTTTTAATGATGTGTCAAGGGGCCACAACAGCAAGATAAAATGAGGAAATTCAGGTCATTTCTCAGGTCATGAATGAAAACATCTGTCAATCAACGTTGTCTCAGATATTTCTCTTAAAAATAACAACAGAACAAATTGAGACAAAGGTAAGTATTTTTAATGAATGCTAACAGAATGGCTAATATAATTGGTACATTGATGAACTTGATGATTATTTTTTAGATTACTGGTGTGCTTTTCAAAGGAGAAACATCTGAGAATCAGGAGAATGTGTGGGAGAGTAATTGTGATTTCATAACTTTTCCGGCCTTCATAGCTAGACTGTGCTCAAATTCATTCTAGCTAGAGCTGACCTGAGGGAGCACCAAAATATTGCAACACGTCAATAACGAATGCAAAAAAAGTGCACAAAGCTGCCCCTGAGATGTGGCAAATGCCAAACTGGATTTATGTTTCCTTGATTATAATCTAGACGCTGAATTATGACAAATACAGATTGCCTTAATAGAAAAGCCATTCTGTGTGTTTTTCTTTCTGCTTTGTTTTCAAGAAATGCTGTTAAAGAGATGGGCTAACTTGTCACATTATGTGTATTGAGCTCTACATGGAGGTCCAGCTTGCTTCAATTAAAAGTCATAAGCGGCTGGTTTTGATCAAGATCCTTGGCAAAGCCAAGGTGATTCCTTTCGTAATGAAAAACAACAGAGGCCTTACACTCTAAACACTGTTAAAGAATAATAGCCCCTCTTGAGGGAAAGTAGCTAGCTCTCACACCACTTCCTCAGGAGTTTTCTTCCTTTTAGATTATATTGCAAACAAATCAGATTCATGGACGGAATGAATAAAGTTTGTGTGGCGGAAGAAAAAAGAAGCAGCTGTCGGGATCTGGGAGCAAGATGTCTTTTGTGATGTTGGTCCAGAGAGATTGCTCTTTGGAGGGTTTCCCTATGAACAACTGTATGATTAACAAAAGAGAAACAACGACTTATGAGGTCACCTCTCGAGGAAACAAATCTTCCTTGATCTTTTCGGTGAAAATAGCCTGGTGTAGGAAAATACACGGTAACTTTCGGAACTTAAACCTCCCTCCCGAGTCCAAAAAGAGCATCTAATAGGCTCCCAAAACCACTTGTTTTGAACTTCTGCAACTTCTCGACGTCATATAGATACATCAATGACCATCTACGTTTACACATCAATTAACAGCTATTGTGTGACTAGAAACTTAGTCACGGTGAGGCAATATCATTATAAATATATAATTGTGTGCTTTGGAGACGGCACAATAATCATGCAATGGAATTATATACATATATATTATATACATACATATAAAAAATGACAGTAAAGACATTTATAATGTGACAAAAGATTTGTTTCAAATAAATGCTGTTTTTTTAATTGATATTTCAAAATTGATAAGAAATGTTTCTTGAGCAGCAAATCAGCATATTAGAATGATTTATGAAGGATCATGTGACACTGAAGACTGGAGTAATGATGCTGAAAGTTCAGCTTTTCATCACATGAATAAATTACATTTTAAAATATATTGAAATAGAAAACCGCTGTTTTAAATTGTAACAATATTTCATAATATTACTGTTTTTACTGTGTTTTTAATCAAATAACTACAGCCTTGGTAAGACTGTTTATTCAAAAACAAATCTTACTGAGCCCAAACCTTTGAAGGGTAGGTTGTATATATTTCCAAGTGAACTGCAAAATTAATGATTTCCTGATTTTTGACAAGCATACTACTCTTACTATCATGACAGCCATGGCAGAAATTAAGTAGCATAAGTAGCATGCTATTCTTAATTTAGCTACTGTTTTCAAACAGGTTTCTCGCAATTCGTCACCATTGTTTTACCTAATGTTGGTCAGGTTTTTGGTTAATCTCTCTTCCTTCGGCTTGCTCCCTTTATCAGGGGCCGCTACAGCGAAGTGATCCGCACAACCGATTTGGAACAGGTTTTACACCGGATGCCCTTCCTGCCACAACCCAGCTCTGAGAGTGCACTAGGTTTTTGGTCAATAAGCTGTTCAAAAAAACTTGAAGTAATAATAATAATTATAAAAATGTATGATATGCACCCACTGAATGAAATTAATAACCTCACTGTCGCATGACAGACTTCATTTTTAATTTCACAAGCAATTCTCAGGAGCCCTGCATATCACGATTTGCGATTGTGTCAAATGCCAGAGTTCAAATTCCAGATCAACCATAAACCTAATCTGAATCCACATTAAAATTTTGCGCACATTTAAAGCAATTGAGTTATTCCACCAAACCATGAGGCATTCGAGAAGACACACTTAGACAGCTTTTATAATAGCGATTCTACATCTGCAAAAGGTTTGAGGGGGGTGTGACCAGGATTTCCACTTAACTCCAGCGAGGAGCATACCAGCACAGCACTCAATTATCTCTGACAAATTCCAGTGATTCATTGTCTTATCAGGGAAATTAAGGCAATTGCCTATCTGTCTCCTCTTTTCAAAGAATAGCCAATCTGCAGGAGACTGAGCTTAAGCGCACATCACAGACACATGGACTTGGCATCCTCTCCATCGCTTTTATCTCGTAGTCTCAACCGTATCAAAGATTGGAAGCGACTCCATAAACAGAGCTAGGGAGGGATAAAGGGTTTGTTCATCTGTGTCCTCAGCCAAACGCAGAGGCCCATTGGTGAGCCATGTGGCTTTTAGATAGTCCATTGATATCAGTTCCAAAACGCAAAGAAGAGGTGGAAAAAGAAAACATATAACTGTCTTGTATGATTGTGAGTGACTCTGACGTTTACGCAGTGCGAGGCATGCCGGCAGTTGTGGCGGTTACCCCTGTGTTACCCAAAGGGAAAATAAAATGAAGGGGAGAAAATAGACGAGATATACTATTCTATAGGTGCATGTATTGTAGCAAAATATATTAAAGATAAAGTGAAGGATTAGGTCGTGATGGGAAGTCCAACTCATTTCCACAAATCTGTTCTTCTGAACAGTTTAGTGGTTCTTTCAATCACCATGTGGTCGCTGACATTGTGGGATATTGCATGCTCTGATACATTAATTTAAAGCCACAAAGGCAATTATTAGCAATCTTTGTAGTTAAAACAGTAGGTTGTCGCACCAGTAACCTCAAGGTCACAGGTTTGATTCCCAGAAAATGCATGAACTGATAAAAGTGAATACATTAAGTGCAATCTGCCTGCCAATTATAAACAGTTTTTTGGGAAGTTTTATTGATAATAGTGCTTGTTATAATTTCATGTGCAGCCATAATTTTAAAACAAAGTAATTTAGAAATTAAAAAAAATAATAATAATAATTTGTATTTACAATAAACTAGGTGTTTTTAATGTATGATATAATAAAAAAAAAAAAATCTGTTATTTTTAAAAATGTTATTAAATTCAAATATTTCATTTGGCATTCAATTAATTCATAAACATATTTATATTTACTTTTCATTCATAGCTATTTGGCTATTAGTAACTTAAATAAGTAACTTATTTCTTACTTTAAAAAAAAGACTGACTCAAAAGATCTGATTCTTGGTTGAACGAGTCAGTAAATTGACTCAAGAACTACTCAGAATGATTCAGTTGACTCAAGAATGATTCAGTCCTATTTGTGAATATACCATTTAGACAGGTTTTGTGAACCGCCTCTACCATTTCTTTGAAGTGGCATGTCTGAAAAATTATTCTTTCACAAAGAAAGTTTTGCTAAAAAGATGCCAATCTGATGAAAATGAATACCTTGAATGCAACGATAGTCACTTTAGACGAAAGCCTCTGCCCAATAATGTTTTTTTTGTTTGTTTTATCAATAATGGTTGTTACAATAATTGTTATAACTTCATGTTCAGCCCTGATTTAGCACATAAAAACAAAGACATTTCGAACCTAAAAATAATTTGTATTTACAATAAATAATTACAAATGTCTTAATAAAATATTGTTTATTAAAATCAGCTGTTTCATTTGTGCGTTTTTATTATTCAATCAAGTCATAAATGTCATTTCTAGCATGTCCAGTAACTTATTCCTACCTCCTCAATAAAACTGATTCAAAATAAATGATTCTTGGTTGAATGACTCAGTGAGTTGACTCAAGAATGATTTAATCCTATTCATAAATGTCTCATTCAGAAAGGTTTTGTGAACTGCCTGATCTTTTACATTAAAAAGTGTGAAAAAATGATTATTTCATAAAACAAGCACCGCTTTTCAGATAGTAATTTTGTAATTTTAAAATATACTTATGATATTCTGTACATTTGACCTCTGTTTCAGTCTGAAATGCCAATTTTTCTCTCACCACCCAAAATTCTTAGGTGATGTATTATTATTATGATGATGACAATGGAAATGACATTTTCCCACAATTTCTGGAGTGAATTATTTTATAGAACAGTTTGTTTTTAGCTGTCATGTCTATATGTGTGTTCTTTCACAGACTTTCACCCTGATAAACACTTACTGTGCGAATAGTGTTATAACTCAAAATACCCTGAAAGCAGAACGGGAGAAATCTGTGACCGAAATCCATTTTCACAGGCTCAGACAAGTGGCAGCTGTTGGCACGAAAAGTTGCGGATGATGCAGAGGAATAAAGAATTGATATTCCTGGCAGAAGAAGACCTCCCAGCTCCAGGGAGCAGAACGAAAAGGTCCTCATAAAAAATGAAGAACCATCTGAAATGCAGCCTGAAGCGAAACGTGGGCAGGCGTCCGAGTAAGTGAACAGGAAGGGAAGTCATCATAAAGTCTGTCAAGGTGTGTGTGCCAGTGCTGTTTTATGTGTTGGCACAGAAGACCCTGTTTTTAGTATGCAGCGTCATAACACTGTTTTTAAGACATTGCTTTTGATAATTATCCTTTATATCCTGGCAAAAATAACAATAAGAAGAAAGTAAATTTATTAAAATGCTGCTTAATCACATTTAGAAACCATTTTCGTGCAAATGGCAGCAGCCTCACATGATCAAGGTACCTTTCAATATTCACTTCCAATTACATGTCAATATCATGTATAACCTGCAGGCTATAATAGCAAACCACCAACAAATAGACAAGTTCTGTAATGAAAACCAGCAGCAAGGATACTTAGGCCCAATCCCAATTCTATTTTATTCCCCTTCACCTGCACCTACGCACTTGAAACCGAGTGTCAAGGGGCAGGTGTGAAAATATTCCCCTAAGAAATGGGACACCACTACTACACCATTACACGTCACCATACGTTGTCGTCGCTAGCTCCTACAATACACACACACACACACACCATGGTCTCTCTGAATACTGGTGTGCATTAGGCATTTAATTACCCTTCTGTATTAATGTGCTGCTTTCTTTGACACACACACATACACACACACACCAGAGATCGTGCAGTGCACCCACAAACAAAATTAGGTTGCTAGTTGTGCTTGTTTAATAATTATTTATTTATGATACACCTTCAGTGTTTCCCACAGACTTACACTTACACTTATTTGTGGTGACATATTTATGCAAATTCATTCTCTGCCAGCAGGAGGCGCTGTTGGAGCGGGAGAGATAGAGGTTTCCTCGGTAACGGTTGTAATCAAATAAGCACTGCGCTCACAAACGCTGCTTTATCAGGCATTACAGGCAAGATGAAATGAAAATGACATCCATAATTTTCTGAAGACAGTCGGTTTCCTTCAGAAATACAGTGATATAAAAACAACCACACTGGGTTTCGACTTTGACACGTGCAGTGCTCATGTTTATTCAACCAAGTCAAAGCCTTTTGGAAAATCTATTTGTGGCAGTCAGTTTTGATATTGTGGCGGGCCGCCACAAATAAATCAATGTATGGGAAACACATAGTTGTAAGTTTGTGCCTATAATAGTTTTTTTGTTTATTGTTTGTTTACTCTCCGTGAGAACGGTGCGTCGGAATTAATCAGCGTTTGCCTCAGGCTTAAATACTGTCCACTTTCCGATCGGAGGAATTGTTGGCACGGCCGAATGATACGAGGATGCCTGAGAAGTTGGAAGTCTCACCAGTGGAGGCGAGGTTAAGCCTCGGCGTCGTGGAGAGCGTGTGGCTCGTCGAGCAGAGCGGCGGCCGTGATGAAGCCTGGTGCTCGGCGGTGGTGTCTGGCGGAGAAGGAGTGATCCTGGGGCCGGCAAATTGCGGCGGAGGATCCGAAAAATGCCCAGTATAGGTCTTTTCGTTGGATGGGAAATTGGGTCTGTGGTAAAATGGCAAAAGGAGCGAACCGAATGCTGAAAGACTAGAGAGAATGAAGGTAAGGCTGCTATGATTATTTATAGTGGTTCTCTCTCGTGGTGGTTGGATAGATGATGTGATTACTGATAGTGAATTGGCTGGGTTGATTATCTGCGCATGCTCCATCCGAAATTTGTTAATAAAACATCACTTTGATTTGCATTTTTGACACCAATGTTTGATGTCAATTTGATGTCTTATCAACATCAAGGTGCCTGCTAGGATAAAACAAATGTTTGTTTTTCATAAAAATCCTTATTAATAGCAAAAATAACTACATTTATGGGTCTCCTTGTTAACTCGGACAGCCATGTTGCCGCTGTGGCCGGTGTATGCTGAGATAATTCTTATAACCCTTCATTTGAAGTGGGTTCCCGAAAAATCTTTGTTTGAAGGGCTATCTGGCCCTTCCCCCTACCGCTATCCCTCCAACCAAAAGAACAACACCCCTACCCCTTCACATGAACGTGCAAAACAGAGGGGTAGGGGTAAGGGGTAGAAATGGGATTGGGCCTTAGACAAAGTCCAAAATAGACTCATTGGAAAAACATGCCTCTACATACATTTTTGCAAAACTTTAAAAAAATGTACCAATATACAAACTGAATATACATAGCTGAAATGAACACTAGTCACAGTAAAACACCACCAACTTTTATTCCTTTTCAAGCAAATTATGACTTCACTATGGCTTTTCTGACATTATAAACTTGCTCAGTAGCCTACCTGGTGCACCACTGCAGTTGAAAGGCAGAGCGCTGGGGTTGCAGTCCTGTGAAGCACAAGTCACCATTAAAGACTTGTAGCAGAAAGCTAAAATGCCATATTTGCTTCAGCAAATGTGTTTTTATCTCAGGTTTGCATTTGTTAACACTATCGGTTAGGTTTAGGGTAGGGTTTAGTGTAGGTGCAACATTATTTTCAAACTTGATAGAGCATTAACCTTTTACTAGACAATAACGTAACAAAATATTGCTAGATTCACGTTCATCTGTTTCCAGAACAATCGAAAGCCCTTTTAGTGCCATTCGATGCACAATGTGCAAGCGTGTAAGAAGCAATGTAATATTGTTTTGCAGAAATGTTGCAACAGACAAGTTTGTCAAATGAGCCTGTATTGGACTAGTCTGGTGTTGCCAGACTGACAGCAGAAGGTTTGGACTCCAACTCTACTTTCATTGGCCATAGAGCAGGGATCTCCAACCCTGCTCCTGGAGAGCTATTTTCCTGCAGACTTAACTTACAGACTTTCTCCAATACACCTGCATGTAATTCACAAGTAGCAATGAACACCCTGATTAGGGTTGGAGCTGAAATCTGCAGGATGGTATCTCTCCGGGAGCAGGGTTGGAGAACCCTGCCATAGGCCATCCAACGGGCCATCTGACAGACATGTAAACCAACCAATCATAGTTTGTTTGGTTCAATGTCTTGTTTAGAGGAGAGTGAAAATGTAAAGCCGATGTCCTTACAATAACAGACCAGAATGCAACCAATAAATCATTAATTCAAGAACGTTGTGCAAGTTTACTGCAACAATAGTGCAGAGTCTATGCCAGGGGTCTTGAACCCTGCTCCTGGAGAGCTACCATCCTGCAGATTTCAGCTCCAAAACCAATCAAACACACCTGAACCAGCTAATCAAGATCTCTGGGGTTGCTTGATAATAACAAGCAGATGTGTTGGAGCATGGTTAGAACTGAAGTCTGCAGGATTGTAGCTCTCCAGAAGCACAGTTGGAGATCCCTGGTCTTTGCCATGAACTTAAACTTTTGAAAATCCAGCGTTTAGTTGATCTCATTGTCACAGTCGTACAAAATAATGACTTTCTTCTTCCATGAGGTGGTTTGGCATCATGACAGCTTTGTTTCAAGGTGGACTGTTAAAGAATGCAACACATCAGATGACTTCAAAATTCTTTAAGAGTTTCCCATTTTGTGTGCCTTATCAGACATTCAGACGTTCATTACTCTTCGGTCTTCTTTGGAAAGCACCCTCGGAAAGCTATTTTCAGTCATGCATGTACAGCTCCTGTCTAACTGAATAGGGAAATAACCAAAATCTCACAAACTGGTTGCCAAACTCTAATTTCATTGAAATATCTCAAAACAGCAATAAAATCTGAAATGAATAGTATCATAAATGTTGTTTATGATAATAACACTAAAAAACAGTTCATTTTCAAATTGGTCGAGCCAATTCACATGAGTAAAGACTGAGTACAAGTTTCTTATAAAAACCAAATGGAGACTTCGTTGATTAACATCAGTCTCTGACCTAGGTCCACCAGCTGGACCATGCATCAGAAAGACCGAGTTTTGCTGGAGAACAGCATGGCTGGTCCATTAGCCAGACCAACATGAATCCAACACAAACCAGCCTGTTCCAGCAAGGAAATTTATGCTTGTCTAAGTTGGCCTTTTAAGGTTGTTGGTCATGAACTCTTTCAGCTTATAACCAGCTATGCTTACATACTGTTCCATTCCAGTAGCGTACAGCAGAGTTCTTGTAGCTCATGCAGTATGAATCTAAACTGGTCTGTCCTGATGAATGACACTGTGGAGATTAGGCAATCAAAACAGAAGCATTTATTTATAGTAGCCTTAAAGGTACAGTAGCAAAAATTAATTATCGTAATCATGAAAGTCGGAAAGGGTTAAAATTGGTGATGCGAACTAAACTATGAGTGCTATACAAGTGTGGCCTCTTGATGTCTCATTCATGTGATCTTTGCGAATATTCATGCCAATTTTGCCCATCATTACATTCATTGTGTGAGGATCAATGGGCCTATATGATTGGACATGTCTTAGATCCTGGAATTTGAATAACTGCAGGCATTCTCACAGACACCAGACCGGCCGAATGGAGGGGGATGGTTGGTATGTGGAGTGCACATTTATGCCAATTTAAATGTGTGTTCCTGTATTCTGGGTGAACACAAACTGATGGTTCTGAAATGTTCCAGATTTATGAATTTGGAGAGCCGTTTTGTATGTTGCGCATGATACAAAATCCAATTTTAAAATGAACAAATGTAGCCTGTCAGGATGGAATTACCTTAAAGGTGGGGTAAGCGATTTTTCAAAAACGCTTTAGAAAACTGATTCGGGCCGAATAGCAAAACAAACTTGTAGCCAATCAGCAGTAAGGGGCGTGTCTACTCATGATGTGGAGGAGAGAGCGTTTAGTGCACAGGATGGACATTAGCCGAGACGAGCGACAGAAAGTTAGAGATGGCGGATAAAAAATAAAAGAGGAAAACGTCTGCAGAACAAAAGAAGGATTAAGGTAAGAAGTAGGACCCGTGTAAATATCGGATCAGCTTTCCAGCGCTGGAGAGAACTCAAGGAGCGGAAGGCCTGCGATTGGACACCGAGGTTGCTTTGTTTCTTTTCGATAGGTGAGTAACACCGTGTCTGCGCCGCAACAGCTAAAGTCTGTCTAGTACACTGGATGCAACAAAGCGACCGTTGAAAATCATTTAAAATTTGTGTCAATACATCATAAATAGAACACAGCATCAGTTTTCTGTCGGGGATTTGTGGTGCCGCACCACGCTGCATCCAGTGTAGACCATAGATATGTATATATATATATATATATGGTGTAGACAGCATCACTGATTATAATGAGTTCCATAGTATTCTGTCGCGCCGCGCCACTCGCGTCCAGTGTAGACACGGTGTAACATTGGTTTTGCTTTGTTTCACAGAACTAATCGTTGCCTGGGTTGCGTACGTAACGTAGACTAACCATGTGCCGTACACAACGATGTTCCGTACAGATGACGTTTTAGCTGTGTCATCCTTATTTCTCCCTCTTTCACCCCGATCAAGACAGAGACCCACCCGCCGTTTGTTTCAGTGAGATTTCAGTAAGTTTGCTAGGTGCGCCCACTGCGCTTGAAAATGGACGGTGGGCAAGCTACACTTCAAGACTGCAGTTTGGGTGGGGAGAGAACTACAGCAGCGAAAATGTACATTTCTATTTAATTTATGTTTCTCACAGGAGATTACTACGGTGGCCGAGAGAGCTCAACGCGCTGCAACTTAAGAAAACACATGCAAATTGAAAAAACACCAGCAAATTAAGAAAACATCTTCATCAGTTTGACAACACACGTGCTGCAAATCCTCACAACACATGCAAATGAAGAAACGCGCTGCAAATCCTCACAACACATGCAAATGAAGAAACGCGCTGCAAATCTCGCCCACATGAACTGCAAAATCTTGGCAAAGTCAGCCATTGGATGCCACAGAAAGGGCAATACATTTTGATCTGAAAAACAAAAACAAGTTGACTGAAGTTTGCACGTTGTATGTGTAATCCATTGTCCTTTCTTTCATTAGCCTACTAAAAGGGCCAGATTAAATAATAATTTTAAATATTATTCTTACTGTCAATCTGCAATTTATTTTGACCTGGTTTTAACAATTAATGAAGCATTGCGGATTTCATTAACCTTGAAATTATATTTAGTTGAGAATATTTAATTAAGTTAGCCATCTTATATAACGTTTCACAGTTACTCGTGTAATTCGTCAGATTATTTAGGCTAATAATATCTAAAAGACAAAGGAATCATGCAAACTTCAAGACTGCAGCTTGGGTGGGGAGACTACTAGAGCAGCGAAAATGTACATTTCTATTTAATTTATGTTTCTCACAGTATTACAGCCTTTATGAAATTAATATTATGTTATCACAAATTGTTAAATATATTACCTTTTGTTGAATAAATGCTTTGAAATGGGAAATTTTAAACTTCGATTGCGGGCGATGACCACTTAGCGCCATTCTCACCTGAGACAGGCAGCAGAGAGGCAGCACATCTGTCAGCACAGACGCTGTTTGCCCATCATCCTGCGTGCAGTGGTGATGTTTATATTCATATTGTCTTCAGAAAGATATGAAAATGTTATTCACTAACGTTTCACATGGTTCATGCTTAACTCACATGCCATAATTAATATCATGACACAATCATGCCTAACTCGCATGGTCATTTATTAAAGCAGCAATTAACTTACATTTTAATCAAATAAAAAGGTACTCATCTTTCTTATTCATTTAAATAATGTTTTCTTCAGTTAAAATAAATAAACAGCTCACAGTTGATTATGCGCGCTGTACAGAACACCATTATAAGCCTGTACGGAACACTGTTAACCCTTATCATTTTCCGTACACTGGCGGAGGAGGTACTTTTCCCCACTTTTCTCAAAAACTATTGGTCCTAAAGACATCAATCAAAGTGTGGACTGTAGAATGGGTATTCCCCCAGAGAATGATCACACAAACATGCTTGTCTGTCTTTCAATAACGGAGGAGTGGTCGCTGGTGTGCGGCGAATAGCGAAAAGTGTACGGAACTTAGTTAGTGTACGTGTGTGGTGTGGAGCTATCAAAATAGGGGCGAGACCCTTTTGGGGTAGAGGCGTGTTTGTTTTGGTGATTTCAAATGTCAACATTGGCTACCAGAAATTGTTTACCCCGCCTTTAAAGGACCAGGCCAGCAAAGATGCGCGATTTGGTGAACTCTTCAACATGGCGCCCAGAGGGTGCCATGGCGTTCTTGTTTACAAGGTCATTGACCAAGTGAGGGAGAATAATAGCTGTTTTGTCTTTAACAGCAAACAAGCTTTTGTGACGCCATTAACTGTGGTGTTCATTAGGACAAACAAAAAGATACTCAACTAATTGCTGTTGAACCCCTCGGCATCCATAAGTTCATCAGTAAGCCAGAGTTCCACGTATCTCCTCAAAACTGACCATATCAATGTATTTGTTGCTTCATTTTGTTCTCTTTTGGACTCTGAGAGACTCTCAATGACATTTCGATTAATTGAATATAGAGGAGGTTGTTAGATGGTTAATTGTGTCTCACATCCTGGGAATGCTGGTGGGTTTGACCAACCCTATTCCCTCGAAAGAACCACACTACTGATCTACACAAAGGTAAAAGGAAATGCTGTCATGATGTCAACAAAAGCGTGTGGTAAATGGTCTTCATCTTCAACAATGCAAGTACTCAGCAGCACACTTAGCAGGGGACTTTTCTCTAAGGACGAACTGTGGAAGTGCCTCTTCAGAATAAATTTGGAAATAATATATTGAAATATTTTTTATGAAATATGAGAGAAAACAAGGTAGAAAATACTGTTGTTGTTTTTTAAAGTAACAATGTCCAACAGTGGATAATGTTTAGCTTCTATTAGCATAAAGTTTTATTTCTTTAGCATAATGACACAAAAAACAATAACACCAGGCATCAGCATTTAAAAATTATTATTTATTTTTTTTTATTAACACTATCAGACCTATCAAGAGCACATGTATGAATCACTTGGTCAATGCTCTTGTCCTCAATAAGCTGTTAAGCACTGCAACTGAATCACTGAATCAGTGGGTTGATTTTGAGAACCTGGGGTTTCCCAAAAGTATTGTTAGCCAACTATGTTTGCAAGTTTTGTTGTTACCAACATTGTTCAATGACTTGGTGTGTCCCGAATCCAACAAACATTCACAAACAGCATCACAAAGTGGTGTGGTTGGAACTACTGTGGTTTAAAAGCAGTGTTTTATGTCATTATGACATATAGACCTAAATCACGCACTTGAGCAGATAAGCAAGCTAAGAAGTAGTACAATCTATATCATACAGATTTCATTCTGTTTTATTAAAGCTTGTAGCTGTTGAAGGCCTTCTTGTTAATGAAGTAGAGCGGTGAAGGAAGGGAGCAGGGAGCAGCGGAGGCAGCCTCACTCTTAAATAACCCTCTGGTAGTGCTAGTGTCTGCTATGGGAGCTGGAGGCCACTGAAAAGGAAAAAGGGGTAAGAAGTAGCAGGAGGAAGGTCTGAGATGTGAGGGCCTGTGTTGCAAATGGAGGCAGCCTCACATTTGCTTCAGCTGCTGTAGCTTTAGGCCATGGGAAGGGGTTTGTGATGTCCTGAAGAACCTGTGTAGCCTGCATTGCTAGCGGAGGCAGCCTCACGCTAGCATCTGTTATGGGAGCTGGAGGCAGCTGAAAAGGAAAAGGTTTAGAAGTAGCTAGGGCTGCACGATTAATCGCATGCGATATTTAACGAGCATCTTATCAGTAAAGCCGGTTCTGTAATCAGCGGTAAATCTCCATCACCTGCGTGCTTTCACATTGAGCAGCATTAACTACACAGAGCCGTTGTTCACTGACGAGCTGCGCTAAACCACGTTCATATTCGCGCGATTTTTTGCGCAGCTCATCAGTGAACAACGGCTCTGTGTAGTTAATGCTGCTCAATGTGAAAGCACGCAGGTGATGGGGATTTACCGCTGATTACAGAACCGGCTTTCTGACAAGATGCGCGTTAAATATCGCATGCGATTAATCGTGCAGCCCTAGAAGTAGCAGTGGGAAAGACTGTGATGTAAGGGCTTGTGTTGCAAGCGGAGGCAGCTTCACGCTTGCTTCAGCTGCAGGCCGCAGGAAAGGGGAGTGGTTTGTGACATTTGACGGGAAATGCTGAAATGCCAGAGTAGCCTGCAGTGTTGCCAATCTAGCAATTTTGATGCTAGATTTAGCAACTTCTCAGACCACCCTAGCAACTTGTTTTCCAAAGCACATAGCAACAAATTTAGCCATTTAAAAATGTATTTGGCAACTTTTAGCATCTTTTACAAGTGATAAAATGCTAAAAAGACATGCATTTTCCTCATAACCACGCAAAGAAGAAAGTACTGGAAACCTCGCCAAGCAGCACATCGGCTAGAGACTTGGAGAGAGGTGCCTAGCAATACATATCACATGTGAATTAGGTTGCTAGTTGTGCTTGTTCAATAATAATTTCTTTATGATACACCTTCAGTGTTTCCCACAGACTTACACTTATTTATTTGTGGTGGCATATATATATGCAAATTCATTCTCTGCTAGCAGGAGGCACTGTTGTAGCGGGAGAGATAGAGGTTTCCCCGGTAATGGCTGTAATCAAATAAGCACTGCGCTCACAAATGCTGCTTTATCAGGCATTACAGGCAAGATGAAATGAAAATGACATCCATAATTTTCTGAAGACATACAGTGATATAAAAACAACCGCATCAGGGTTTCGACTTTGACACGTGCAGTGCTCATGTTTATTCAACCAAGTCAAAGCCTTTTGGAAAATATATTTGTGGCAGTCAGTTTTGATATTGTGGCGGGCCGCCACAAATAAATCAATGTATGGGAAACACAGAGTTGTAAGTTTGTGCCTATAATTGTTAATCATTTAGGTACATAGTTGAACTCATTTCTCGAAAATCGACCTTTTTCATCCGTGTATCTGAGTGAAATGTGTAATTTAAAATACAGGTAAAAATGCTAGTAAAATTAATTCAGAAAATCTGAGTAATTTAGTTGTGTATTCTACGCGGTTTCACGTCATGGATACAAAATGACATCAACACCGTTTTATGTCACAAAGTAGTTTAACGACTTGTAGCAACAAACGACCTGCCTTTTAGCGACTTTACCTAAAATTAATTTGCGACCCAGCCTGTGCCGCTAGCGGAGGCAGCCTCATGCTAGCGTCTGATACAGGAGCTGGAGGCCCGGCTGCATATGACACTGCGGCCGGAAGAGCCGCGGTGAAAGGTTGAGCCGAAGTGGGAAACGAGTCAGGCTTTGCTGCGGTCAGATCTGGGGGGCACGGCCCAGGCTCGCTGAAGGCCTGCTGCTGCGACCCAGCGCTTAAGGAGAGCCGGGTCTTGTGCGGGGCGATGGTGGTGTCGAGCGAGGCGAGTTCGGGGCCTTGCGAACTTTGCTCGAAATATTGGCCGCTCTGCTGGAGTAGATTTAGGAGTGAGGTTGTCTGATTGCTGGGAGACGAATAACTTGGATAGTACAAATCCACTTTGTTTACCCTTCTGAGAAGTTGGAAGTCTCACCAGTGGAGGCGAGGTTAAGCCTCAGCGTCGTGGAGAGCGTGTGGCTCGTCGAGCAGAGCGGCGGCCGCGATGAAGCCTGGTGCTCGGCGGTGGTGTCTGGCGGAGAAGGAGTGATCCTGGGGCCGGCAAATTGAGGCGGAGGATCCGAAAAATACCCAGTATAGGTCTTTTCGTTGGACGGGAAATTGGGTCTGTGGTAAAATGGCAAAAGGAGCGAACCGAATGCTGAAAGACTAGAGAGAATGAAGGTAAGGCTGCTATGATTATTTATAGTGGTTCTCTCTCGTGGTGGTTGGATAGATGATGTAATTACGGATAGGGAATTGGCCGGGTTGATTATCTACGCGTGCTCCTCCCGAAATTTGTTAATAAAAAATCACTTAAAAGTGAACGACAATAAACCTGCGAAATTAGAGGGAAATTAGATTATTTTTTCAAATGATCATAATCACATTTATTAATTTTACAGTCCTGCTACTAGCCTTTTATTTAGACAAAAAATCCCTTTAATTTGGGTGAGAAAGCTGGCGTTTTGAGTGGCATTTGCAGACAGATCCTGTCATGCCAGTGACTATATGCTACTGCAATAGACGCATTTTGCAGTATTAAGGTTAACAATTAATCGATTAATTGATCGTTAATTTAAACAACGATCGATCATGGAAATAATCTAAAATTGGCATCCCTAGTCACAAGTTCGTTACCAATAGAGTTCAATGAAACTAACTGTCACAGTCATCAGCTTGTGTGCCCTAGATGGCCACCAGAGGACACTCTTGTGTCTTTGTTGGAGCAAATGGCTTGTCGTGTGTTTGTTTGTGCCATGTCCTCTCCTGTCTAGTGTCTTGACCCTGCCCTTCTTGTTATCTATTATTGGTTCAGTTGCTCCACCTGTGTCTGCCTCGTTACCCTCCTTGTTTGCTCCTTATTTATTCCCCTTGTGTTTTCTGTCCTGTGCTGGTTCATTGTCATTGATTGTTTCCCTGACTGCTGTCAGTCTAGTCAAGTTATATCCTTCTGCTTATTTGCTCTGCTTTTTGATTATCTGCGCATGCTCCATCCGAAATTTGTTAATAAAACAACACTTTGATTTGCATTTTTGACGCCAATGTTTGATGTCAATTTGATGTCTTATCAACATCAAGGTGCCTGCTAGAATAAAACAAATGTTTGTTTTTCATAAAAATCCTTATTAATAGCAAAAATAGCTACATTTATGGGTCTCCTTGTTAACTCAGACAGCCATGTTGCCGATGTAGCCGGTGTATGCTGAGATAATTCTTATAACCCTTCATTTGAAGTGGGTTCCCGAAAAATCTTTGTTTGAAGGGTTATTTGGCCCTTCCGCCTACCGCTATACCTCCAACCAAAAAAACAACACTCCTACCCTTTCATATAAACATGCAAAACAGAGGGGTAGGGGTAAGGGGTAGAAATGGGATTGGGCCTTAGACAAAGTCCAAAATAGGCTCATTGGAAAAACATGCCTCTACATACATTTTTGCAAAATTCAAAAAAATGTACCAATATACAAACTGAATATACATAGCTGAAATGAACACTAGTCACAGTAAAACACCACCAACCTTTATTCCTTTTTAAGCAAATTATGACTTCACTATGGCTTTTCTGACAGAGTAAACTTGCTCAGTAGCCTACCTGGTGCACCACTGCAGTTGAAAGGCAGAGCACTGGGGTTGCAGTCCTATGAAACACAAGTCACCATTAAAGACTTGTAGAAGAAAGCTAAAATGCCATATTTGCTTCCGCAAATGTGTTTTTATCTCAGGTTTGCATTGGTTAACATTATCGGTTCGGTTTAAGGTAGGGTTTAGTGTAGGTGCAACATTATTTTCAAACTTGATAGAGCATTAACCTTTTACTAGACAATAACGTAACAAAATATCGCTGGATTCACATTCATCTGTTTCCAAAAAAATCGAAAGCCCTTTTAGTGCCATTCGCTGCACAATGTGCAAGCGTGTAAGAAGCAATGCATTATTGTTTTGCAGAAATGTTGCAACAGACAAGTTTGTCAAATGAGCCTGTATTGGACTAGTCTGGTGTTGCCAGACCTTCAGACTGACAGCAGAAGGTTTGGACTCCAAATCTACTTTCACTGGCCATAGACCAGGGATCTCCAACCCTGCTCCTGGAGAGCTATCTTCCTGCAGACTTAATTTCCAACCTTTCTCCAATACACCTGCATGTAATTCACAAGTAGCCCTGAACACCTTGATTAGCTGGTTCAAGTGTGCCTGATTAGGGTTGGAGCTGAAATCTGCAGGATGGTATCTCTTCAGGAGCAGGGTTGGAGAACCCTGCCATAGGCCATCCAACGGGCCATCTGACAGACATGTAAACCAACCAATCATAGTTTGTTTGGTTCAATGTCTTGTTTAGAGGATAGTGAATATGTAAAGCCGATGTCCTTACAATAACAGACCAGAATGCAACCAATAAATAATTCATTCAAGAACGTTGTGCAAGTTTACTGCAACAATAGTGCAGAGTCTATGCCAGGGGTCTTGAACCCTGCTCCTGGAGAGCTACCATCCTGCAGATTTCAGCTCCAAAACCAATCAAACACACCTGAACCAGCTAATCAAGATCTCTGGGGTTGCTTGATAATAACAAGCAGATGTGTTGGAGCATGGTTAGAACTGAAGTCTGCAGGATTGTAGCTCTCCAGAAGCACAGTTGGAGATCCCTGGTCTTTGCCATGAACTTAACAAACTTTTGAAAATCCAGCGTTTAGTTGATCTCATTGTCACACTCGTACAAAATAATGACTTTCTTCTTCCATGAGGTGGTTTGGCATCATGACAGCTTTGTTTCAAGGTGGACTGTTAAAGAATGCGACACATTAGATGACTTCAAAATTCTTTAAGATTTTCCCATTTTGTGTGCCTTATAGTAGGTTTCAGGCATTCAGATGTTCATTACTCTTCGGTCTTCTTTGGAAAGTACCCTCGGAAAGCTATTTTCAGTCATGCATGTACAGCTCCTGTCTAACTGAATAGGGAAATAACCAAAATCTTACAGACTGGTTGCCAAACTCTAATTTCATTCAAATATCTCAAAACAGCAATAAAATCTGAAATGAATAGTATCATAAATGTTGTTTATGATAATAACACTAAAAAACTGTTCATTTTCAAATTGGTCGAGCCAATTCACATGAGTAAAGACTGAGTACAAGTTTCTTATAAAAACCAAATGGAGACTTTGCTGATTAACATCAGTCTCTGACCTAGGTTCACCAGCTGGATCATGCATCAGAAAGACCAAGTTTTGCTGGAGAACAGCATGGCTGGTCCATTAGCCAGACCAACATGAATCCAACACAAACCAGCCTGTTCCAGCAAGGAAATTTATGCTTGTCTAAGTTGGCCTTTTAAGGTTGTTGGTCATAAACTCTTTCAACTTATAACCAGCTATGCTTACATACTGTTCCATTCCAGTAGTGTACAGCAGAGTTCTTGTAGCTCATGCAGTATAAATCTAAACTGGTCTCTCCTGATGAATGACACTGTGGAGATTAGGCAATCAAAACAGAAGCATTTACTTATAGTAGCCTTAAAGGTACAGTAGCAAAAATGAATTATCTTAATCATGAAAGTCGGAAAGGGTTAAAACTGGTGATGCGAACTAAACTATGAGTACTATACAAGTGTGGCCTCTTGATGTCTCATTCATGTGATCTTTGCGAATATTCACGCCAATTTTGCCCATCATTACATTCATTGTGTGAGGATAAATGGGCCTATATGATTGGACATGTCTTAGATCCTGGAATTTGAATAACTGCAGGCATTCTCACAGACACCAGACTGGCCGAATAGAGGGGGGTGGTTGGTATGTGGAGTGCACATTTATGCCAATTTAAATGTGTGTTCCTGTATTCTGGGTGAACACAAACTGATGGTTCTGAAATGTTCCAGATTTATGAATTTGGACAGCCGTTTTGTATATGTTGAGCATGATACAAAATCCAAATTAAAAATGAACAAATGTAGCCTGTCAGGATGGAATGACCCTAAAGGACCAGGCCCGCAAAGATGTGCGATTTGGTGAACTCTTCAACATGGCTCCCAGAGGGTGCCAAGGCTTTCTTGTTTACAAGGTCAGAGACCAAGTGAGGGAGAATAATAGCTGTTTTGTCTTTAACAGCAAACAAGCTTTTGTGACGCCATTAACTGTGGTGTTCATTAGGACAAACAAAAAGATACTCAACTAATTGCTGTTGAACCCCTCGGCATCCATAAGTTCATCAGTAGGCCAGAGTTCCATGTATCTCCTCAAAACTGACCATATTAACGTATTTGTTGCTTCATTTTGTTCTCTTTTGAACTCTGAGAGACTCTCAATGACATTTCGATGAATTGAATATAGAGGTTGTTAGATGGTTAATTGTGTCTCACATCCTGGGAATGCTGGTGGGTTTGACCAACCCTATTCCCTCGAAAGAACCACACTACTGATCTACACAAAGGTCAAAGGAAATGCTGTCATGATGTCAACAAAAGCTTGTGGTAAATGGTCTTCATCTTCAACAATGCAAGTACTCAGCAGCACACTTAGCAGGGGACTTTTCTCTAAGGACGAACTGTGGAAGTGCCTCTTCAGAATAAATTTGGAAATAATATATTGAAATATTTTTTATGAAATATGAGAGAAAACAACCAACAGTGTCCAACAGTGGATAATGTTTTAGCTTCTATTAGCATAAAGTTTTATTTCTTTAGCATAATGACACAAAAAAACAATAACACCAGGCATAAGCATTTAAAAAATATATGTTTTTTTTAATTAACACTATCAGACCTATCAAGAGCACATGTATGAATCACTTGGCCAAGGCTCTTGTCCTCAATGAGCTGTTAACCACTGCAACTGAATCACTGAATCAGTGAGTTGAATTTGAGAACCTGGGGTGTTTCCCAAAAGCATTGTTAGCCAACTATGTTTGCAAGTTTTGTTGTTACCAACATTGTTCAATGACTTGGTGTTTCCCAAATCCAACAAACATTCGCAAACAGCATCACAAAGTGGTGTGGTTGGAACTCCTGTGGTTTAAAAGCAGTGTTTTATGTCAGTAATAGGCCTAAATCACGCACTTGAGCAGATAAGCAAGCTAAGAAGTAGTACAATCTATATCATACAGATTTCATTGTTTTATTAAAGCAGCATTTTTGAAGAGTGTGTATGTGATTTGATCTCGAACTGATTAATTAGCAGAAGTTATTACTCCAACACCTGCTTGATGTCATTAACGACAATTCTAATCCATGTGGTTTGAAAAATCGATGAATGACAATGTTCCTTTGTTTTTCGAGAAACAGTCATGTCTAGCTAGTTAGTTAGCTTATCCAAAAATGCATCATACTATGTTAGTTAAGCAGCGAGTGATGTTGTTTTTTGGGAAACGCACCCCAGATCAGTCATTGGTGAATAAATCATTCAGACTGGTTTTGTGAACTGAATCTACTGATTCATTGAAAATATCTGGCTCAAGAATTATTCAGATGAACAACCCTGTTAAAATAACAAGAACAACAACAACTAAACCAGTCTAAGTTGGTTGGCTGGTTTTAGCTGGTCTTCCAGCCTGGTCATAGCTGATATAGCAGTCTGGTTTTCCAGGGGGTTTGACCACTTCTTTTGGTCAGGCTGAGAGACCAGCTGACTAACCAGTTAAAACCAGCTGAACACCAGTTTGGTTTAGTTGGGCGATCAATTTGACAAGCTTAAACTAACTAACCCAGCCAACTAGCATTAGCCTTTTTTTCCGATCAGGGTAATGTCATGATTTTCAATGAATAATTCAAAGATTTCTCAAAATTTTGACATGAATGGTCAAAACGATTCCTCAATTTTTTAAGAATTTTATAAGGAGGTCTACATTATAATATAATTAGTCTCATAACTGTCAAATGAAATTATACTAGACTTTATGAAATTCCAAAAATAAATTAGCACTTTTTATGATTCCAGTGAGTCAAATTCAGAGGACTGAGAATGTAAATGCAGTTTTATCAGACAAAAGTGAACTGGGATTTTAAACCAAACAATACTGAGAGTGAACAATTCTATTTACTCTAATTGGCGATGTTCAAGAGAAGTAAATCTATTGGTGATCGCCAATAAATACTAGAAGAGTAAATCACAGACATTGGTATGTTTTCCTTTGTTTACTTAAACTTTGCTTAGCAACAAGAAATTCCTAATGCAGGCCAGGGCAAACAAACAACCTTTTCAAAGTGTCCCCTGCTGATTTCTCCTTCAGTTCATATGATTTACCCTAATTAGAGTAGCTTACTTGTGTTGCTCCAGACACATAAAGCATTGGTGTGGTTATAGAGACCTGGGTTTGAGTCCTGGCTGGGTCATGTCCCAGTCCCAGTACTTTCATGTAATTTCTCTACTGACCAATAAAATAAAGGCAAAAAGCCTATAAACTAAAATTCAGAAAAAATGTTTTTGGTTTGTTGGTTAACTTAGCCATGGGGTACTTGGACTCAAACTGCAATTATAAATGAACTTGAATGCAATCGAGTCGACTTGGATTGGACATTTTAGACTTTCTTTTTCCCTAGTACAGTCGAATTCATGTCATGTGTAATATGAAAGATAAAAAAAAGGTAACAACAAAAAATGAAGATGATAAAGTATTAATAGGGCTAAATGTCTCCCATGTATACCCAGTTGTTTAAGAACTTGGACTCAAGAAGATGGATTCGGACCCAACACTACCCAACCAGCTGGTAAATGAAATTCTGGGCATCTGCTTTGTACTAGATATCTGGAAACGGCATAAAAATGTCAAGCTGAATCTATTGACTTTTCACATTGTTATCTAGTTCACACATCACCACTGATGTAAGATTGGAACATTAGTTCATATTTTCCTCCACTTTCATGGATTTAGCAATTGTTGTAATCCATAAAAAGTCTATTATACATTTTATAGATGCACTACAAGTCACCCCATAAATAGGTCATCTGTCTGCACTGCAATGTGTCATTTTTTTCTTCTTCTACTTCTATAATGACTTCTTTAATGAGTCCTACTGATCTTTCAGAAAAATACCACAACCATTTTCCAATAAAAGCCTTTTGCCTCTGAGCATGCATGAGAGAAACAAAAGTTGTTTGTCCTTGTGGGAAACAGGGAGCTCTTCCCATTACTCAAAGGAGTTTTATTGGAAATTAGACTAGTGTTCCTGTTAGTCCAATTGAATGCTTCAACCATGTTCCTTGATTCTCAGAAAACATAAAACAACCACTATCACTGAAATCACTGTTGGATTATCATATTATTACAAATGCACAGGCTAGATATAGTTCATAGGGTCCATATAGTGAGCCCAAAAAAATATTGGACACTTGAGCCATACTTAAGAATGTATGAATGTTTTTGCATTAAATAACAACAAATTCAGAAACCAGTATATACTGTACAAAATAAAGATAAAAGTATTTGTACACTTCTTTGTTGTGAACGTAGATAATAAATGTGAGTTACAATACCCGTGTTTGCATAGACGGCTTTCAAACCAAGCATCTTTTTGTTGGTCAGTGTGACAAAATCGTGCGGCCAACTTGAACCCGTTGTGAAATCTGTGTGGGGGAAATTCCCAATAGTGTGGATTCCTATTGAAATTACTATGGGAAAAAAATGTAAACGTGACCACACCTTAAGCCACAGCTCATGAAATGTACATATGTTTTAATGAGAAAATGACAATTAGTTGATAAAAAAACAATTGTCACTGTTTTTGTGTCACAGAATGTAGTTTTAAGAGGTTTTCAGGTGAGAATGTACTTGTTTATAGTTCAAATATGCAGTTTGTTAATAAAGATGACTTCTATTTGAAAATTTGCTTCGATGTTTTCGGACATGTGAGCTCTAGATCGTCTGTGGCCGTTCTGCACTATTGAAGCCGCCCGAGAGCGCCTCACCTCTGTCACGAATCCTGTTCATGGACTTCCGTTCGCTTGCCACCAGAGGCCGCCCTCCCGTTATATAGACACTCACACCACACAGACTGTCACGCATCACCCTGGACTACATTTCCCATGTTTCATTGCACTGATTACGCACTTACCTGCAACCAATCACACACACTTTAAATACAAGGCCCTGACCACTGTTCAGGGCCGAGTATTGTTTAGCGTATCACTGTGTAAGCAATAGCTACATCACGGAGCCAGTTCCCAGTCCTAGTTCTCAGTCTAGTCTTGTTATACCTGATCGCCTGTTACCTGATCTTTTGTCTGTTGTGGATTTTCCCTTTGTCTTGCCGTTTGGGACTATGTTTGCCTGGACTATTGCTTGTTTGTGGATTACCCGTTTGCCTCGCCCTCTCGATTACGTTAGCCGTCCTTTGACCTACACCTGTCTCTAGATTACTCTCTCATCTTGCCTGTGCTATATCTACTGTTGTTGTCGACCCTTGCCTGTTTTTGACCACATCTGTTAACCTGTTAACCTGCACCCCCACTTTTGGAGACTGAAAATGACCTACCTAACTTAAAATGGTAACAGTTCCTGACAACAGTGTGCTACACACAATTTAGGTATATTTGGAAAGAAAAAACTTTAGGCTTTACTATCCATCATCCAGAGTTGATAATGCTCAAAAAGATAAAAAGTTATAGACACTGAAGTGCCTTGAAAAAAATTGTTCCACACTGAATGTTTTTTTTATTTCATATACAAATACATTAAATCAGTCCTGGAGCAATCCAGAAAAGTAATGGGTTGAAAGTCACATGTCTCATGAGTTTATATTTCAAATTTGAAGAAGATATCATGAAAAATGAGTTTCCTGCAGCCATTTTTCTGAGACTACAGTATGTCTAGTCAACCCCCACCCCCAAATGTAAGGGTTCTACAAACTATTATAGTCATTATACATATAACTGCATACTTTTTCAATTATACAATAGTAGACTGAATCTTAGACATCGTAAAAGTGATTTATTTGAGCACTAGAAAAATATAATAAGAATAATTTTTGAGTAATAAAAAGAAAAAAAGAAGAGAGAGAGAGAGTGAGAGAAAAGAATTAGCTTTGTATGTCAAGTACATATTCTGTTTGCCAGACATACAGCATTCACACTGATTGCTGGTTATACAATCAGTAATCACATGCAGATGGCCGGTCATACAGATGGTAATAATACAGATGGCCGGCCATTATAGTCAATAGTCACACTCTTATGGCCGTTCATAGACAGCATTCACACTGATAGGTCATTCAGTCAGTAATCATACGCTGATGTGCACTCATACAGATGCTAATCATACAGATACAGCCACATTCCCCACAAAACACACACACACACACACACGTATGAAAAATGTTGAATAGGGGAAAAAAATTATTATTTGTGCAAAAAGCCGATCGCTAAGTTACGACCCCATCAGATGACAGGTGCGTCACAGTGTGCATCACGAGCCGTCACAAGAGAGCGCCAGAATTAAAATAAACAATAGTCCGCGTATCTTTGACTTTTTTTTTAGTGGATGGTCTCATTCTGTCTGTGACACTGTATACTACAAAACCATGTTGTTTTTTACTACCAAGACGCAGTTTTTTGAGCGTAAGTTATTCCAAAACGGATACAATAACTCTTCTCGAAGAAATGAGATGTAAACAAAGGAATAACCATCCATATTACAACATTATTGTTTCATTGGACTAAAAGTGCTCTATGGGATGTTGTTCAGTGGACCCTTACCTTTCTAACTAAACCGGGATTTACAGCAGTGGATGCGTTTGTGACTCGTTATTACGATGAATCTGGTATGTACTGCAACGTACATATGTACGTGAAAACAAAGAGTGTTCAGTGCGCCGGCGTCCAGGTGCGGGTTAACAGTTTAAATAAAGCTTTGCATATGGATCCGCACGCTTCCTCTGTTCTCTCCGTAACAAAACCTTGCAAGTGTCTAAGTAAAAAAAAAATACTACATCCAGCCGGCCATATAATGAACATTCTTTATAGTTAACAGTTTAAATAAAGCTTTGCATATGGATCCGCACGCTTCCTCTGTTCTCTCCATAACAGAATACTCGGCAGAATACAAGGATCCAGCAGCTTTTCATGCGGACATTGGCCAGGTATGGATATGGCAAGACTATTATTAGCCCTCGAGCAGGGCACGCGATCGCTCGAGGACTATGTACAATAGTATTTATATCTATCTTGTTTCTCTGATCTGCCAGACTGTGTCCTGATAGACTTTTTCTGTGAGGGCATTAATCAGCCGTTAAAGTCAAAGCTCATTTGAGAGGGTCCACGTTCGTCACTCGTTCAGTTTATGGATTATGCTTTGTTGACTGTTGGTTCATCGTTCACTGTGGGTGTCGCGGAGGAATGCGTCCACTCGTGTAATGGCGGCCATGGAGCGTACTCCCAAAGTGGTGGCGACAACTAAGTACTGTGTTGACACTACCATCGTTCCTGATCCTAAACATGTCGTGGTTGTTATTTCGGACTCAATTCACGCCACGGCTACCGCATCAGAGACCATTAACATCGCGGCTGCCGCATCAGAGCCTGTGTATGTCTCGTATGATCTGCCAGAGCTTCGCCATTTCTCGTCTGATCTTCCTGAGTCAAGTCAAGTCACAGCTGATCTTCTAAAGTCAAGTCAAGTCACAGCTGATCTTCTGGAGTCAAGTCAAGTCACAGCTGATCTTCCTGAGTTAAGTCAAGTCACAGTTGATCTTCCAGAGTCAAGTCAAGTCACAGCTGATCTTCATGAGTCCAGTCAAGTCACAGCTGATCTTCCTGAGTTAAGTCAAGTCACAGCTGATCTTCTAGAGTCAAGTCAAGTCACAGCTGATCTTCATGAGTCCAGTCAAGTCACAGCTGATCTTCCTGAGTTAAGTCAAGTCACAGCTGATCTTCTAGAGTCAAGTCACAACTGATCTTCATGAGTCAAGTCAAGGCACAGTTGATCTTCATGAATCAAGTCACGTCTCAGCTAATCACCCAGAGTCTTGTCACGTCTCAGCTGATCGTCCAGAGTCTCGTCACGTCTCAGCTGATCGTCCAGAGTCTCGTCACGTCACA
>NW_015555819.1:1681785-1704015 GCF_001515605.1 Sinocyclocheilus anshuiensis
TCGTCACGTCTCAGCTGATCTTCCAGAGTCTCGTCACGTCTCAGCTGATCTTCCAGAGTCTCGTCACGTCTCAGCGGATCGTCCAGTCTCGTCACGTCTCAGCTGATCTTCTAGAGTCTCGTCACGTCTCAGCTTTTCGTCCAGAGTCACGTCACATCAACGCTGATCTTCCAGAGTCACGTCACGTCTCAGCTGTTTGTCCAGAGTCACATCATGTCACAGCTGATCATCCAGAATCTGGTCACATCCTGTCTGTTGCACCCAGATCTTCAAGGTCAGTCCTTCGGTATCCCAGTCTGGTATCCAGTGAGAGGGATGCACCGCTGGTGTGTTTGGGCTGCATACACCACCACAGAACCTCCAGAGGTGGCGGCGTCCACTACAGTGTCTCCAGAGGTGGCGGCTGATGCTGCAGAACCTTCTGAGGTAGTGGCGCTCACTGCTGTGTTCCCTGTCCCTTTATTTCTATGGAGGCCGTCTGTGATCCCTTTGCCAGTCCTATAACGGCTATGGAGGCCGTCTGTGAACTCTCTGCCTGTCCTGTCATGGCTATGGAGGCCGTTTATGAACTTTTGTCCTGCTCTGAACCGGTCATGGAGACCCTCAATGAACTTTTTTCTGGTCGTGTCACCGATTATGAACTCTTAGCGCAGTCTGTCACAACCAAGGAGGCCATATTACAACTTGCAACCATGCATGTAACTACCCCAGAGACAGCACATGAACTTTATTGTTGCCCCAATTCAGCCAAGGAAGCTGTTTATGAACTCTCATCCCTGCCTGTAACTGCCATGGAAACCCTAAATGCTGCTGTGTTCCCCGAAGCGATGGCACTCGCTGCAGTTTCTCCAGAGGTGGCGGCGTATGCTGCAGACCCTCCCGAGGCGGCGGTGCCTGCTTCAATTCCTTGCGTGGTGGTGGGGCCTAGCAATGCACTCTCAGCCTGTCGTGTCATGGTCGAAGAGACCATTACTGAACTCTCCCTGTTTCCTGATGTTACTGCTGTAGAACCT
Organism: Sinocyclocheilus anshuiensis; assembly: GCF_001515605.1. Classification (NCBI taxonomy): domain Eukaryota; kingdom Metazoa; phylum Chordata; class Actinopteri; order Cypriniformes; family Cyprinidae; genus Sinocyclocheilus; species Sinocyclocheilus anshuiensis. Next base: position 1,682,799 of record NW_015555819.1, read on the forward strand.
CCAGAGGTGGCAGCAATCGCTGCAGAACCTCCAGAGGTGTCAGTGGTTCCCACTTATCAGCTCTCATCCTATCCTGTTCAGGCCATCTGTGAACTCTCTGCCTGTCCCTTTATGGCTATGGAGGCCGTCTGTGATCCCTTTGCCAGTCCTATAACGGCTATGGAGGCCGTCTGTGAACTCTCTGCCTGTCCTGTCATGGCTATGGAGGCCGTTTATGAACTTTTGTCCTGCTCTGAACCGGTCATGGAGACCCTCAATGAACTTTTTTCTGGTCGTGTCACCGATTATGAACTCTTAGCGCAGTCTGTCACAACCAAGGAGGCCATATTACAACTTCCAACCATGCCTGTAACTTCCCCAGAGACAGTACATGAGCTTTATTTTTGCCCCGATTCAGCCAATGAAGCTGTTTATGAACTCTCATCCCTGCCTGTCACTGCCATGGAAACACTAAATTAACTTTCTGTATGCCCTGTTAATTCTGTCATTGCCAAAAAGACCACTAATGAAAAATCTATCTATCCCACTTCAGTCAATGAGGTTAATTTCGAACCATCTATCTGCCCAGTTCCAATCAAGGAACCAGTTATCAGCCCCATTGGCCCAGTCATGAGCCCGGAAGATGTAAATGCACTCCATCTGTCACGTTAACCCTGTCACTACTATAGAGACCATTCATGAACTGTCTGCCTGTTTTGTTTCCCCAAACATGTTTGCTGAACTGTCTGCCTTGCCAATCCAAGTCTGTAAGCCTGTTTATGAACTGTCTTCCGGCTCAGTTTCAGTCAATGAGCCTGATGTTAAATCACCTGTCTGTCCAGATCCCACTGACAATTCTGATGTCGTACTATCTGCCTGCCCAGTATCAGTATATGAATTGTTTGTTATTCCATTTTCAGTCAATACATCCAGTTTTTAACTGTCTGCCTGTCTTAGTTCTGCTCTTGAATCTAACTGTGAAGTGTCAACCCACTCAGTTTTTGCCAATGAACTGTCTGTCTGTCCAGCCACTCTTAAAGGGTTAGTTCACCCAAAAATGAAAATTAGGCTGCGTTTTACTCGCCCCCGATGCATCCTAGGTGGATATGACTTTCTTCTTTCAGACGAATATCAGATGAAAGAAAAAAGAAAAATTGTCTTTGATCTTTCAAGCTCTATCGTTGCACTCAGCGGGTGTTGCATTGCTTCTGTCCAAAATACGTGAAATAAAAAGCACCCTTCCATAAAAAAAAGTGTCTCACACGGCTCCGGAGGGTGAACAAAGGCCTCCTGTAGCGAAACGATGCGGTTTTGTAAGAAAAATATCCATATTCAAAACTTAATAATCACTTGAATCTAGCTTGCGCTCACTGATGTAAAACGGAAGCAGTTCCGGGGGAATTTTGTATGAGGTCAGCTTTGCGCATGCGCCACTCAGAAGTGGAGAGATCGAAACAAAACAACGGTCACTAATTAGAAGTACAAAACGAGGATTTGTAAAGATTGTAAAGAAACGTTGGTTTTCACGAGACTCACTGGCGCATGCGCAACGCTGACCTCATACGTCATGCTCCCGTAACTGCTTGCGTTTTACAACAGTGAGCGCAAGCTAGATTCAAGTGACGTTTTGTCAACATTACGTTTTGAATATGGATATTTTTCTTACAAAAACGCATTGATTCGCTACAGGAGGCCTTTGTTCACCCCCCGGAGCCGTGTGAGACACTTTTTGTTATGGAAAGGTGCTTTTTATTTCACGTCTTTTGGACAGAAGCAATGCAACACCTGCTGAGTGCAACGATAGAGCTTGAAAGATCAAGGACAATTTTTTATATAACTCCGACTGGATTCGTCTGAAAGAAGAAAGTCATATACACCTAGGATGCATCGGGGGTGAGTAAAACGCAGCCTAATTTTCATTTTTGGGTGAATTAACCCTTTAAGGAGACCAACACTGAACTTTTAGTCCTGTCAGTCATGCCAAAAGAGACTTTTAATAAGCCCACTGTATTTCCTGTTCCGGTCCTTGATGCCGTAAATGCACTGCCTGTATCTTGTATTTCAGTTTTCCCTAGGCTGTATCTTGTATTTCAGTTTTCCCTAGGCCCCAGTCCCTGCCATGGGTTCCGGATCATTCCGGTGGTCTGTTCCGCACAATTAACTTTTTTTAAGGAAGCTCCCTATGAAATAACAAGAGAGAAAATACTGTCAAGTTCAACAGTATCATGAATAAATATTAACATCAAAACTGATACTTTAACCTGTTAACATGTGTACCTGTATTTTAATCTCTTTAACCTATAGTTGTGCCGGCGCCAATGAAGTCATACAGTTAACGCGCTTCAAATTCAGTAATAATGTGCGCCTAGAATAGCCACGATGAGGCATTGAGTGCATGGCACTGCGAGCAACTTAACATTTTACTGAGTTTAATGTAGCAATATGGTCGCTCAGTTTTTCTAAATTTGTTTTAATTGTGTAATAAAGTGGTTCTCAAAGTGTGGTACGAGTACCACTAGTGGTACTCAGGCTCCCTCTAGTGGTACGCAGTGAAATCACTAAATTAAATATAAATTGATGTTAAAACACAATGGCCTGGCTTCACAGACAGGGCTTAGACTAAGCCAGGATTAGGCCATAGTTCAATTAGGACATTTAAGTAATTTTTATAAAAGTGTCTTAGAAAAAAACATTACTGGTGTGCATCTTGAGACAAAACAAAGGCACTGATATATTTTTATATTTATTTTATTTATTTAGTCATTTAGCAGACGCTTTTTTCCAAAGCGACTTACAAATGAGGACAACAGAAGCAATCAATTGTAGTATTAAAACAACTAAAAACAGATCCAAAACTAAAAGCTAAAACTTTATAAATACTACTTATACCAGGGGTGCCCAAACTCGGTCCTGGAGGGCCGGTGTCCTGAAGAGTTTAGCTCCAACCCCAATTAAACACACCTGAACCAGCTAATCAAGCTCTTACTAGGCATACTAGAAACTTGAAGGCAGGTGTGTTGAGGCAAGTTGGAGCTAAACTCTGCAGGACACCGGCCCTCCAGGACCATGTTTGAGCACCCCTGCTCTAGGCCCATTCACACAAAACCTGCTCCTTGTCCGTGTTATCTGATCTTGGGAATTTCCGCACTAGTCTAAGATCTTCACTTTTATCTCGAAGAGGAAAGGTAGGATTCCGCTTCCTGCTTATAAAGAGTATAACAGCTAGAGGGCTGATCCTGGATTAGGTTTTGCTCTATCTACTAAATAACAAATACAAATAATACAAATCAAACGACAGTAGTTTATCAGTAATCCTAAAAAATAACACCGCCAAACTTACATGATAAAAAACAACAACTTACTGACACATAGTAAGAAATGGTTATAAAAACTGAAACAGAAGTGAAACAAGTAGCAGGAAAGAGGATAAATAAAAAACGATACTTATCCTTTGCCGGTGTCCCAATGTATAAATTATAAAAATAATTTATATAAATATATAATATACATAAACATAATTTATATAGATATATCATTTACATAAACATGAGATTTTGCCAAACTATCTTCTCTGGAACAAATAATAGATTAATAAGACCAAAGACTGCCTGTTAGATTCACCCAAAACAAATTACATTTGTTACATCTAACCACTACAGAGACATCTGAGCCAGCGGTAAATTGTGCGGATTTTTTTCTCTTGTTATTTCATAGGGAGCTTCCTTAAAAAAAGTTAATTTGGCTGATTCCCTAAGGTTTCTATAGATATCACAATATACTGATATTGTGAATTATTTTGGCCACAATAACCGTAGTGTGAAAAATCTAATATTGTGACAGCCCTATTCACAGTAAAACATTAGTTTTAATGTCCACTGAGGAAAGCTGTACTATGTAAAAAGTTGTACTATCCTTTCATCTGTGATTTCCAATGACAGCGCTGCTCAATGCATTTGTTGGCTGTGTCTTACAAGAGCTGATTCACAATTCATGGGCTACATCCTACAAAGGCCTCATTTGAAGGCTGATTGCATCACGGCGGTGCAACGAAGGCTGTCCCAATTAAAAGGCTGCATCGTACAAAGGCCTCATTTAAAGGCTGATTGCGTCACGGTGGCTCGACGAAGACCGTCCCAATTCACGATGCATCCTCCGAAGGCTGCATTCCAAGGTCGATTGCGTCACCGTGGCGCGACGAACACTGCCGTAATTTGAACGCGACTTCAAATGTACCCTTCGTTTCTCCGGCAAATGAAGGATTCAACAGATGGATTCTTCGCAGCCTACCCCATCCCAGAATTCATAGCGTGCCGGAGGGAACGGGACTTTTATTCAAACAAAATAGTGGGTGGTGGTTCTGTGGCGGCCGACGAATACACATATAAATGTAAGTATTGTGTTTTAATTTACTCAAATAGCTAGCAAAACAAATGTTAAAAGTCAGAGGTCTTAAAAAATTTGAAGTTAGACTAACAATGTTACCTCCGAACAGATCAATTTGTTAGGTGGTCTCATCGAATTATTAAATTAAGGTCTGAATATGATAATTCCTTTACTGGGGGCAAAAACTCAAAAACAAGCCAGTGTGGCTTGGAGGTAAGCTTTTGCCCATTTGTAATATTTCCACTAGGACCTCTTGTGTAGACAACAATTAGCCCTCACCCTATATAAAGCCCACAACAATAAGACAAGAAGTACATAAGGCTACTTAAGTAGATAAATCTTTCACTTGTATTTTTATTTTATTTTTTATTTTTATTGTTTTGTACTGCTGTCATGCAAGATATGTCCACAAATGTTTTAGGCAAACTTGATGATCCAGAAATTATTTCTGGAGTATTTTGTATGCATGTCCTGCTGTGTCATATTTTCTAACCTTAAGATTGCAGCCCTGTGTCACACCCCTGTGGACTGTTAATTGTAGTTTCTCCCTCTGTGTCCTTATTTAGTTGTTCCTGTTCTCATTATTAGTTAATCACCTCATTGTGCTCACCTGTCTGCCCCTCGTTATCTGGCCTATATCAGTTCCTGTCTCTTGTAGTCTAATTGGTCGGTTATTGTGAATATTGATGTCTACCCTGTCTGGATTTCCTGTTGTCTATTTATTAAATGTTATTGGTTTCGTCATCTTCGTCGTCCTGCCTGATCTCTTGAACACCCTGCCCGTGACAGAATAACCGACCTCAAAAACAGTTTAAATTGCGTGTTTCCCCTCCGTTTGTTTTCCGGTTTTTACTCAGTTTTTTGTTTCCGTTGTGTTTGCCCCATGGATCCTTTCACTCGCCCCGAATTCCTCCTCCTCCTGCTGGAGCAGGAAGGCAAGACTCTCGAGGACCATACCAGACTGTTCCTGTTGGTCGCTAACATCACTAGCTATCTGGACGAAGCGCTCTGCACTTTGTATGAGGCAAGTCTGAACGCCGAGTGCAGAGCGCGGTCGTCCGAAGATGGTCCTCGGGAGGAATTTGCCGCCTTCGTGGAGTGGACTCTGGCGAGAAACGGGTCGCCACTCACCATCGGCCCCGTGGGTGATCTCGCCGGATCCACTTCTCCCTGCATCATGGCTGAGGGTGAGCTGACTATGGCAGGACATATGGGCCAGAATATGGAGGGAATTCAGCGTCAAAACGAAGAGGAGAGACCTCGGAATCCTCAGTTTAGCCCAGGAAGGGCTCCCCCCTCCTTCGTCGCCCCCCTGGTCTCGGTCTGCCGGCCTCCTCCCGGATATCCGTCCTCCGCCGGAGCCTCCACCTATCATGTCTGCCTGCCAGCCCTTTGCCTTCCCCTGTCACCATCCCACATCCACTCCTTTGTCCTCCTCCTAAGTCCCCCTCCGTCCCTCCCTCTGTCTCCACGGCGCGAGGTCGTGCCTTCCGGGAGGGGGGCGATCTGTCACACCCCTGTGGACTGTTGATTGTAGTTTCTCCCTCTGTGTCCTTATTTGGTTGTTCCTGTTCTCATTATTAGTTAATCACCTCATTGTGCTCACCTGTCTGCCCCTCGTTATCTGCCCTATATCAGTTCCTGTCTCTTGTAGTCTAATTGGTCGGTTATTGTGAATGTTGATGTCTACCCTGTCTGGATTTCCTGTTGTCTATTTATTAAATGTTATTGGTTTCGTCGTCCTGCCTGATCTGTTGAACACCCTGCCCGTGACACCCTGTCTTAATAAGTCTTTCCCTTTTCTCTTCTTTTAGGTCAGTTCTGGAGAAAATGGGGCTGCTGAGAAACTTAAAAATGAAATGAATGAAGTTGTTCTGTACATTAATTTTGTAATTTAAGTTATTTGTAAATGAAGCAAAGTAATTTCTGTGAATTCTTTTATTTTTGTATTATAAATTGAAACTTGTAAATAAATAAGTAGTACTTTTGGAAATTACTTTTGCAAAGCAAGTTTGTAAATGACAATAATTTGTAAATTACAGAAATTCTTCTATACATTTTTTTTTTTTGGCATCTAAATTAACATTTTTTTTATGAAAAAAAGTTGTTCTATACTGAAAGTACCTTTTACAACTAATTACAAAATAACTTAAATTCAACATCAGAAAATCAACATAAAAATGTACTTCATACACTGGTGTGAAAAAGTGTTGGCCCCCTTCCTGATTTCTTTTTTTTTTTGCGTGTTTTTCCCTTGGATTGATAAATTGTCCACATCTTTGTTTTATCTTCCAGCTGTAGGCAGAACTTTGCAGCAGGATTATTACTAAAAGCTAAATTTTGAAAATATTAATTAATATTAGAAAAATATTACATAAAAAAAAAAAAAAAACATTTTTATGTACGCTTTCATTCAGCTGAGCAGGGAGACTCTGGTGGAGCTGCTGGACCTGGATGGGCTGCCACAATAGAGAGCCTGGTACGGCCTCTGCCAGTGGGACATAATCTGGGATGGTCTCCAGAGTGTTTGAGTGCATATTTCCACTGTATATGTTCAAGGTTGTTACATTTAAAATACCTTATATAATGTTGGGCAGTTTAATGTACAACAGTGCATCATATTGTAAAAGACCATGTTTTTGTAGTGTTGCTCTCCTGTGAGGAAAAAAACCTCAGTATCATTACAATATCCCAAGTCGAAACCCAATACTTACATTTAAAGTGTAATTTAGTCATTAAAACTCAAAAACTAACAATTCAGGCTCAGAATGGCAGCTCTCTTCTCACACCGTTGTTATGTGACAGAGCGGCGATCAGGAACTGCTGGTGGTGCAATCAGGAAATCCTGCGAAGGCTGGACTCGGAGCGTCCTTCGAAGGCCGTGTCGGCCGGATTCCTTCGAAGGACACATCCTTCGTAGGCTGTAACTTACGAATTGGGATGCAGCTACGGTGTTGTTGAAAGTAAAAATATCTTCCTTGTTTACAACCCTGTTTCAGTCTCTTTCAATATAAAAGTCTTTACTGCTGACTCACTCATAAAAATGTCTCTTGTCACCATCTAATGGCGGAACAATGTAATTAATCACCATCACGAACACACTCACCATTTCCAAGTACTAAATATTATAATTACATACTACTATTATTTATATAAAATATTATTTATTGAATAATACTATTTAATAAACAACAACAACAGCCTGCCCTTTGCCAAAACTTTTTGCTCTGGAACAAATAATAGATTAATGAGACAACAGACTGCCAATTAGATTTACCCAAAACAAACTATATATTATGTTTAATCACTATAGAGACATCAGAGCCAGCAGCAAATTCCAGCAAATCTGGAGGCTGTTCTCGGCAGGTTGATGAACGCTGGATGCCCGCTGGTGCCCTGGATTATAAAATTAATGTGGATTTGGGCATCCGCCATGACACTTGCTGTGATAAATATCACAAGCGGAGTGAAACAAATGGTGAAATGGCTGGAGTTCTGATATCACTTGAATATCGCACTCCTGTAAAAGGCTCTCATATACAGTATATATATATATATATATATATATATATATATAATATGAGGAGATCCCTGGTTGGTTTACTATTTCTGTGAGATGGTTTTGAGTGATTAATAATATTTAACCTGATGAAAAATATTTATTTCATCAGATACGTTTGGCCATTAAGTTTTAAATACAGTACTATGCAAAAACATGAGGAGAGTTCTCATTTTCTCTCCAATATAGTAGAAAGAAAATGTACTGAAAATGTTGCTGAAAATGTACTCACTTTCAGGCCATCCAACATGTCCTCTCACATCAAAATCCAATCATATATTTGTTTAGAACTGTTTTGAATGGTTTTCACTTGGTGGTAGGTGCATGACCTGTGCATACAGTTAGGTTCATTTATATTTGGACACAGGCACAATTTGTATTATTTTAGCTGTTGACCACCACATATTCACGTTACAGTTATATAATGAATATGGGCTTAAAGTGCACACCCTGGGCTTTAATTTTGCAGGTAATATGTACCTCCCCCCTTTTTCAAGGGACCATAAGTAATTGGAGAGTACACTCAAAAAGCCATTTCATGGACAGATGTGGGGTTTTCACATTGATATAATATGCTGTGATGCTTGGAAATACACACGGCCTTCTCTTATGTAAATACACAATACAGTGATAGGACGCTAAAGTAGAATGTGGCTAATACAATAGCTCAGTGAAAATTATTAATAATTCACTTTAAGCTTAACAGTTTACATTTATATGCAGGTATAATGATCATTAATATAAATCAAAGAAATGTATATTAATTATAAATAGAATTTTGTAATGCTGTTGCAAGGTTAACGATTACAGAAATATTCGGCGATTAAAGGGAGCCATCGTTAACGCTGATTCACATGAACACCAGAAATCGCAAATTACAGTAACATTAAACTTGCCACTAGATGGCGCTCTAAACCATTAATAAAGAAGAATAGGAGAATTACTATCATTAAAGGGGTCATATGATGCTGCTAAAAATAACATTATTTTGTGTATTTGGTGTAATTAAATGTGTTTATGCGGTTTAAGGTTCAAAAAACATTATTTTCCACATACTGTACATTATTGTTTCTCCTCTATGCCCCGCCTTTCTGAAACGCGTCGTTTTTACAAAGCTCATCAGTCTGAAAAGCGAGGTGTGCTCTGATTGGCCAGCTATCCAGTGCGTTGTGATTGGCCGAATACCTCAAGCTCCATTGATGTACTAGTGCACAGAACGGTTAGCCATGAACATGCTGATAAATGCTAAGACTCTTTAAAATGGATAAGTTTTTAGATAGAGGATGCAGTGTCTCAGCTGAGAAGGTTAATACAGAAGAGCCTAGCGTGAAAAAAACGAAACTGCGTAAATTTGACGACTCGTACATAAAATATGGCTTTATAGAATATAGTGACGGCAGACCACAGTGCACACTGTGCTTGCAGATAACATCTGAGTTGGGAAAAATGTGTGTCTGTTTGCACTGATGGTGCGGCAGCAATGACTGGGCACAGGAGTGGAGTTGTCACGCAAATTCAAGCCATAAATCTAAAGATCGCAGCCACTCACTGTATGCTTCATCGTCAAGCACTTGCATCGAAGTCAAGGGCACCCGACCTGCATGATGTTTTGGAAGTAGTAGCGGCTGTCAACTTCGTGAAGTCAAGACCGCTGAAGTCACGTCTCTTTGCAAAACTATGCACAGAGAGATGGGGGCAGCTCATGATCGGCTACTCTTCCATTCAGAGGTGCGGTGGCTCTCACGTGGAAAGGTTTTAGAGTGAGTGTTCGAACTGAGACGTGAGCTTCATGAATTTTTGAAAGAACATAAACCTGATCTAGAACTGTTTTTTTCTGATCAACAGTGGATGGCAAAACTGGCCTACCTTGCAGACATTTTCAGTAGTCTCTCAATGGACTGAATCTGTCCATTCAGGGATGTTATTCCACAATATTGGAGGCAAGTGACAAAAGAAATGCATTCGGGAGAAAAATTGACCTGTGTGTACATAAACTACAAAGAGGCATCACTGACATGTTTCCAAATCTATCTGAAGTTTTGGATACAAACTGCATGGGAGTGGACTTCATGCTCAACACCATTACCAGTCACCTCACCTCACTGAATGAACATTTCAGTCACTACTTCACAGACATTGACATGGAGAAATATGACTGGGTTCGAGATCTCTTTTCTTGTGAAGTGATGGCCAGTGGCCTCAGTGGAAAGGCCAAAGATGAACTTTTGGAATTATCCAGTGATCGCACTCTCAGGATGAGATTTAATATGCAGGGCCCAGCAGAATTTTGGCCCACGGTTGAAAAGGAGTACAAGGAGGTTGCTCTTCAGGCCATGAGAATATTGCTGCCTTTCCCAACAACATATCTTTGTGAGACATCTTTCTCAGCCATGATGGCAATAAAGACAAAATACAGGGCACAGCTTAATGTGGAAGATGACTTGAGAGTTTGCCTGTCCCCAATAACACCCAGAATTGATAAGCTCTTTAAAGAAAGACAGTCTCACCCTTCCCACTAAGGCAGGTTGTGTGTATTTGTACAGTGGTTATTAAATTGATGTGTCTGCATTGAATGATTTATTTTATATTGTAAAACTTGTATAATATTGTATGTTTCTTTTATATTGTAAAACTATTTATTTTTAAGAGGAGTAGACATTTTTTTGTTTCTTGCAGAAAAAAAGATTGTTGAAAAAAATCAGATTGCTGTTCAAATCGCAAACCAAACTGTTGAGCCACTGTCATTTTACTACATCAAAATGTAAGAAGTTTAATGCACTTTTTTACAAAGTACATGTAAATTCACTTTTCAGTATTCATCTACTACTATGGACATCATACATTACTGTGTGACAACCCCGGGCTGGACTCCGCTTTGTCCATGGTGAAAGCTGATCCAGCGATCGACAGCACGAAGTTGATGTACTTCCTCAGCAACCAGCACGGATCAGCTCAAGGCATGACGAAGCGGATATCGTCCTCTTTTGGAAGGCCAACCAAAGTAGTTTCGCTTTCACAACGAAACACAGCGCCTTCACGACATGGCGGCGGCGGCAACAACAATACTACAGCAAGAATAAAAGTTACACCTTCTTTCTTTGCGTGAACATTTGGGCGGCATTATGCAAATCTTCCCGCATCTTGACGTAGACATGTGGGGGCGTGTTAGAATGAGCTGTTTTAGGTAGGCGTGGTTGACTCTTAACTTTTATAAAGAATATCTCTTTGGATTTGAGACTTTAGTCTTTGCAACTTTACAGATCTTCTTTATGCACCAAGAGCTTGTAACACTTCAAAGAGAAAGGAAAACTTGAAATCGCATCATATGACCCCTTTAAAGAATTGTACTCAAACAAATACATTTCTAATCAAATTAAACATTAAACATGGAATCTGTTTAAATCAAACTTGTTCCAGCACACCTTCGTTATTTCTACATCAGTTAAGTAGGTTAAAGGTCTGGAGTTGATTCTAAGTGTGCCCTTTGCATTTGGAAGCTGTTGCTGTGAACCCACATCATACAGTCAAAGGAGCTCTCCATGCAGGTGAAACAGACAATTCAGTATGTTTACACGGACAGCAATATTCTGATTTTAACATGATTAAGACAATACTCTGATTAAGAATCTACCATGTAAACAGAGATTTTTGATTACCTTAATCCGGCTAAAGTCATGCTCGAAGTAAACACAAATCGAATTAAGACGTGGAGTATTCCTATTTTAGTCGCATTATTGAAGTGCAGCATAGACATGTACACCTTAATCACACTATTATCGTTGTGTAGGACTTTTCACCGCATTTTGCGACAGGATACACACAGTGGTCAACTGTTTGACGGCAAACAAAAGAGCATGGCTTCAACAACGCCTTCAACTGTTTGCATGTATAGTATAACAAATAATTAACTGCACTTGAAGCTTTCTTAAAATTAAAAATTAAACGCCCAAAACTGTATATGGCATCATAACGAAGACGAACTATATGTTTATGTGTGAAATTCTGGGTTGGACGTCGGATGGTGTGGCGTGGGGACATAATGACGTGTGCCATTGACCCCTGAAAATGGGGGCTGTGTATAAAATGGTTGTAATTCCTAAACATTTTATTTTATATTTTTGTTCAATCCCTCGAATTAAAGCTTAAATTTCATCTTGATTGTTTCATTTTAATTCTATTCTGGTGGAATACAAAGCCAAAATTATATGCATAGAGGACTCAAATTTTATCCGGAAGCAACAGTTTCAAGTTAAAACTGTCTTGATTTATTTGTTTCATACAAATATGCAGCTTTTCACTTCACAAGACGTTAAATGATGTACTGAAGTGGTGTGGATTATTGTGATGTGTTTATCAGCTGTTTGGACTCTCATTCTGACGGCACCCATTCACTGCAGAGGATCCATTGGTGAGCAAGTGATGTAATGATACATTTCTCAAAATCTGTTCTGATGAAGAAACAAACTCATCTACATCTGACCTGAGGGTGAGTACATTTTCCGCAAAAGTTTATTTTTGGGTGAACTATTCCTTTAAATATACTGAAATGCGGAGTGTATGAGGTTGTTTAAATGTGATAAGATGACTGACAGGCCAGTTCACATTGAAAGGATAGATAGATAGATAGATAGATAGATAGATAGATAGATAGAGACAGCTGTTGTGACGAACATTTGCATTTCAAGTCTTTCCCTCCATAAACAAACTACCCCTCCCCTTCAGTACTCTAACAGGCTGTCCCTCAATCCTGTGTGAGTGAGTGAGTGAGTGAGTGTGTGTGTGTGTGTGTGTGTGTGTGTGTGTGTGTGTGTGTGTGTGGGGGTGGGTGTATACAGGCAACTCTGAATTCCAAGAAGGATGTACTTCTTACTTTCAAAACAGAATAGTGAGAGTATTGCGTGTAGGTGTGTGTGTGTGTTGGGGTTCGGGTTGGAGGTCAGTCTGACCCGATTTTTTGGATGAACACTTTCTTTTTGAACATTGCCAAAGTGAGGTTAAAGGCTAGTTTTAGGTTTGACGTTGTTGTATTAGATTGAGGTTAAGAATGGGCTAAAGATCTTAGTGGTTTAGCAGAAAAAAAGGCATGGTTTTGAATGAAGAGATTGCTTCTGTCATTGTCAAAAACGGTGCGAGTTACATGTCAAAGTTGAATATTTAAGGTTCAAACAGGTGAGCAACCATAAAAGTGATGCTTTCCTTATCAAGCAACGCTAATGATGCATGATTTGTTCACTGAACACATTTCTGCCCACCTTCATGTTATTTTTTTTTTCTCTTTTAAATGAATAATTTGAGGTTTTCGTCTCTTATTCAAGAGGAAAGATATTACATTCATACGGAAGATCAGAGGAAATCAAAATCTATGAGCCATTATACAATTTATGCAACGTCTGATGCACTATTTATGGTATTTCACCATATCTCTGTTGTTAAACAGTGTCAGCATTTGTTTTCCACACGAAAATTGAAAGCGGTTGTCGCACCAAGCGAGATCGAACACCCTTTTCACATAGAGGATCATGAAGGACCTCCATTACATGAATTGACACATTGACCTCCAAACGAGTATGGGACTGTGAGGCCAGGATGAAAGGCCTCTATTTATGCACTGAACTCATTTAACTTGCGTTGTGTATGATGTGCGGGGGGGCCGCACGGTCCAATATGGGGGAGAGGGTCAAATGGAGTGGGGCCCTCCAATAGCTCAGAGGACTCCTGCGTGAGAGAGGACATGCATAAGACATTGCAAGCCTCCATAGTTGTGAGTAAAAGGAACCTTTTGGGTTAATCCTCATTAAAAATGGACGCGGCTTTCAACTTAGCAAGCCAAAATGACCCACTGTGAACTTTTGTCCACTTCCTTTCAGACTGAGTTCTAGCGTATACCAGGGCAATTAGACTAACATTACAATGGCGCTTCGCTTTAGAGGCGGGGACGAGCCGTCTCATTGGTTTGCCAAGCCTTCAAAATCTGACTCATGCATTTCAACGGGATGTTTGGAGACCAAAAATTACAATTTAAAAAACACCAATATATTTCAGGACAGATGCCAAGGAAATACCAGGCTTTCAGTAAGCAATCAGGCTCCAGACCGGCCATTAAATAAGAAACGCGTCTCCTGGGAAAACAAATCAGCATTTTTTAATGACTGAATGAGTATTAATACAAGCTGTCAACAATAGCATTAGTACTCTAGATGCATCAATGACAGGAATTTTTTTTTTTAAATCTAGTTTAAACACAAGCACCAAGTCAAGAAATATACTTTTTGTATTCATTCTGGTTTCAAGTGGCTTTTAACACGTTTATATTTAATTAATTAAAAAATTGTCATGTAGTGTAACTATCAAGTAAAAAGTTTTTTTTTGTCCTTACACTATGAATACATTTTAATATACATATTAAAAATATATATTTTTCTACTGTAAGTAAGGTTTTGAGGAGTCGCACCACATGACATTTTACACCCAAACTAACCTTGACTGACCAAATTACATTAAAATTATTATTAAATAATATTTAAAAAGTCTTTATGACAGACAGTCCTTTCTGATTTAATTTCCTTTTTTATGTATTTTTGTCTACATGTTGGTTGGACCGCTTGACTTTGGCAGACAAAAGTTTTTCATATATTAATAAGCAATGAAGCAGTTGTTTTCCCCTTTTCTTTTTACAGTAAAAAAATAAAAAAATAATAAACGATTTTCCCAAATTACTTAAGCATTTCTTTTCAAGATATTCAAGGTTTTTTTCTTCGTTATATCAAGACAGTTATATCTCCTTGAGAACAAATCATTTTTCTTCACTCTTCCAATCAAACAAAAATGAAAAAAATAATAATTAAGAAAATAACATGTAGATAATGAAAATTCTTAAAATTAAGATTTAAAATCAAAACATGCTTTTCCCCCCTCTTCAGCCCCCATGCAAAACTATAAACTCAAAATGTTGCAGTTGGCCTGTTAACTTTGGTGTTCTGAGTGTTTTTCACAGTGATTTGGGTGGTTTCTAATGTTTTGAATGGTTGCTAGGGTGTTGCTAGCCCCGAGTCAGAAAAGCCCACCCTCCTGTCTCAATGTTACTCTGGTCTTTAGATGCAGAAAATTGCTAGTCTGATCCCATTTCGAATGGTATACCTCTCCTCAACAAGCGGCGTGATTTGAGCCGCTGCTCCATGAATGGGCGAAATCTGGAACCAATATCCATGAACTTTAAGCTGAGAGTCAGTGTACTGTTATGCCTCTTCAGCAATGTGCAACAGATTGATGCAACCGCTACAATATAAACACTCGTGACTTACCCTATTATCTAACTTCGAGGGCTTAAACCTTCCTTGAAGGAGGTCTGAAACCATTCATAGCTTTTGAAAAACACAGATGCATCCAAAACACGGTTCACAAGTTTATATTGTTGCACAGAGTCAGACAGATAAACAGTTTTCAAGGGCACATCTCCGTAATACTGGACGGATTGTTTCTGAAGCTCGCTGGGGGAAGTCAAGGCAGCAGGTCTGGACTCGGCAGACGTCTCTCTCCTCTGTTCTTTCCCTCCGCTGGTTATGCGATACTTGTTTTTGGGGAAAAAAACAATGAGAGTATTTAGTCAGATGTCACGCAGAGTCTAGTTTGTCTCTTTCGCAATTCAAACCTTTGTTCATTGGGGCTTTCTCTGCCCTCCCCTGGTAGCTCAGCTCCTCTGACTCAATGTGTGTTTTCAATTACAAAACTTTTTTTCCAACCGAAGAATCTTTCAAACCATTGCTTCCTTATACATTTGTTACCACATGAAAAACGCAGAAAGTGGGGGAGGAAAAGAAGGAGGAAACAGCAAATGAGAGGGGGTCCCGATAAGGATTCCTGCCCAACAATGAAGCTGTTGTTTACATCAGTTCATGTGTGGTTCTCTTAGTTTGATCTTTTGTCCTTGGATCCGGCCACGCCCACTCGCGGCTCCCGCTGCGTACGCAAACTCTCCGAGGTATCAGAAGAGGAGTCTTTTCCAGGAGACTCTGAGATCTCCTTTGGGCAAGGCTCAAATGGATTTTCTTTGGAAACTATGCCTTTGTTGTGTTTATTGTCTGCTTCGCGGCATTACCTGCGACTTGGATGTTTTAGAAAACCAAATCTCCTGTAATCACGTCGAAGAGGATTTTTTTTTTTGGAAAACAAAAGTACTTTGCAATAAGATCTTATGATCTAGGGAAATTCAGGAGATAAATCACCGAAGGTCCATATCTTGAATACATCAATTTACGTCTTAGTCAAAACAGAGAGAACCTGCCTACACCTCAGTTTTCTCAGGATAATGAAGGGTTTCAGAAGTAGCAGAAATTTCATAATTTGAGCATAGCAGGTAATGAGTTTGTTTTGTTTGGCCCCTGAATCTTTATCAAGGTTTATTTTCCAACTTCGTACAGTAAGCCTGAGGTGCAGGTAATCCAAACGCCGGCTGAGCCACTGAACAGCATAAAGAATCTTAATCCTTTTAGCCGAATTAAACATTTCAAGTTGACGATCTAGCCAGTAATTTTGTACTGCAACTATAGCGCAAGTAAAAAATACGCCCCGCATTCCCTCTGCCTTCTGAGAATGTATGTCGGAGCCGGTACCTTGACAATCAGCTCCATTATAATATACAAATAATCCGCTGTCCCCTGCTTGGGCGGATGTAATCTACAGAACATTTCTTACCTTCAAACTTCCACATGGGAAATTAAAATATTTCATAGAGGTAAGTAGATTAGAAGAGCCTGGTAAAAGCTATTTGCAGTAAGTTATTCAACACAGCTTTGGGGTGGACTAACTTCCTAGAGAACAGGCTGTCCAGGTCACTGATGGGCTTAACATTTGCCCTGTGTTCAACAAATGAACTGGGAACTCCAGCCGGTGGGTGGGCCAAGCCCTTGACAGTTCACATAAGCACTTAGACACATGCACATGGCTTCTGCGATGGTCATCTAGGACTTATAAGCACTTGGCTATTGCTACATCAAGATAAATCACACTACCATGGATGCGTTGTTCCCTTCAGATCAATAAGGAGGAAATCCATTAAATTACTCCTACAGGTCCTCTTGAAGTTTTCTGGTATGAATGAGGCGTATAAATAGTGTCTTTCAACCTATCTGTACTTGAAGCAGATGTGTATAATTTTGTCCATGTAATAAGACTTTCTCATATCCTGGTTTAATGTTTGGGAGACCATAAGTAGGCTGATCGTAGATTATCCGTCCTTCGGATGAGACATTAAACCGAGGTCCTGACTCTCTGTGGTCATTAAAAATCCCAGGATGTCTTTCGAAAAGAGTAGAGGTGTGACCTCGGCATCCTGGCCAAATTCGCCCATTGGCCTCTGATCATCATGGCCTCCGAACCATACCCATATCTACTGATTGGCTTTATCACTCTGTCTCCTCTCCACCAATAAGCTGGTGTGTGGTGGGCGTTCTGGCGCACTATGTCTGCCGTCGCATCATCCAGGTGGATGCTGCACACTGGTGGTGGATGAGGAGATACCCCCTGACAATGTAAAGCGCTTTGAGTGCCTAGAAAAGCACTATATAAATGTAATGAATTATTATTATTATTATTATTATTATTTTCAGTGTCTGACTGTACACCCACAGTCTGATACATATTGGGCATGCATAACTGGAAAGCACTTTCACGATCTGGCAAACTGTAATCTGATTGGATGGCTTCCATGGGTAAGAACGTGTTTTTTTTTTCAGTCAATGTCTTCATTTAGGATAGAATCCTGCAGTTACACTCTAAAAAATGCTGAGTTAAATACAACCCAGCACTGGCTAAAATATGGACAAACCCAGCGATTGGGTTGTTTTGACCCAGCAGTTGGGTTACTGCCCAGAAGGTTGGGTTAAACATTTAACCCAACTGTTGGTTGAAAACAACCCAATCGCTGGGTTTGTTCATATTTAACCCAGCATTTTTTTTAGAGTGCATGAAGTATTTATGTAGGCCACCTGGAAGCATCATCCTGATTCTTGAACATTTTGTTCATCCTGATAATCTTCACAAATTAACACATTTTTTTGAATTTTGAAGCCTAAATACAAATGCCAAAGGTAAAACTATAAATGAACTAAATCACTGTCACATGACATTGTCACATTATTAAGCTTCTGACAACTCTTTGACAACTCTGACAACCAAGAGTGTGATTATAAACACAATGAGGCAGTAAAAAGCCACTAGTTAGTAGTCCCTGACAACCTCTGTAGTCCCATTTAGCCACTTGTAAGCAACAAGTAAAAGCTTTAAAAATCACAAGTGTTACTGATGTATTTTATGTCATAGAAAAAAAAAGTGAAAATATATTGAGCTTGTGTTCACTACAGACGTTATTTCATGCATTTAACCAAAAACCCATTAAAAACCCTTTTTTACTTCAGGTCAATGGAACTGGAAGTTCTAAAATGTGAAATTGTTTTAGGTTTTGGCCTACAAAAATATGTCATTCCTGTAGCACTCTATTAAAATGTGATATGCCACAAGGATCTGTCCTAGGTCCTCTGCTATTTTCAATATACATGTTGCCCCATGGTAATATTATTAGAAAATACGGGATTAGTTTCCATTGCTATGCTGATGATACTCAGCTATATATTTCAACAAAAATAATGCATCTCATAATCTTGAATGCGCATTATTATTCTTTAGCTTGGGATTTTACTTGGTTGGAACAGCAGCTACGCTAATTATGTCTCTAAATGTTTCTCTGTTGATTGACATCCCGTGGTAACTAGGATTTACACAATATTCTTACAGTTTTTGTATTCATACAGTAAAGTAAATCAGTAAAAGTCATTTTAATGTATGTTTTGAGCAGCAGAAATAGTTTAACTTATGTAAATTGTCAATGTTTAACTTTATGCTAAGCTAAAATGGTATTTCAGCATGCAGCTGTTACTAGAAATCCATGGGGAGCGTACAGCCAAGTGTAATGGATTATCGGAAAAGAAAATTTAAGGGGGATTCTTTTCATGGGTTATAGACTGGATTTTGGGATGTTGATTCAAAAATGGAGGTAAATAAATGAAAGTTTGCATGGCTAAATGATTGGAGAAGTCCTGTTTATGCAGTGCTGGACAGTAACTGATTATATAATCTGGATTACGTAATCAGATTCCAAAATTTAAGTACTTATAATTAGAGAATACTACATTTTAAAATGAGATTACAGTTACTTTTTATGAGTGCATATTATTCACACAATAAATTATTCATTATTTATTGATTCTTTATTCTCTTCCAAAAATCCTACTGGGCATCATACCATTTAGCTTGGAATATATTCACAAATGTTGTGAATGATCTAAATGTGTTGGGGGGGGGGGGCACCTCTCAGGCAATTAGACCATGAATGAAACAAATCATTTGCAATCTCCTAAACATATGTGATAGCTGTTACAGTTTCGGAAACCCTGGTGTAATGTAATGTTTTATGCATTTTATGATTTTGATATAAACATAATGTATTTTCTTTATCTTTGCTTTTTTTAATCAATATGGTATGTTTATGGTAAGTTCAAAACAAGTTTGATTAAAAAAAAAAGTAATCTAAAAAGTAGTCAGAGAATACATTGCCAAAAATGAGTGACCTAGATTACAAATTACAGTTATCATCATGTTATCTGTAATCAATGTCAGATTACAAATTTTAAGTACCTAGCACAGTGCCTAAATCACCAGAAGTTCCAGTTATGGCATTTTCGAACTTTAAGTTCAAAAGATTGCACTTTCTAGGTTTATTGTCAACTAAAATTGTATTTGCAATTTGCTGGCACAAAAAATGTTGCTGAACATTGTTAGTATGCTGCCGGTCAGTTCCTGACATAGCACAGCTTTCACAGATATAAACCAGAGTCCGGATGTTGACTGGATGATTCACTCCAAACCACACGAGACTGTCTATCCACTTCTGATCAAAACACACACAGACAGTAATGGGTGCTAATGTTGTTGTTGTTCAGCTGTGAGAGATGAGTTAGTGGTTGCTTTTGCAATGTCTTTGGCCTGGCAAAGCCAGACTAAGATAAAAGCGGACCAGTTCTACCTGGAAGAACACTCAACTTTCCCCCGTCCATGTCACGTCTGGCCTGACCAATGTGGCAAAACCTCTAAAAATATAAAATGCCACATAAAATGGAAAAATTTGTCTTTCTACTCATTCTTAACTACATGTTGTCACACTCATTGTCTGTTTTCCCATAAGTCAATGCACCCCCACAGTCTGAAATGGTTCATTGGACTCCATGCAAGTGTTCACAACTTCTTTAAAGGTGAGTGTAATTGCGATCTGACAATCCTCATTGGCTCTAAAGGCTTTTAATGCCATCCAGAGACAAAACGAGTCATAGTTTCAGTCCCACAAGGGATATTTTACACATTCAGAAATTATATTTACTCATAGCTTCGGCAGTTCTTACGCAAATGGGTCACACTACATTAACACATTACATCAATTTGTCCCTTTTTGTGATTATATTCTTTATATATCTCTCAGATTTACTGGAAATAATTTTTGACGGGTGCTAAACCAACATTTGGGTCCACTTAGGGAAAAATTATATGTGGCCAGATGCAACAAGATTAAAGAAGTCTATGAGAAATAAACACAACAAAACTTCAGAGTAAAGATCGCACTTGTGGAG
Organism: Sinocyclocheilus anshuiensis; assembly: GCF_001515605.1. Classification (NCBI taxonomy): domain Eukaryota; kingdom Metazoa; phylum Chordata; class Actinopteri; order Cypriniformes; family Cyprinidae; genus Sinocyclocheilus; species Sinocyclocheilus anshuiensis. Next base: position 1,703,394 of record NW_015555819.1, read on the forward strand.
GAGGGATGGAGTCATTTGTTTTAGGGCTGGTTGATAGCAAATAACAACCAAATGCTCCACAGTCATGTAATCACACAAGTTTTGAAAGATCCTTTTCAACGATTATTTCACTGCTGATCAAACGAATCAGACGTTAAGCTGTTGACTTACTTACTGTTCACGTCTCAGACGAATACACAGAAATGTGACAAACAGCATTTGATTAATCATTACAGGATCAGACATACAGGTGAGCACTGGACCATGTGCAAGAATGATACAAAAATTTACAACATCGAAAAAACAGGAAGTCAAAACAACTTTGTGATTACACGGTTTAATATCAAAGCCAGTTATGGTAAAACAAACAGTTGATGATTCAAATGTGTATTGTTAAAGCAGTGAAATGACTCAATGATAAATGTATTTATTTAAGTTGAATTTTTAATCAGGGTTTTGCCCCAAACTGTGTGCTGAATTTAATTAAATTTAATTAAATTTAAATTAATGCTGCAATCAGAAAATCAGAATGCAGAATTTAAATTGGAATTCAAATTTAAGGAACTAGAATAAAATGAAAATTGTTTGTGTGTGTGTGTGTGTGTGTGTGTGTGTGTGTGTGTGTGTGTGTGTGTGTGTGTGT
>NW_015555819.1:1704090-1727449 GCF_001515605.1 Sinocyclocheilus anshuiensis
TGTGTGTGTGTGTGTGTGTGTGTGTGTGTGTGTGTGTGCGTGTTTTAACTAATTAATCAAACGCATCTGAAGCTATTTGTTTTTTTCCATTTTCAGATTTCGAGGATAAATTAACTAATTACAACCATTAAAAACTACATTGGAATCACCAACCAATAATAATATTTAGCTTCATTTAGCTTAGTCCTTATTTAAGAGAAATAACCCAAGATTATGTTTTTCTCTCTTATTTTACATAGTATTTCATGCTAAAGAAAAAAGTAATAAAACCACTAATTAAAACATAGTATCAATATTTTATGCAAGGACAACTATTGTGCATCAATTAATTGGAAAATTAACATATAAAATGCATATAGTGATATACTATATAAAATATGTTTAACTATATATATATATACACTGTATATATATATATAGTCGTGGTCAGAATAATTGGCACCCTTGGTAAATATGATCAAAGAAGGCTGTGAAAATAAATCTGCATTGTATCTTTTATTTTAAAAAATTCACATAAATCTAACCTTCCATTGGAGAATAAGAATTTAAAATGGGGAGAAATATCATTATGACATAAATGTTTTTCTCTAATACACATTGGACACAATCAACGGCACCCTTTTATTCAATGCTTTTTGAAACCTCCATTTGGCATAATAACAGCTCTGAGTTTTCTCCTATAATGCCTGATGAGGTTAGAGAGCACCTGACAAGAGATCAGAGACTTTTGTGGACAAAGAAAAGGGTGAGACCTAGAAATTATCCTAGCTGACTATGCAATGCCTTGCAAAAGACCCCAATTTGCTCATATGACAAACCTAGTTTTGAAATATAGCCATTGAGCTTTACAATACTGGAACTCAGAATTAATTATTGCCATAATTGCATTTGTATTGGTGCCATGGCCTGTTGGTTTGCACATATGCTCAGACACATTGAGCTGTGACTTTTTATGTTGGTGACGCAAGTTTGAATATGCTTGCATTTTATGTATATATATATATATATATATACATAAAATGCATATAGACTATAAAATATAGTCTATTAAGTAAATTGAAAAAGGCCCAAAATTGTTCTATATATATATATTTTTTTTAAAAATATATATATTTATTTTATAATTTCTTTGTAAATTATAAAATTTATGTAAAAAAAAAATGTGTCCCACATTTTTCATGTCACTATTCCTGTGTCCCCCTCTCATAGCTACAAGGTGTGAGTTGATAGGTCCCATAATTTTGAGGCAAATGTCTTCAAAATCTGAAAAATCTGTTTGTAACTTTAAGGAACGTCACTACCGAACACCTTTTTTCTGCAATTAAGCACACTTTTTTGGGAGTTATCCCATAACATTTAGTTTTATATGTATACCACTGTTCAGAACTGTGCTAGCTAACCATGTGCTCATTAGCTTTTTTGAGCCAGGTTCAAAAGTAGGGCTGGGTAAAAAATATCAATATCTCAATATTAATCGATTCTCATTTTTACAGAACGATATCGATTCTTAAATCCCAAGAATCGATTAGTCTAGCCTGTTTTCAGTTAATGGACGGAACGATCCCATCCAATATATCACAATAAGCATTGTGCTTTGGTACTTTTAACATGAAACAAAGACTTAGATGTCAAATTATGTCCATTGTATTGCAGTATTCAAACAATAAATGCCAATAATTGGTGCTGTTTAATGTGAAATGACAGATCGCTGTAGCGCCTCAGTTCAACAGAAATGGCAGCACGAGGCACATGTGAACTGATCATCTCCTCCACATTAATACCAGTTTCAGCACAAAATAAACATGACTAAACATCCGAAGGTAAGTTAAAAGAAAGAGTACAACTTTACAATTAATCGCTCAATCAGTGTTTCAGTCGCACAAATATAATGTCTTGTAAACAATGCCACGTTACGTCACATTTACCTCAGAAAAACCTTCAGTGACCATAAACTCATTAGTTTATATTGATATTGAATCAAATTGAATCTAATTGGTAATCGAATCGAAAGCTTGTGAATGAGAATCAAATCGAGTTGTGAAATTTGTGTCAAAACCCAGCCCTATTCAAAAGTATCTAAAATTGTCACTACCGAAACATTTGGTGGAGTTTCGGTAGTGACATCTTTGGCTACCAATAATTGTGTCCAACGTGTATTTGAGAAAAACATTTACTTCATTGTGGGGGATTTTCCCCCATTTTCAATTGTTTTAGTTCAATGAAAGGTTAGACCTATTCAAAAGTATCTAAAATTGTCACTACCGAAACATTTGGTGGAGTTTCGGTAGTGACATCTTTGGTTTTGGGGTGTTATCCCATAGAATTGTCACTACCAAAATAGATCATCATTGTTTCGGTAGTGAGAAAAGGGAACACATAATCCTCATATTTGAGGGAAATAAATAAAATGTTAGTGCAGTTATGCAATTTTATTGTATTTTAGCATGTTTTAGTAGTGTTTTAGTATACGAATTAAAATTCTGTAATGTGATGTGGTCACTACCAAAGCATTACTGTGACTAGTCATCTTTACCTTTATTTATATAGTGCTTTTAACAATACACATTGTGTCAAAGCAGCTTTACAGTATCAAATATATAGGAAAATAGTGTGCCAGTAATGCAAAAGGACAATAGTAAACACTCAATTTTCAGTTAAGGGCAGTTCATCATTGAATTCAGTGATGTCATCATCCAGCTCAGTTCAGTTTAAATAGTATCTGTGCAATCAAGTCGACGTTATCGCTGGAAATTAAGTGTCCCCAACTAAGCAAACCAGAGGCGACAGCGGCAAGGAAGCAAAACTCCATTGTGACAGAATGGAGAAAACAACCTTGGGAGAAACCAGGGTCAGTCGGGGGCCAGTTCTCCTCTGTCCAGACGAACCAGCAGGTTACTACCGAAAATGTGCTGTCACTACTGAAACATGGGATGTTTTGTCAAAAATAAAGTATACTGAATTATCAACTAAGATGTTTTGATAGTTTTTGGTTCAATGTATATTCAAACTAATGAATCCTTAACTTTGAAATCAGTATGATCAACTTTTTGCCTTTTACAAAGAAAAATTGGATTCAAAATACAACAAATTACACTTGAAATATTGTTAAAAATGTTATTTTTATTGATTCACCTCTGAAAATGTTTTTACTAAAATAGCTAAAAAATACATATTTACAATATACTGTAGTTGTAAGCAAAATCTTAATAGGTCAATATAACCCTTCTAATTACCTGCATCCCAGACCCTCTCGCTCTCTCAGAACCAGTAATCCACCGATAGGACACGCGAGGGTTCACCAGACCATGGGAACAGAAAAGGCTGGTAACCAAGCACACACTACAAGAGAGTGAGTCCAGTAGCAGGCTGATGGAGGAAATTCTGGGCAGACTTGGCCAGGCCTAGGAACTGGTTCCAAGTTTTATGGTGCCCATGGCAGAAGGATCATAGGAAGTGACCGATCTTCTTGATGTTCCTCTCCATCTGCTCGTTTGACAGAGGATGGTGTAGCAAATTAGCTCAAAAGGGAAATGTGTATAAATAATTACAATTAATTATGATTAATTACAATTATTTATATCAGCTGCCAGGGATGAAACCATCAGGAAAACCAGAGAATGAAGCTATGGAAAGAGTCAATTAACCACCTGAGTAAAACCATCAGCGCCGTTTTAGAACGGGGTCTACAGCTTATACTAAACCTCTGTTTCGTTTAGTTTAGTTTAGTTTAGTTTAGTTTAGTTAAATGTACGATACTTGCATTGCCTTGGCCTAGAACGAGTGTACGGATGCAGTCTTGGATGAAAGTCTTGATGATGGTTTGGAGATTCGGTGGTGTAGGAGTCGCGATCATCTTCTTCCTGGTTTGAAGAGTGATGAACCCCAAAGATGTTCTGACTCGATGGTGATTGGGAGTTTCTTCCCAGTGGAAAGTGAAAAAGAGCTAAGAGAGACATCATTGGTTGCCATGGAACCAGAGGCCTGTTCTGCCTTTCTGATGTGTTAGATGCATTTCAGGGGAGAGGTCCATAGACCCCCTCATAGTCGGTTTGTTGACTGAGGGGTGTTACAGAGTATTTGTTAAATATAACAAAAAAAAATTTGGGTGTTGATTTGTCCTCACTGGTGAAGAGTGCAGGTGGTTCCTGGGGTCGCAGGGAATTGTTATGGAGATTTTGTATTGTGCAGAGAGTTTCAGACTGACTTAGTAATGGTGGTAGGAGGGCAGCAGGTGGTTGTTAGCTCTCTGTTCTGCTCGAACGCCACCAGAAGTCTGATGTTTGTGGTGTCGCTTTGCTCTTGTGGCTGCACTGACGGGAGCCTGCCTGAGTTGTGTTGGTAGAGGATTCACTGTTGGGCATGTGGGCCCGATGCTCTATCCAACGTTGTCTGGCTGCTTCTGGGGTGTTAACTGGTTTTAAGGGATGCTCCTCCCTTGGAGGGGTCTGATGCTGTGTTATGGTAACTGTACCTTATGTAATAGGCCTCGTGCTGAGAAGTATGCAATAGCAGAGACAGGAATTAGGGCTACTAATAACCTGTACAGCTCATTAAGGATACAACAGCTGCTAGAACTGCTATAATCCTATACCGAGAGGGAAGATGGTGATGGTCAAACAAACTAAAATAAGGTAAAAGTAAAACGAAAAGGTCCTAATTATTAAAATCAACTTAACTGAATTGGTACATTCAAGCTAAACAAAGGTAAATTAATTAGACAGGCAGAATGAAGTAAAAATAAAAATAATACAAATAAAACCAAAGTATGTGAGGAGGGACCGACCTAACTGAATCCAAAGAGAAGGTGATAACAAACAGGAAGTGAAACCAGGAGTGAGGGGAGAGAGAGAGAGAGAGAGAGAGAGAGGAGTGGTTTGAAAGTTACACTTTACACACACCTATCTAATTGTTAGTCAGATGTTAACAGCTAGCAGTTGAGGAAAAAGGCCTTAGCTTAGCCTGTATGGCTGCTAAAGAGTTAGCGTTGGCTACACGCAGTTCTTGGTTTACACAAAGGTCTGTGACGTGTTTCACAGACAATGGTGAATTACTAGTTAGCTAGGCTAGAATTACACCAATAATTCACTATTCAATTGCATCACCTTAATGACTACAATGATACACGATAGATACAAGAAGGCCTTTATTTAGGGAGATGAGGAACATCGCTCAAATCACTATTAAAAGTAAATATACTGCAGTGAGATTTCTTCGTCGCCCGGATTTAATATCACTGCCAGTGGGATTTCTTCGCCACGCAGATTAATTCATGCCGCTAATCTGAGGTTTCTTCGTCAGACTTAAGACTTATGCATTTAAAACTGAAAGTGGGGATTTCTTCACCCAATAACAGACTAATTTATTCTGGTACCATTTATATGGGCTGCTAATCTGAGATTTCTTCGTCAGATAAGACTTACACTCTACTAACAATAGAAATTAGTATTTCTTCGCTAAAATCAGGTTAGTTTCTTATCGTACGATTTAAATGCACTATAGCACTGAAAACTTTCTACTGCTCGTAGGAAGGCACATTCAACCTATAGTTTATCTGAGTTTATCAGAAGCTGGTATGCATGTGTAAAACGGGTAATAAATGTGTAATAAAATTTATGAGACAAACACACAAGTTTGATACTGAGTCCGCTTGCAGATAATGTTTAAACAATTGCCTGCATTCTCCACCAATTATGTAGCAAATTAGCTCAAAAGGGAAATGTATATAAATAATTACAATTAATTATGATTAATTGGCCCAAAGAAGTGCAGCAAATTAGCTCAGAAGGATAATGTATATAAATAATTACACTTAATTATGATTAATTACAATTATTTATATCAGCTGCCAGCAGTAACTGTAGCAGAACTAAATTGCCATCAGCCTATCTGTTCGTCCAGCGAACATTCAGTGTAAGTTCATATCAACTCTAGGAAAGGATATTTCCGTGGCCACAGAAAATACTTTCATACCGTATTAATGCATTAGAGCATGTAGTAAGGATCAAAATCGTAAAGGGACAATTAATTTGCGAGGCAGAATCAGAAACTCATGTAATTTGTGCACAATTATTAACTAAACAGTAACACAAACTAGTCTAACAAACAATCACTCGTACAGGGGAAAGGGCAAATGAGACTTGATGGATGAAACCATCAGGAAAGCCAGAGTGAAAGTCAAGGCCCGAGGCCTGGCGCACACTTAGGGTGTCCTTAGAGGGGTGCTAGCTCACATCCTCATCTTCTCAGAATCTAACAGAACCGCAGACTGACTGGCTATGTGTTGGTGCCCACCGGACACGCCCGCACCGGCTCAGGCTCTCCACACGGGCCGCGATCAGAAGGTTTTAGCAGAAGACTTAGCAGAAGAAAACAACAACAACATGGGCGGAACTGTGCGTGAGCCTTTTAAGGTCTGAGAAGATTCACGCCTCTCAGGATGGGCTTGTCCAATGAGAAAGGCTGAAATTCCAAGCGGGAGGTTGGAAATACTGGGGAGTTTTATGACCCTTTGTGTAAGAGCATGGTAATTTGCATATGGAACTCGAATCAAAATGACTAAAGATTCTTAGAACACTAATATATTGCCTATGTACCCACATATAATATAAACGCTCATTTAGATCATCAGAAGACAAATTCAAAGAGACCAAACATGGTATTGGTGGGGTTATATTAACTAGTGATCTATCATAACACACATACAAAACAGTATACAATTCAAAATACAATATACAAGAACAGTAATGGTATACACAATGTCCTGAGGAGATATGTGTTCATTCACAGAAAGGTTTTCCTATGAATTAATTAGAGAAGAGTCCATTTTCATGGGCATTGTGTGTCTTTCCTAAGGGTAAATGAATTGAGACTTGTGCTCTGCTCGCATTCCTTTGGGCAATAAAAACAGTGATATCAGCAATGGTTGCCATGGAGCCAGAGGCCTGTTCTGCCTTTCTGAGGTGTTAGATGCATTTCAGGACATCCACAACTTGCTGGTTAAGTTCAGCCATGCTTGAGGAGTAGATGAGAATATCATCAATGTAGACAAGCACAAACTGATGGAGGAACTCCTGGAGCACCTCATGCATGAAGTCCCGGAATACGGAGGGGACATTGACAAGGCCATATGGCATGACTAAATATTCATAGTGGCCGGTATGTGTCACAAATGCTGTCTTCCACCCAGGTGTCACAAATGCTGTCTTCCACGCTGTCTTCTTGGAATGCAGCATGAGATGTTTGTAATACTTTTATACTGTTTGTGGTCAGTTTTTGCAATAAATGCATGCGCCAGTACTTACATTTGCCTGTGTTCTATATCGTTGAGAAGTGGGTAAGGTTTAGGGTAGGAGTGGTGTAAGGTGCTCCAAAATAATAAATATTTATAAAATAATTTCTAGTTGTGTTAATGTTACGAAATGCTGTGATACTGGATTGGCAGAGCAGGGCCCCCCAGGACTGGAATTGAGAACCACTGATCTATATACTCAAAATGAGTGACTTATCATTTATCCCTCAATATTGTTGTGAAACATGCCTGGCTTATCTTCACTTAAGGAGAGCTTCTTAATGTGTTTTCCCTAAAGAATGACTCCTGAAAAACTCTCTTAAAATCAGCATATTTCTGGCTTCTTTTTCATCTTTTAATTTCAACAACAAAATATATTTTATAAATATTTTGTCTTATAAAATGGCAACACTGTACTGAAGTTCGACAGCTATCATTTTTATACAGTTGTGTGTGTGTGTGTGTGTGTGTGTGTGCGTGTGTGCATTTCTTATAATTGCTTCCACATTAACAGCCTGTCTATAAAATTGAGAATGTCAATGCATGTTGAAATGTCAAAATACTCCATAAACAGAGGACTTTTATTTAAATTAACGTTTGGTCAAGGGGAAATTGTTATTTCAGCTGCTGAAAATTTGACCACAGGTCTGGACTAAAAAACTAACAGAATGAAGATGAAAATTTATGATCCTACAAAAGTTTATGTGTCCCACATTTACCAAGCTGGACATGATGACTTCTCTGAAAACAAGACACAGTCGAACATGCTTTTGCATGGATCACATTTTAATAAAAGACAAAGCAATTAGGTATGGTCAACTAAATGCAAAGCGTAAGCAAGTCAGACATGTGGCATGTGATCCATTTGTACTGGATACAAATAAACAATTGTTTTACTGGCATTCTTGAGGATTTGAACATGGTTCAACAGTCTGGAGTAGCCCAGATTTACTGTGAACTGATCCATAAACTGGGAAACCACAGCATTTGTCTAATGTCCTCCATATTAAATTTTAGTCATGCTTTTTCATCTCTAGATGATCATTAGGTAAAGAGGACATTAAATTTGGTTCAGTTCTTTAATGAATAAATTTTTTAAATAAATCCTTGAAGGTGTGTCACAAGGTTCGGTGTTAGGCTTCTTTTGTTTTTCATTTGTGATGTGACAACTGATGTATGGATGAAATGCTTCAATTTCAGTAACTGCAGGTGGCAGCACATTGCTCAATTTAGACAGCAGTGGGTGAAAGCTCCGTTGAGCTTCATTCATCAAACTAGCACTAGAAAAGTGAAGTTCTAATTTTTTTTTTTTTTACCTTATGGCACCTTAATATGTTTCATTGACTTTATTTTGAAAGAGATTTGTGTTTCATATGTATTTATTTATTGCTTGTTTTAGTTAAGTTTAATAAATCTGTCAGTTGCTATTTTATGGTTTGTTTATTCTTGATTTATGCATAGAGTATTGTGACTTTTTTTTCTTTTATCAGCATAACAATTCCAATTTATTAGTATTTCCATGCATTCTGTAATAAAAATCTATTCACCCTGCTGAACATGTGTTCAATATTAAAAATAATTCCAGTGCAATTAAGGTTAAATTGTAATGATTGCTTGGGATTTTATAGCTTTATAGCTACTACTCATGAATATATTGTACATCACCATTAGGGCAGAAGAAGCATAAATCTGAAAATGTCTTGTAAAACATCCATTGAGATGTTCCGTTTCAAGTTTCTCTAATTCAGTTTGAACTTATTGACTTTGTCAGTTAAAATATGCTCCTGTTCCTCATTCAGCTTGGTTCAATGAGTTTATGAATGACTGCGTGATGTTGGAACAATCAGTCAAGGACGGTTTTGGTTACTTTTACTGGAAGTTAATAATCAGTAGAAATCGGAGGTTTGTGTTTCTGAATAAACATATTCATCAAACATCTTATAAATAATCACTGCCTTTCAATAGATGATTCAGAATAATATTATTCACAAACAATGCATACTTTGTATTATAGCAGCATATCTTTATTAAACAATTTAAACTGTCCGTTGATAAAAATGGTAAGACAACATGAATGACCTTTTGAATTAATTGGAATCCAGTCAGTTCAGGTTTAGTTTAACCTGTTTGCCAAAAACTGCCAGAATTGAGAGATCAATTAAATCCAGTCCAGGATATCTAATCTAATCTAATCAATATCTAATTTATTTTGGAAATAAACACTTTTTTTTCTCATTGACCATACCTTTTATGAGCAGAATACCACATTATTATTTATAATGAAGAAATAAAAAATATTAAAATAATGAAAACATTAAAAAAAAATTACATTAAAAAAATGTTTAAATTATATAAATTGAATTATTTCATTATAATTAAGAATTCAAATAAATGTTTAATATTAAATACGTTTTATATTAAATGTGTTTATTATATTTTATATATAGAACTGATTTAGATTTTTTTATTTTGATTTGTTCAAATAATTCATTTATTATTTTAACAAACAGAAATACCATTATACATGATGTATACATTTCATATTGATATATTTTTACATTTATATTAAATGTGTTTAATAAAATTTTATTAATTTTTTTATTTTTTATTTTATTCATTCATTCATATATTTAATACTTGATTCATTTTTATTTCAATCGTAGCTAAATTATGATTTATTTAATTCATTAATTAAAAGTATTACAAAATTATAAATAATGATTTAATAATTGTACAAATTGTATCATTGCATAAACATTATTCTAAATATTTTTTTATTTAATTAAAACCAGTTACTTAAAATGTGTTTATTTACTTACTCATTATTATTCATTTATTTATTCTAAAATTAATTAATTTGACTTTTTTAATTGGTAGTGCATAATTAGTAGATTTTTTTTTAATTAATTGTAAGCTGGTTACAATTACAATGAATGATATATATTTATGGAGTGTGGATGGTATGTATAGTATCATATCAGTTGTTATTAATATGTATGCACCAGGCATAGATCAGGGAAACGTGTGCTCAAACATGAAGAAGATAGGATGTGAATGATGGCACGCTGCTGCCTGCTGCTTCTAACTAGAAAGACTATTTCATAATGCCACGCTGGTGTCAATGCTCTGCTCTGGTGTTTGAGTTGAGGCCTTATCTGTGCTCTTTCTCTCAAAGTTATCTCCACTGAGTTAAAAGGTTACAGATCCATTCAGCTGAAACATTGACTGACCAAATGTCAGCCTCCATTAAGTCCTCTTCCATCGCCAGTAATGTACAAAATCAACAGCAGTTTGAAGAGTCAATGTCAATGTTTACAAATCCTTGTCAGTTTCAGTGAAACAGGAGGAGCGTGTGCTGTGAGGAAATGTCTGGCATCGAAACATTTAATGATGAAGAGAACATCACGCTTCACAATCACTCACACAATTATGTAATCAACAGTGTTGGGGAAAGTTACTTTTAAAAGTAATGCATTACAATATTGTGTTACTTCATAAAAAGTAACTAATTGCATTACTTAGTTACTTTTTGTAATGCATTACATTACTTTTGCGTTACTTTTGTGGCCCTTTTTGTCACCTGGGCTGGCTTGCTTATTTATATTTAATGACACAAAACCAAAAGGTTATATTTTTGGTAACTGTAAAGGCCCTTTCACACCAAAAGTGAAATTAATAAGCCTCAGGCTGAAGGAAGTGCCTCTGGTCTGTAGGGCTGGGAAAATAAATCGATGCATCACGAATTGAGAAATTATTCTGCATCGATTCTGCATTTGGAATCGATCCATGAATCACGATGCATTGATTTATTGTCACAGCCCTACTAGTCTGCATCTCACTCCAAATTTCTCTCAACACGGGACAGGAGAGGTGCCTGTGAATAAATGGGAAAACAAAGTAACTTTACTACTTTACTAGTTACTTGAAAAAAAGTAATTTGATTACGTAACTTGCTTTACTTGTAATGCATTATCCCCAACACTGCAATCAATTCAACAATCAGGAATTTACCCTGGACCACAATACATCATAAGGGTCAATTTTTCTAAATTGAGTCTTAAATATCATCTGAAAGCTGAATAAATAAGTTTTTCATTGATGTATGGTTTGTTAGGATAGGACAATATTTGTTCAAGATACAACTATTTGAAAATCTGGGATCTGAGGGTGCCAAAAAATATTGAGAAAATCGCCTTTAAAGCTGTCCAAATGAAGTTCTTAGCAATGCATATTACTAATCAAAAATTAAGTTTTGATATATTTACGGTAGGGAATTTACAAAATATCTTTATGGAACATGATCTTTACTTAATATCCTAATGATTTTTGGCATAAAATAAAAAAGTTTTAGTATAGAAAAGAGTCAGTGAGAAGCTGACATTTGTCCATTTTAAAGACAATATACAAAATTAAAATGATCAAATTTGAGCCCATAATCAACGTAAAAGGGGAAATTATGAAAAGGAATGTTGTTTAAAATGTTTGTTTGTTTTTTTGAAAAAATAACTTGCTTTACAACATGTTTAAACCATATTCTGCAATTTTTAATGTCTGTAATATATCAAGTGGTACAAAACTATAAAAAATACACAAAAAATGTACTTGCACATGAGTGTTGTTTTTTATTTTTTTTTTTATTTTCCAAGTTAAAACAATCAAACAAACGCATTAGAACTAGGCTATAATTTCATATGTGACAAAGCACCTGTTTGTCACTGCTGAGGGAGCGGCACTGGCCTGATCACACACACACACGCCTACTTACCTCATTCATCCTTTGTCCCATGCCTCCCTGCCGTTGCCGCTATCAGAGTAGCGGGTGCACACGCAATCCTGATAGCACATGGACATTCTCCCATTGCAGCACTCTCCTCTGTCCATATCCATTTCCCGGTCATTGACCTGCACTCCCGCAGGAGTACGCGGGACCCAACGCAACTCTTGATGGGCAAGTGCGGGTGCGGGCGGGAAGAGACTCGTGTGTGTGTGTGTGCGGGATGCAGGAGAATAAAATGATTCGCGGGACTCCCGCAAAATAGAAATGATCTAAACATAAAATGTCTAAAACATATAAATTGTTATTTATGTGTTGCACAAAAGCAAAAAAGAACAACTAATAACATTAAAATGATTAACATGTGCAAGCTAGGCAGAGTTCCCTTCCGAGGGAACTTCAAACTGCGTCCTCTAGAGGTCGCTATGGGGAATGCCTTCAGCGTGACCGGTGTCTGAAGCATACATCTAAACACGACAATGATATTTGACCAAGAGAGCACTCCAAGGAGGAGACTGGCGAGGCCATAATTCTGGAGCAGCAACTAAGGGTGTTACTGTATGATGCTCGCACCTGGGTACGAGAGCATGAGCCAACTTCTGGACTGGCGGCGGCTAAACTGGCTCAGCAATAACTAAACGCTCATTGCAGTGGTCCACGCACTCAACCATCTAAAGGTACTGTTCGCACACACTTTGGGGCTGAGAGGGGTCATGCTGAACTGTCAGACCATGCACAAAGCCCAAAGTCAACAGGGGGAAAATAACTTTTATGCTTTTACTGTCAGCAGCCGGGGCACAAAGCAGCAGTATGTGCCGCTCGTAAAGCTAAGCTGACAGGGTACTGTTACGTTCCAAGAAAGGGGGACTTGGAACTAGGCTCTGTGAGGGAGAGTCTCACTACATGTGACGGGGCTGTTAATGGACATTCCCTTCAGGCATTGTTGGACACTGGTTGTTCTATGTCAATGTGGAAATCGTGTTATGTGACGAATGTTGACTATCTGAATACTGCCTCTGTTCAATGTCTGCATGCGGATGTGAAGCGGTACCCTAGAGCTGAGATTTTGGAAGAAGTACAAGATCAAATGTACCTGTTGAATGTTGCTATAGTTGACAGTTTGCCTACAGACATGATTCTAGGACAAGACTTACCAGTTTTTGAATGACTTGTTACAAGCCACTGCTAAAGACTCTGTAAATGTTGCCACTGTAACCCCTGTGAATTTGTCATGTACTGCTATTACTCGGTCGCAAGCCAGGGCAGGTCTTCAGCCAGGTGCCAGGGAATATTGCTGAAAAGAAATGATGTGACTTTGAAACCGTTGTTTGGAAAAGTTGCTGCTGTTAATCCATCTAACCTGTGTAACGAAAGATATGTGCTAATGAATGATGTGTTGTATGTGCAAGCCAATGACGTGACCCGTCTTGTTGTGCCAACTTGTTGTCGTCCACTTGTCTTACATCTAGTACACACAGTTCCATGGGCTGGCTGTCTAGGCCAACAAAAGACATACGCATGCATGCATTAGCTCACGGTTTCACTGGCCAACATTATACACTGATGTACTGACACATTGCAACACATGCACCACATGTCAGAAAACCAGTGCTATGCCCCAGTGGAGCAGAGCACCCTTGCAACCTCTCCCTTTGATTTCTGAACCTTTCAGGCGGATTGCTATGGACATTGTGGGGCCATTGTAGAAAAGCAGTGCAGGTCATCGGTACATCTTAAAAATCAGTGACTACACAACAAGGTATCCAGAAGCTTTCCCACTGCGTACCATTACCACACCTAAGCTCATCCATTCCCTTTTTCAACTCTTCTCCAGGGTAGGAATACCAGAAGAGATCTTGACGGACCAAGGCACTAACTTCACGTCGCGGCTCATGGGGCAGCTGAACCGACAGTTGGGCATCACCACCATCAAAACAAGCCTATATCATCCCCAGACAGACGGACTGGTGGAAAGTTTCAACCAAACCCTCAAGAATATGCTGCAGAAGTTCGTTGCAGACACGGGACGAGACTGGGATAAGTGGCTACCTTTCGTTCTTTTTGCTTTCAGAGAAGTTCCCCAAGATTTGAGCTCCTCTACAAGTGGCAAGTGCAAGGACCGTTGGACCTGCTGAGGAAGAGCTGGGAGGAAGGTTCTGCAGCCAAAACGGAGGAGAAAGGCATTGTGCAGTATGTGCTGGAAATGAGAGACCATCTAGAGCAGTACCTGGAACAAGCAAGAGAAAATCTGCAGGCAAAACAACAAGCACAGAAGCAATGGTATGATCAATATGCAAGACTACGGCAGTTCCTACTGGGACAGAAAGTGCTACTTTTGCTACCCACCTCATCAAACAAGCTCCTGGCAAAATGGCAAGGTCCGTATACTGTGGTCCGGAAGATGGGACCCGTAACTTACGAGATCCACCATCCAGACAAGGGGAAGTCCAAGCAAACTTACCTCGTCAACCTGCTAAAAGAGTGAAAGGAACCACCAGAGAGGAAGCCCGAGTCAGCGTTGATGGTACATAAGGTGAAGGATGTGGAGGAGAAAGATGGTTCTGAGGTTGCAGAGAGGCATGTGTCTGTGGTGAGTTTGACTCACCTAGAGGACATCAAGTGCCAAGAGTTGCAACACCTGCTAGACCAGTTCCCCGCTTTGTTTCATCAGAGGCCTGGATGGACAGAGCTAATTCACCACACCATCCACCTTACCGACACTACACCATCTAGACAGAGACCTTACTGGGTACCTGAGCGACTGGTGGAATCTCTAAGGAAAGAAATTGAGATGATGAGAGAGCTGGGAGTGATTGAGCCATCAATGAGTGAGTGGTGCAGTCCGGTAGTCATAGTCCCGAAGAAAGATGGATCCCTACGTGTCTGCATCGACTTTCACAAGCTCAATGCCCAGTCCCAGTTCGACGCATACCCGATGCAGCGGGTAGATGATCTGTTGGAAAGGATAGGAAGAGCCAAATACATCATCACATTAGACCTCTGCAAGGGGTACTGGCAACGTCCAGACCCTACACCGCTTTCAGGACGCTGATAGGGCTCCTTCCTTTTGGGCTGCATGGAGCTCCAGCAACATACCAGAGACTGATGGACAGAGTACTGCAAGGGTGTGAGGAGTGGTCTGCAGCATATCTGGATGATGTCATTATCCACAGCAACTCCTGGCAAGTGCACCTACAGCATCTGAGACGGACTCTTGAAAAGATCACAAAGGCTGGATTAACATTAAATGTGGGAAAGTGTGAGTGGGCAAGGCAAGAAGCGAATTACCTGGGTTACCACCTGGGCAACGGACAGCTACATCCTCAAGTCAACAAGGTGGAAGCCATCTGTCAAAGTCCCAGACCAAAGACCAAGAAGGAAGTGAGGTCGTTCCTGGGACTGGTGGGCTGGTACAGACGGTTCGTCCCGAACTTCGCTTCAGTAGCTGCACCCCTGACTAACCTGCTGAATAAAGGTGTGGCAAGTCCTATCCCGTGGACCGAAGACGGTGAGACAGCATTCAAGACTCTGAACAAGAAGATGTGCTCCAGCCCGGTCCTGCAAAGTCCTGATTTTACCCAAAGCTTCCTGGTTCAAGTAGATGCCTCTGCTATAGGACTCGGGGCAGTCTTGGTCCAGGCAACCCAGGGGAACGAGAAGCCTGTCGTCTACCTCAGCCGCAAGCTGTTGCCAAGGGAGCCTCGCTATTTGGCGGTGGAGAAGGAGTGCCTCGCCATCAAGTGGGCCCTGGAAAGCTTGCGGTGTTACCTCCTCGGAAGAGAGTTCAGCCTGGAGACGGCTCACAGTGCCTTGACTTGGTTAAATTCGATGAAGGACCATAACGCCAGAGTCATGAGATGGTAGCTGTCCCTGCAGCCCTTCAACTTTAAGGTCCAGCACAGACCTGGAAGACTTATTGTATTTGCTGATTACCTGTCCAAGTTCCCGGCCGGTACTTGGCTTGAAGAGGGGGAAGGTAATGTGACAAAGCGCCTGTTTGTCACTGCTGAGGGAGCGGCACTGGCCTGATCACACACACACACACACATACATACACACCCGCCTACTTACCTCATTCATCCTTCGTCCCATACCTCCCTGCCGTTCCCGCTATCAGAGTAGCGGGTGCACACGCAATCCTGATAGCACATGGACATTCTCCCATTGCAGCACTCTCCTCTGTCCATATCCAATTCCCAGTCATTTCATACACTTGCACTGCACTCATGTGTGTCGGCGTAGCCAGTCTTTCGGTGGGAAACACTGTGCCGGAAAAACTGAACAAACGAGCGGCGGGCAATTATGACATCATGGGCTTGGTCGCACAGGCGCAGCGTAACCGGAAGCTGGCGAAACCATTGTCTAGTATGAATAGGTGCTTCTGTGTGTATTTAAGTGTTTCAATTATGTGTTAAATGTGTTATGTGTTGATTGATTATGTGTTTTTATTATAAATATAGATCAGAAATTGATTATTAATGATGTCGTATAACAGATGACAAATAGGTGTGGTATTTGTTTGTGTGTTATATGTTAGACTTACCTGTGAAGGGTATGGCTCAGAAAGGGGCCAGGTTTGGCCTATATAAGCTGAGGCCAACCCCATTGACATCGCTTGTTTACCAAGTCAAAGTGAGAGTGCAACTGCGGTGCCTCAAGTGAACCTCAACCCTGTATATTGTGGATACATGTTATTACCTGTATATAACTATTTTGGATTTCCCCTGTTTTGTTTCACATTTTTGTGGGTTTTTTTTATACTTTTGTGTTTTGTTTTATTGTGCACCTGTAAATACTTCACTGTGGACTAACACTTTTTGGCACTGTAAATAAATTACACCGTGCAAGAAAGTGCTGTTGCGAGTGAGCCATCTTTTTTTTAATATCTTTTACAGACACTGGTTATGTCCCAAGCGAGCTGGTGGTGTTCGCTTTATCACACATATAATTTTAGTTAATGTCATGATCATTTTTGGTGTGTTATTTCATTTCACATTTAAAAACCTGCAGTAAGCTTGTCATGTGAGTCAAACAAACAATCAATCAATCAATCTATCTATCTATAGATGTATTTTATTTCATATTTTCTTTTCTTTTTTTTTTCTTTTTGTAACATAACAAAGCGGTTTCTTGAATGTTGGTTACAACACTGATTTTGATTTGGCAATTCTTCAAATACTATAATATACTTGGACTACTTTTAAGGTTTTTTTTTTTTTTTTAATGATTAACTATGGAATTCTATATTTCTGATATTAAAATAGAAAAAAATGTGATATTAAAACATTTAGAATTATGAACATGTGGATTAAGATGTAGTTTGATTACAGTTCTCAGCAGAAAAAAAATGGTACAAAGGGATGCACAAATGACAATTATAATTTGACGTAAACTAGACAGTAACACCCAGTTTTCAGTAAGCAGATTCAATGAGTGTTTGCACATGATGCTCTTTATGATAAAATATCAAGGGCATGTGATTTGATTTTCAAAGGGTCATCAGAGCTGGTGCTGACTTCCTGTGCCATAATCTACTCAGGACATCTCTTTATGTACAGCATTATGCAAAGCATTTGATCCCTGTGGCTTTCTTCCCATCCTACCATACGTCAACAGGATGTTGGTCTCCCTGGAGCAAAGCAGGGGAGAACCAGAGCGCTTTTGCCCACCATTCTTTTCCTATGAATTATCTGGAGTGGAAACTGGAAATTCAGAGGTGTAGACTGCATTTTGGATGCCAAAAAAGTGTGAAAGTGATGGTAGGACTTGCAAAGAGTGCTGGACGTGAATGAAAGCACTGGCATGTTGGTGTTTAAAGACACAGTGTGTAAACGCGGGAGCCCGGCTGGCCAGGCGGAAATTTTGTGGAAACGTGTTCAGAACCACGGACAGCGCACTGCTGAAGGATACACTAGAGTTGTCCGTCAGGAGCGCCACTGCTGCCATGGGAATAATGTAATGGGAAAATCCCAAAATCTTTCATAGTCTGCAGATCAGGTCTGTTAGAGCCATTTATTTATATACATTAAAAAAACTAGTTATTGAAAACAATTATATTTATAATCTGTATTTTTACATGTTAACATATCAGACTTACACATTTTTATAGAACATAATTTTTTTTAAATAATATTTTAATTATTTTAATAAATATATCAAATATCAAATAAAAAATATCAAAATACTATGAATGTGTATATTAAAATTTAATTATTGCCATGTTTTTAATATAAAATGGCATAAATCCGTTTTGTACACACTTTATTGAATTTTTGTAACTCATAATCTGTATAGGGGTCTGTGTCCATATATAGTTCAGTCAGTCAGTCAAGTCAAGTCAAGTCAAGTCAAGTCACCTTTATTTATATAGCGCTTTTAACAATACAGATTGTGTCAAAGCAACTGAACAGCATTAATTATATTTATAAAGCACATTTAAAAACAACAGGCGTTGGCCAAAGTGCTGTACAAAGTTTAAGTAAGTACCCTAATAAGTAGACATACAGTTTACAGTTTATTATATAATGTTCCTGTGGCTCAGTGGTAGAGCATTGCGTTAGCAGCGCAAAAGGTCATGGGTTCGATTACCAGGGAACACACATAATGGTAAAAAATGTATAGCCTGAATGCACTATATGTCGCTGCGTCTGCCAAATGCATAAATTATTATTAATTAATTATATTATATTAACATGAGCTAACAAAGTTGTCATTTTATTAACTAACATTAACATAGAAAGAATAATAAAAGAATAATAAATATAGTAACAAATGTATTCTTAATTATTAGGACATGTCTAGCTCAGTGGTTCCCAAACCTGTCCTGGAGGCCCCCCTGCCCTGCACCTTTTGTATGTCTCCCTTATCTAACACACCTGATTCCACTCATCAGCTCATTAGTAGAGACTGCAAGAACTAAATTGGGTGTGTCTGATTATGGAGACATACAAAATGTGCAGGGCAGGGGGTCCTCCAGGACAGGTTTGGGAACCACTGGTCTAGCTAATGCATATCTTTAACTAATATGACCTTATTGTAAAGTGCTATGGTAAAAAATATAATTATATATATATATACTTTTTTTTTTATAACTGATTTAAAAACTGATTTTTGGATGTTCAGAATAGTCGGCAAGGAAGAAAAATTATGTTCCTTAAGTGAACTTGACTGTTTGAAAGCGAGTGAGAGGAGAGAACAGGAACAAACAGGAAAGTGTGAGGGACACAGAGCAGAGCCGTGCTGACATTTGACATACATCTTCCTCTGTTCAGCCATCACACCATTCCTTTAATATTCACCCTCCACCAACACTGACAGACAGGTCAAGGTGAGAGAGGACGGCTGTTTGATAAGACTGAAGTCTAACACAACGTTTGCCCAAAGCGATAAGGCATTTGGATTTCCAGCCAGAATTCTCATATTCCTCAGGTTTTTAACTATGATTTATGGGGTGGATTTCTAATCTTGAAACACAAATATTACAACTTTTATGAACTATCTCTCGTGAAAAACTAAGAGCACTTAATTGCATTAAATGTGCACTTAATGTACTTCAAATCTTAAAAGTATATTTTTAAAAACTGTACTTGCAGATAATATTTTAATGAAATATATGGAAACGTAAGTGCAATTAAAGAGAGTTCACTTTCATGGCTGTTTAACACTTGAGTATGCTTTTAAAAAGCTCACTTTGTCAAATTAAAAGTTGTACTTTAAAGTACATTTTAAATCATGTTTTCAAAATCGTTTGTCATGTTATACAATTATATTTAAAGATGTACTTAAGTCTTACTTAAGGGTAAAAAACAGTCTAAAGTTCAGCTAATTACATTTAATATACCTTTATTTTTAAATACAATTAACTGTCCAAAAACTGCCATTAACTGTTCACACTTAAGTGTCCTTTTGTCCTTTTAAATTATTTGTTTCTCTATTAAAAGTAAGCTAAAGTCTACTTCTTTTTAACAAAAGGTGGCATGTCGAGTTCTTGTCATATCAAGATCACAGAACATCACAAACAACTTCTGTCATTCTACACAACTTTCCAAAAAGCACCCATGCCGAACTTCAGCACACTTTGATTTAGACTAAATTAAGTCTCTAAAGAGGAAATGAAAGTGCAGGCTCATGTTTAAAGAAGGGTGGATTTCTATTTCCCAACATGGCAAACAAATCTTTTATGTTACTTCAAGGAACAGTTCACCCAAAAATGAAAATGTACTCACCCTCAACCCATCTAAAATGTAGATGAGTTTGTTTGCTCATTCTGATGGCACCCATTCGCTACAGAGGATCCATTGGAGAGCAGATTACGCAATGCTAAATCTCTTCAAATCGTTGACGAATAAAGAAACTAACTCATCTACATCTTGGATGGCCTGAGGATCAGTATATTTTCATAAAGTTTTCATTTTAGTCCTTTAATCAAATTTTTATTTTGCACTTTTAGTCAATAAAATAAAACATCTAGGGCCGGTTTCACAGATGGGGCTTAGCTTAAGCCAGGACTAGGCCTTAGTTAAATTAGGATATTTAAGAAGCTTTTACAAAAAATGCCTTAGAAGAAAACGTTACAGGTGTGAATCTTGACAAAGAACAATGGCACTGACATATTTTAAGATATGTCAGAGCAAGGTATTTTCAGTTGAGACAGCTCAAACCTGCATTTTAGTCTGGGACTAGCTTAAGCCTTGTCTGTGAAACCGGGGGCTAATTTATTTATCCAAAAGTATGAATACAGACAAACTAGTGATTATTTCCCAATCTTTCTATAAAAAAAACAGTTACGTATTCAAATTTAATCAGTAAAGCCTGGAAATAACTGGAAAATTATATTTTATAATTCATTTGTTTCCCCTTATTTATCATTTACCTTTATTTCATTAAAAGTTAAAGCTAAAAGCTAAAAATTTAAATTAAAAATTCAGCCAAAATGCAAATGACATAATTATTTATTAATCATCATTTCATTCCAAACCCATATGGCTTTCTTAGTTCCATTTAACACAAAAGCTACATTTTTGATGAATATCCTGGAATAATTAATGCAAAAGAGGGCTGGGGCTCTCATGCTCCAAAACAACAAAAAAACATCAAAAAAGCATAAAATACTCAATGATCCAGTTGTAATACTTCAGGGTTTTTTTTTTCCTTTTTTCTGGGTGCATCTTTACAGCACGAAGATGCTTAATTCGAGGCCTGTCTGTGTGAAATCTGCGTGTTCTCCCTATGACTTCAAGTCAAACAGAATTGACATATATGTCTTTTGCACAATTTGATGGTAATATTTGGTCCTTTTTGAAGATTCAAATACCAGACCACCAGCACATTCAAAAAACTCTCCTGTATAATGTGCCACAACAGAAAGTCAGTCATGCAGCATTGGAAAGAGGGTGAGTAAATGATAAAACAATGATTGTTTTTGTATGAACTATCCTTTAATTAAAAACATCAAAATCTAGGTCAATATCTGGCACTTTCTCCAAACTCGCCCTCTTTATTTCAAGGGTTCCCAGCGTTTCCTTGTGCGAACCTTAAATATACACAGTAGTTCATCTATATTATAGATGGCACAGGCAGCTACTGTAACCTCACAGGTGGCGCTTCTCCAGATATAAGCAAAACCACACCTGCATTATTTTCCCAAACCTTTTACTGGTTCGCAGAGCACAATTTACTCATTTCATCCAACTGCGGACAGCACATTGTAGCTCTTTGTGTGCAGGAACTGGCGCTGGATTCATTACGGCTGAACATCTGCACTCAATAACACACTGGTTGCTGCATGAATTATGACAGTGTTGTCGAACCGAACGGCATGTCAGCGTCCGTCTTTATTAGTTCAGAAGATGCAGATGATATGCCGCATGTCAACACAGAGTCTATAACATCAGAACCACGCTATGGATCAAAACACAAGAGCCTCTGTCACGGGAATCCACAATCCCTCCGTCTGATCACTACAAAGTCAAGGAGGTAACAAATCACAAACAATCCAGGAGATGTTTTCAAGACGTCTTCTGTTGACGTCTGAAAAGCATACCGCGAATTCTTGCATCTCGCACACCTGGGAGTGTTTACCTACACTGCGTGCTAACACGTCCTCTTGTTGTCTTATGTTGTCGTGGACCAAATAACCTCTACTCAACTAACAAAGCAGGGTCTTAAAACCGTATTTGAATTCTCCAGTACAGCCAAGCACGTCTGTTTACCTTCCCTGGAAAGAGCTACAATACCGTCTGTCACGTTTACAACAGAAATATGCGCGAACAATGGAGAACGGCCAAAGGGATGCTGGGAAGTGACCCGCATTCCCTCAGCACAGCCAGAAAGAGAGAACTTTCCCATTTCGCTCCTGATAAGCTTGAGTCAGGCCCCTGTGATCTGGTGTTTACACTGTGGCAAACACTCAAACCATTTCCCTCTCATTTCCCCTTTCGCTGCCCTCTGGAGAGGGAGAGAAAACATTCCTTCATGTTTCCAACTCCAGCTGAGGTGGGTTCAAACTCGGGAAAAGTGATGTAATTTCTTGAAAAATAATGAGGTTACTTATGCGGACGAACGTTTAACGATGCCACCTGATAGAAAAGACGTGTCTCGGTCGGTAGGGTCCGATAACCTTCAAAGGCGAAGAAAAAATGCGCAAGATCAACGCTCACCTCGTAAATCACCCGAAAACAACACTTAAATAATACGAAAAGTATTTATAATGGCACAAAGGGCACGCAACTCAAAAACAAAATTGTGTGATGGTTTTTAATGGAAACCCTACATGGTTACATGAAACTTCAGTTCCTCTGGATAACCACAGGAACAGAGAGATTTATTACTATTCATTAACTATGGGTTGTATTCATCGACTAAAACATGAAAGGCACAGCATGTACTACAACAATATTTTTATTTTCCGTTCCTAAAGTGGAATTTAGGCCACATAGGCCAGTTCTCTTAACTTTTGGATGGCTTCCTGAATGTATTCGAAACAGGATTTGCGACTAGAGACACACATATTATAAAAAATACACTCGACACTCACTTAGGGATTTAACAAGAGGCAAATCATTTGTATCCTAAGAAAGTTTGGGATAGATTGTTAGGTTTTATCTCATGCACCGCCACCTGTTGCATGCTGGCAGTGATTAATAGCATACTTTTTTTAAGAAAATAAAAAATTTAATCTCACCATAAATAGTCTAGGTCACTTTGTATGAAAGCTTGCTTTGTGCTTGATATAGATAGATAGATAGATAGATAGATAGATAGATAGATAGATAGATAGATAGATAGATAGATAGATA
>NW_015555819.1:1727473-1763303 GCF_001515605.1 Sinocyclocheilus anshuiensis
GGTGCAAAAAAATCTAAATATTGAGAAAACTCCCTTTAAAGTTGTCCAAATGAAGTTCTTAGCAATGCATATTACTAATCAAACATTGTTTTGATATATTTACAGTAGGAAATTTACAAAATATCTTCATGGAACATGATCTTTAATTAAAGGAACACTCCACTATTTTTGAAAATAGGCTAATTTTCCAACGCCCCTAGTTTTAAACAGTTGAGTTTTACCGTTTTCGAATCCATTCAGCCGATCTCCGGGTCTGACGGTAGCACTTTTAGCTGTAGCTTAGCATAGATCATTGAATCTGATTAGACCGTTAGCATCTCGCTCAAAAATGACCAAAGAGTTTCTATATTTTTCCTATTTAAAACTTGACTCTTCTGTAGTTACATCGTGTACTAAGACCGACGGAAAATGAAAAGTTGCGATTTTCTAGGTCGATATGGCTAGGAACTATACTCTCATTCCGGCGTAATAATCAAGGAACTTTGCTGCCGTACCATGGGTGCAGCAGGCGCAATGATATTACGCAGCGCCTAACTCTAGGTTTTAACTCTGTTTAACTCTAGGGGAGTTGGAAAATGACCCTATTTTCAAAAATAGTGGAGTGTTCCTTTAAAAGAAGTAAAATTACAATTGTGAAAAAAAAATACAGTCGTGATTGTGTGATATAAAGACAAAGTCAAAATTACAAGAAATAAAGTTGCAATCATGTAAAAATGTACCTCAAAATTGTAAGAGGTAAAGTTTCAATTGTGAAAAAGTTAAATATGTGTCTGATGATTAATTGTGTGATGTGAAGTCGCAATTGTAAGATATAAAGTCAAAATTATGAGAAATAAAGTTGCAATTGCGAGATATTAAGTCAAAATTGCGAGAAAATTGCAATTGTGAAAAATAAAGTCATAATTGTGTGATTTGAAATTGCAATTGTAAGATTGTAAGAAGTCAAGATTACGAGAAATAAAGTAGCAATTATGAGATATAAATGAAAAATTACGAGAAAATTGCAATTGTGAAAAATGACATCATAAAATTTGTAACTGTGATATGAAGTTGCAACTGTAAGATATAAAGTCATAATTCCGAAAAATTACAGGTGTTGAAAAATAGTCATCATTTTGTGATATAAGGTCGCAATTGTAAAATACAGAGACAAACTTATGAGAAATAAAGTTGCAGTTATGAGATGTAAAGTCAAAATTATTAATTAAAATTGTGAAACACCTTGACAGGTGTAGTGAGATTCACCCCAAAAAAAGATTGCCATTAATAATAAAAATGTCATGTGAAAACCGTCCCCTCGGACAAAAGGGAGGGTTTCTAAGCCCGGTCTAAAAGAAACCAGGACCAAAGAAAAGATTATTTAGTCTCTGTTCTGTTCTCACGTTTTCTGTTTTTCTGCATTTTTTCTCTTTCCTCCAGCTTTTGTCTCCTTTTCAGCCACTTAGATTGTGTGTCAGACAATGAAACGAGGAAGAAAAAGCGGTCAAAGGTCACTCATTTAGGAAACTCAAGTCTTCAAAGCATGCCTTCCCATTTAAAGGGCTAAATGGAGATTTAGAGAGCCCACCGCAGACTTTGCCCTCTCTGAAGCAGACTGACTGATGTCATAGGTCACATTCCAGCGTAGAAATAGGCCAGTGGCTTGTAGGATAGCAGGTTGCTGATTCATCATTGAGGATTGGATGGGGGAGGGGAATTGGAAAAGAGCTACTTTATAACATTACTTCATTATTTTCCACGGTGCAGTTTGCATTTCTTTCACTGGGCCAGGGCATTTTCAATCCATCCCTTCTTTAATCTCCTCTCTTGATTTGGAGTGGCACAGAGCTGTCTTTGTTGGCTGAAATATCCATGCCCTGACATGCTTGCCAAGAGGCAAGACTGGCAAGGTTGTGCAATAACAGCGTGAGTGAATTATGACCTCTTAACGGGGTAATGGACCTTCAGTTGTCAGCACAAGGGGGCAAGAAAATTCTCTGTCAAGACCAGCAAACAGGAAAACGAGTGGTTTTGTCACTGGAATAATGGAGTGGAAAGCCAGAATTACATAATCCCTTAAGGGAACTTTATCGGAAAAATATGTTAAAAACGTTTTTGACATAATTTACACATCCTCACGTCATTTCAAAGTTATTTCTTCCGTACTGTCCTATCAAATAAAGGTAAAAAAGCTTCCAACTCCAAAAAAGACAAAAAAAGTAGGATAATGTCCTGGCTGCTAAATTTCATATAATGAAACCGAATTGGGACTATATTGAGAATTGAGTTATAATTTAATTATCCAACTTAATTAAGTTTTCTTTAAACTGCTGTTCCTCTATAAGCGTTTGATCAGACTAAAGTGCGAAATATACTTTTTTGTTTGAGTGATCAAATTTTCATCATCAATACAGTATGGGCATAGTCATATTTTTCTAATCACGCATACACTAATTAGTTTGTCCTGGCTACTATTATTGTTTGTCCACAAGATGGAGAAACTGGTCCCACCATTGTTTCACAGTCGAAAAAGGAACTGAACAACAAAAAACTACTAGAGACATAGCCTGCAGTGACAAGTGATAGTGTGGGGACTTCATCAACTCCAAATTAAATTAGTACACATTTTTTATCTTATAGTTAAGAAGCCCCTGTTCGAGACATCAGCATCCTTGAATGTTGGGGATTTTAAGCAAGCATTTAGTACAAAGACTGCACTTGTCACGGTGCTCACTTCCACTATCTGACCATGGATACATTTCTTTGCTTGTATCAAGAGGTGTTAAAAGGTCCTATACTTCAGATAATAACTTTTGTGATAAGTTTCAGAGTACAGAGTGCCACAAGGCTCTGTCTTAGATCCTTTTTTTTTTTTTTTTTTGTACAAACTCCCCTTAGGTAATATTGTAATATTTGTTGTTATGCTGATGAAACTCAGAAGCCTTTTGAAGCAAGTGCTGTTTGCCCACTATTCACATAAATTCACAAAATTAGATTAAGATACCTATCCTGAGTTCAACGCAACCCTACGTGCAACTCTAGTTTGAGCTAGTACAAAGATATTTTTATCAGTCATAACTTCAGAATAGAAAGACATTGGACATGGATAAAACTTTCTAGCACCTAGTACCTGTGTCCACGGATGCTATCCAATAGAGCAATGTGCGTTTGGCTGTACACATATGCTAAGCATTCTCTCTGAGTAGATACTTGGAACTGTTAAAAAAGTATGTTGTATATAGTTTGAATATGCATAGTGTGAATGCAATCCACACATACTATATTTGTCATGTTGACATTGTCATGCAACTCACCAGTGTCAGCTGCATTGCTTCACTGCTGTTCACAAACCCTTTCCCGTGGCCTCATGGGACAGTAAAGTGTCCATAAGATGCACACTTCAAAATCTCACCAGAAATAGTAGTTCATCTGGGTACTTTTCGCCTACTGTTTAGCATTGAGCCTATAGCATGAATTTGGACATACATGCACACTCACTTCATATACTGTTATTTGCCTACTATATAGTAGGAGAGTATGCATATTCGGATACAGACCAAGATTAATTTATGCTAATGTCCACACTAGCGCCCCTTGTGCCAATACTGAGAATGAATACTTTGGTATTTTATATATAAATTATTCTGTATTCTGATTTCTCAGTATGATAAAGGCATTGCACAAATGATTACCTCCTAAACAAACAAATCAAGCAATTTAATTTAAAAGCAACAAAATGCTAAATCGCAATTCAGAGAAAGAATGAATTTTACCTGTAGGTGCCATAGTCCTTCAGACCATTTGAAATCGGTTTCCTCATTTGAACTGTACATACATACGTTGAGCTTACAACTGAGCTCAACATGTTTCTGAGAACACTGTGGAAATCTCAAATATTTACTTAAAGCATCTGATAACAGCCTGAGAATATGAATGGTACTAAATCCTAGAGTTGACTTTAATGCTGTGTTTGTGCCAGTAAGAGATAGGCTAGAACGGTTTGGAGCTCATCTACTCCACCCACGAACTTAACGTGTTTCTCTTGGCACCTGTCGGAAAATGAGAATTCTCCTCATGTTTTCTCTGATTCTCTATGCTATCCCCAGTTGTTTTTCCCCATTTCCTTCACATTCTTTAATTGTTGAAATCTGCAGGGTTCATGGATGATGCTCCGAATTCCAGATTTCGAAACAGTGCCAGACGCTGACATTACTGGAACTCCTGGCCACTCAGGAATGTGGAGCCGAGCGTTTCGAGAAAGTGATGTGCAAAGGCAAGTCACCCTTATCCGTGCGCTTTTGGAAAGAAAACCACGGAAAACTGATAGGACTCCTGAGAATGTGAGGATATTCGCTGAGTAATATGTTTTTTCTACTTGGCTACCACTGATTGTTTTCACAGAAGGGCCAACATTTTTTCAACATGCCTGATGTTATTTATTTTTATTTTTTGCTAAAGTTAAAATGTAATGTTTTTTATAGAAATAGCTGCATATTATGGATGGCTTTTGCTTGTTTTGAACATCATAATTTGTGGGGGGCAAACTTTCTAAATGCACAAAATCATCCCTTTTTTCTGGCTCTGTTGCTGGAATCCAAGTCAAAACTAAACAACATTTTCAAAACAAATTAAAGTAAGAATAAAACACAAATATATATTTGTAATTATGTTCAATTCTTTATAAAGCTAGCCTGAAAGCTGTCCTTTGCAGTGGTTCCATTTTAATAGGCTTGCTGTAATGGGTTTTAAAGGTACAATCTGTAATGACTATAACAGCACCACTTGCGCACCGGGACTTGGATTCAAGTTGTGAATTTTGACAGGCCCACCGTAGCTATATATGGGATTAATGCTATTTTTTAAGTTATATGTCATTGTAATACCAGTAATGACCTGTCACGTTAAGCATTTATGGATTGATCTTTTAAAAATATGGCCTCATTTATACGTAGTGTTTAAATGTTACCAATATGCACAATTGGAGTTTGAAAACCAAGATGTTAATATTAACACCAGATGTAAAAGTGTGTAATATAAACAGATGTCCTCAGATCAGAATGATAAAATTCTGATCTGGAACCTAAATATTTCCAAAGTGCTTTTTAACGTGCGCAACTACCCATGGCTCTGACCACCATTTTCTAAATTGCTCCATTCTTCTGTTTTTTTTTAACTCTTATTGTGATACCATCACATTTACATCATAAATCTAGAGATTGAGATTTACAATGTAAAAGGGTGTAATACACCTTAAATTCTATCAGAAAGACTCCGGTAAACGTTTACATGGTATTTATTCCGTAAAGTGTTACAGATGGTGGTGAGTTACAATAAATCATGTATAGTTGTATAAAAGTTCTTTGGCGTAGGCCCCATCATTGGCTGATCCTGCCTGAAGATGTAGGCAGGGGCGGAGCCTACCCCCATGGATGGACAGGGCCAACCTGGTGGTGGTGGTGGGGAGGATGGAGGGGAACGTCAGCGTCATCAACTGCGAAAAATAAAATGGAGAGTTCAGTGCTTATATACTCCAGTTGTCAAGCAGTGATTGGCCAAACCTGTTAGCATGAATGAATGATGTGGCATTGGAGTCTTCCTGACAGGCTAAAGCTTTCACTGTCATCAGATAGGCCCTATAGGCTTTGATTTGAAATGCAAGTCACCGTACTTACTGCCTTGTGATTGTTGTGTTAATGTGATGGTTTAATAAAACACAGGTAACATGGAAGTGCTGACAAGTAAGACAAATGGAGCTACCTGTAAATTATGCAAGGCAGTGTAAAAACAAATTGATGTCACATGACCTCATTGCATTTCATGTCAGTGTGTTGTTATCATGTGTTAAGATAAGAAAAAGGCTTGATCGAGACAGATAGATGTACTGTAGATGAGTTTGTCACTTTATCAGAACAGATTTGGCTAAATTTAGCATTACATCACTTGCTCACCAATGGATCATCTTGATGTGAATGGGTGCCGTCAGAATAAGAGTCCAAACAGATAATAAACACATCACAATAATCCACACCACTACAGTCCATCAGTTAACATCTTGTGAAGTGAAAAGCTGCATGTTAAAAAAAGCATCCCATTATTAAGATGTTTTTAACTTAAAACTGTTGCTTCCAGCTAAAATATGAGTCCTCTGTCCAAAATATTGCTTTCTCTAGTGAAAAAGTCATCTTGTCTGATTCAGGAGAGAAATATGTACAGATCAAACACTGTTTACAAGCAAAAACAGTCCAAAACAAAGTTCTGAACAAATATGTGGGTGGATTTTGATGGGAAAGGACAGCAGGGGTTGGACTTTTTTACTGGAGCAAATTGTATTATGAATTATGGGCTGGTATTTTGGCCAGAAGCAATGGTTTAAAGTTAAAACATCTTAATGATGTTTAATCTTAATTTCAGGCACAGAGATTTTCACTTCACAAGACTTAAATTGATGCACTGGGGTGGATTGTTGTTTGTACTATCATTCTGACGGCACCCATATACTGCATAGGATCCACTGGTGAGCAATGGATGTAATGCTACATTTTTTCATATATCTATTTTAGGGAAGAAACAAAGTCATCTACATGTTGGATGGCCTGAGGGTGCATATATTTTCAGTACATTTTCATTTTTGGGTGAACTAAGAACCTTTCATCAACTGGTTCTTTGAGGAGCAAAAAAAAAAAAGTTGTCTTTGGCATCACGGTAAAAAAAGAACCTTGTTGCACATCCTGGCACCTTTATTTTTAAGAGTGTAGATAGATAGATGATAATGTATGAAATGCTACCTACATAAATTCATATTTCATTTATACATTTTATCACATAAATTAAACTTTGACTAGAGTGGAAGAACACTTCATTTCCCAGAATGCATTGTGTTGAATTCCTTTGAATTTCAGTTCAGTAAATTCCTCATCCTGTCATTGAAATGCCAATTAAATTCACACCCTTCCTGCAGGGCGTGACCAATTCAAATTGAACTAATTAACAAAAAGGAGGATATTCAGTTCAGAACACGGGTATATAGTATGGCAGTTGATGGGACAGCTATGATTGGATAGTACAGAGGAGAATGGGATCAGGAAAGGACTTCAAACCCAGGTCAACCAAAGGACTGTTGTGCCATATGTCAGTGTACAGCCTACTAGGATGATTTTTTTTTTATTTCAAACAAAGATTATAAAAAGCTTATATAATGAGCGCTGTCTAGCAAAGTGCATTTATAATTGGAAATCCAAATTTGGTAAATACTTAAGCAAACTTGAGTTTAACATGTCATGTTTTACCATTAAGCAATGCTATGGCACAAAATAACATGCTTTGCAAAAAAAGGAGGAAATGACCACTGTGGTTTAGCTGTCCTTTGTCCCTCAGAGCTAAACTGCCTGACTGTAGCATGCTGAGACTGATGTGTAAGAATCAGCAGCTTTTGACTGTCTGGTTTTCATTCACATTTATTACCATCTACGACAGCACTGGCTGACCTACTCTAACATAAATAACACAGCGTAGGTTTGGTGGAGACGAGTAAATGTTCACTTAAGGCCAAAAATTATACGCCACATGAACTGTACACACGCACAGTCTGTCTGCTATGCAGGAAATAATACATGTTTACCTGTCCTGAAAATCCAGTCACACTTTGGATTGATTGGCTTAATAACATAATTGCCTATGGGTATTTTTACAATTATTGGGTGAAATTTGTGAGAAAGTAAAATAACATTGTTTATTAGTTGCACAAATGTTGAATGGTTTTTATGCCTCTTTATAATAGGTTTGCTAGTAGCACTGCAAATAAAAGAGGTATTGGCTATAATTTTAAACCTTTACTTACTTTAATAATGATAATTCATCATTCAAAGTGCCAGTTTCTGATACAGAAAGAAACTTATAAATAAACCAAATTGTGATGCTGGTAAAATGGCTAACTAGACTGTTGAAAAGGGCAGGTTAGGTCAGTATGAATTTTCAGGCTTGTTCAGGCTGAACTGGTGCTGGTCTAGCTGGTGGACCCTAGTAATGCTGGTAAAGGTGGTCAGTCTCTGTCTTAGGTCCTTTGTTGTTTGCTTGTACATTCCCCCTAGGTAACACAGTCAAGAAACATGACATGTTTTGTTATGCGGATGACTTCTTTACATCTTTATGTTATGTGCTTTTATCTGCTCTGACACTGGCATCTTAAAGTAGTGTCAAAAGCACTCATTATCTGTTGTATCAGCCTGTTACATTTACCATGGCCCAGCACAGTTATTAACCACACCTCATCTATAAATCTCACAATATTCTGTAAGCTACTTGTGATACATACGTTCATGTAGCTCAAACAGAAGTTTGTGGTGATGTCAATGCTAAGGTCATGGGGATCAATTCCCATGGACTGATAAAATGTATACTTCTGATGCAATATAAGTTGTTTTGTATGTCAAATGCAGTAAGGTGATAATGACAGTACTTATACTTTGTCAATAATGTCGATAATGCCTTTTGATACAGTTTGATGGGTCTGCTATCACTATGATTACCTGCTCAGAAGAACACAGCCTAATGTAATTACACTGACTGTAACTTTTATCGTTCCTGAAATGTTGTTTGAAAATACTGTTGACATAAAGTATATCTGAAGTGCTATTTATGACCCCCTCACCCAATTGATAACTTCATTTATAATTGATATTCATTTTAAATGATGTTTTTCTCTGTTTTTAATCCGAAGCTTGCAAAAAGTTTCTAGGGTTGATAATTGACTTTTGGAGGCTTTAAGCATTGTTTTCATGTCTATGTTTTATATAAACAGTGCATGTAATTCTTTTCAGCAAATTAGAAAAGAGTACAGTGATGTCATAGACACATTTGGTTTCCAGCAACTATGACATCACCCAATGAAACTGTAAATAGCTTTTTCAGCTGCAGAACCTTTCTGCAGATTTGTTTTTATTATATAAGTTCATTTTATAACTTACGTTTCATTTTCTATTTTCTTTTCTATGTACTATATGTGTGATGCATTAAATCCAGTATATATAACAAATCTGAGATTATTATTATAATGATGTTAACTATTTCAGTTAAAATGTAAAAATTGTGGGCTTGAGTCAGATCATTATGTCAACTGTATATAGTTGGATCATCTCTTTTTGCTAATTGCCCCTCTTGCGGTCGGTTGCTGATTTTCCCATTCTAATAATGGCAATTGCTCCAGAACAAACAGATACCATGCTGCCACTCATCAATAGTCACAAAGTCTTGTGTACAGCTCAGAAACAGAAAAGACGTTGTAATTTGTGGTGTGAAAAAGTGTACTGGCCGGCCCTGTACAGGAGCAGTTCTGGATGCTGTCCCATCTGCATTAATGGACCATTAAAGTGAAACTGACAGTTTTCAGAGAAAGGGGTGGTGCAGAAAAAAAAAAATCTATTTCAAAAATTTCCAGTCAGCCAGCACCATGAACTGAACCAATAAGCAAAATGTTTTGGGCTAGGGCCACAATGGTATTATTGCAATGCTTTCTATAAATCTTCTCAAAAACTTACCACCATGTGTAATCTCTTCGGCTCTACTCGTCTTGCTTGCTCCTTGCGGAATTTGAATGGGCAATTCCGGCATAGGAGGCAGGCATGCTAACAAGGATGCTAAAGACCACAGTCTGTAGCATCACTCGCTAGTGCACCTCTTGAGATAAGGGGAGTGAGGTCTACGTGCTAGAGCCCTGCACGGGCCAAAAACTCCAGCCCTAACCCAGCCCTGGCCCGTGGTGTTCAAGCCCTAACCCGGCCCCAGCCCGACAACGTCTGCAATTTTTCAGCCCGGACCCGACCCGACCCGAGACCAACATCAATATCACTTTAAGCTCTCTCTGACGCACGCTCTCTGATGCGCGCTGTCTCTGCTATACGCAAACACACACACACTCTACTAAGAGGTAAACTTTTATTATAGGCCTCAAACATAACTACCACCACCGACAATCATGCCCACAAATATCAATACAGACTGTCAATTACAGAGAAGCATAACCATGCAGTAGAGAATATAGCCAAGCTACGTGATCCAGCAGCAAATAAGTAAATAAAGATGTATGGCCTACCTTTCTTTGATGTTAAGTAACTGAAGAACATTAAATAATAATAAAAAAACAAAGAAATCCGTTGAACTGTAGGCATGTACGGTGGTCATCATTCACTGTTTATTCGCGCACGTTGTGAAGAAAAAGAATAGCATCCACTGATGAAGGCTTCAGACATGTCCTCCTCTCCTCCAGCATCCTCCCTGCTGTGCTGAAAACGCGTTCGCTGCTACTGCTGCTTGCAGGTATGCTCAACACATGACAGGCAAGTCTTGACAACAAAGGAATGGTCTTCTCATGTTGACTCCACCAACCCAGCAAATCTCGATCGTCATATTCCTTGCTGGGGATTAGGTTGAGGTATATGTGGACCTCATCCACAGCTGTGTCATCACCCTGGGCGACATGATTCTCCCACTCCAATTCAAAGTCTGACAAGGCTCTTTTTTGCTGCCGGTGGCGGAGTATCTGACGTCACCTCTCTAGCTGGCTCCTCAGTCGCATTTCCACCTGTTGCTCGATACCTTGCGATCCAACTCTATGCATCTTGCAGGATGGCATCTCTCTCAGTTTCACAGAATATCCGCAACTGGTTGAATTTTGGCCACAGGAATATTGCCTGTTTATGGAGTGGCTGAATCTGGACCTTTTTACCAATCCATTCCAAGTGGCACTGGCGGATGGTGGCTTGGTAAGTCAAGTCAGTGCTTACTGGCTGGCAATGACGCTTCAGCCTCTCGTGCCACAACACAACAAGGTTCAAGGTTGGATATTGATCACCTTCCAACTCCCGCTGGGCTTCAAAGAAGGAGTGGAGAAAACCGACGAAAAAAATCCAGAACATCTGGGGACACATCAGCCATTCTTTGGGCCTGTCCACGACTCTCCAGCTTTTCATGTAGTTCAGCATACAGCATTCAGATAGACTTGAGTGTGAGAAATACAGTGCTGTAACTTGTTTCTCCCATCTGCAAAACGGTCTTGGATAGCTGGCTTGCCAGAGCGATTTGTTTCACGAATCGGACTACTTTCTTGACAACCAGCAACGTTCCACCAACCTCTGGGACTGTTACTGACAGCTCAGTGATGTCCAAAGACTGTCGGAGGACCGTGTTGTAGATGTGGTCCTGACAGTCCAAGCGCCGGTAAGGTCATAATGCAGCAACAATCGCTTCTCCTTTTGTTGTTGCCTTTTCCTGGCATCTGCGAGAAATAGGTGTGGGGTCAGGCAGCAACTTTTCAGCAGACAGGTGACAATAGGCTGCTCCGATGTTTATTAGTTCCTGGGCTAACTTTATAAACCCTCCTCCAGCCACTGTTTGGAATGGCCGTATGTCTTCGCAGCAGACATCCACACACTTCTCGATGACTTGGGATCTGGCATTTGGTTGCACTGGCTTCAGCTGTTTTGGCCTTATCGTGAGGGAACATGGCAGTGGTGAGTGGTGAGTACATTACTCTTCAACTTGAAATCTGATGTTATGAAGTGACTTGTGATCACCATGTAACTGATCTTGCGGTAGTCATCAGTCCACATGTCTGTGGTCATCCCAACATTAACTGAAATCATCACCTCTTTTATCTCAGCAACAATCGCTTCTCCTTTTGTTGTTGCCTTTTCCTGGCATATGCGAGAAATAGTTGTGGGGTCAGGTAGCAACTTTTCAGCAGACAGGCGACAATAGGCTACTCCGATGGTCAACTGTCACCTGTATGCTAATGCGTGCGGATATGCGTAGGTAATGTATAATATTTATAATATTCTGGCTAGCAGACCTCTACTACCTGCACAGATCTTACTAGCTGGCCTCCGTTACACTCACCCCCATTGATCCTTACTCCCATTCGGGTCACGGCACCAATGTAACCCCTCCAGTTCTACTCCCCTCACTCGCTCCAAGCAGGATTCAAACCAGAGTTTCTGGCATGGGAGTCAGGTGTGCTAATGAGAATGCTAAAGACCACAGCCTCTAGTGCACCTCCTTGAGATCAGTGGAGTGAGGTTTACCTGCACAGTTCTTACTAGCTGGCCTCTTTTACACTCACCCCAAATAAATCTCACTCCCATCTGGGTCATGGCACCAATGTAACCCCTCTGGTTCTACTCCCCTTAATCGTTCCGAGCGGGATTCAAAATCCCTGTGTCGATTCATTTAAAGTGACAAAATTTCTGCAGATATTTAAACCTATAGTGACTGTTATTTCTATTTAACTATTAACTTCATTATTAAGCAGTTAAGGGGTATGACCTGGTGAATTCATGAATCATATTATTCTACTCTAGACCTATTTATTATAAAATTAGCAGACATTATTGTTGCAACTGATTCTTTTTGTCTTTTTATTGAAAAAAAAGTCAAAGTCACAAAGGTTGAAATGCCAAGAGCCAAATATCAAAATTATTATTAATATATACAATAAGACTGTCGCAATATCAGATTTTCATTTCATGATTATTGCGGCCAAAAGAATTCATGATAACAATATTACTGCAATATTTATAGTAATTTTGTTTATTTTGTATTTTCTCTCTTTTTTTTTTAATTACTAATGAATTGTACTCAAAATGTGAAAGTAGCGAGGCAAAGAAAGATGTTATAACCATAACTGTACAAATGTGTACAAAAAGTACTTACCTTTCATCTTTAGAAGTGGTAAAGTGCTAACATGATTTTAATATTTCATTTAGCTGGACAGATTATTTATTTATTCGAGGTAAAAGACAAACTGTCTGTAAGCAACATGGCTATATCTCATATGGAGGTCAATCATCTTTAACTGAATAGCACTACATTTAAAATCCATAGCCCATATGGATTTTTCATTCCATACCATAGATCCTTAAATCTTTAAATGGTTATTAAAGTGGTTTGAATGTCATGAGACCCAGGAAAAAATGGGAACAGAAGAAAACCAGAGACATGGTACAATAAAAGAGATGTGTGAGGTCTTGCACAAGTTTTTGGTTGCACCGAATATTATTAATGACTCATCCAGTGACCACATGAGCTTTAGTCTGACAATTTAAACTAAGCTGAAACATTTTTAAATACCATTATACTACTCATTGCTATGGTGGGAAAGTAGAGGAAGCATCCATAATATCACTTACAGTTTTAAACATTATTAGACCTTAAACAGAAGTATGCAACTTTTGGCGATTCTTTTATATTTACCTAAATGCTGTAAAACTGGCACTGAAAAAATGCATTTAGAAAGTTATTAGATACTCCAAGGTTCTGTACAGTGATAAAGATTGACTACCTTATCAACTTTATTTTGTCCACTCAATGAGTCAGTGTGCTGCCAACTGGCTTCAGGTTAAGCACACATTCAGAACAGATGTCCATCACTATGGTACCCTTCGCTGCTCAAGAGGCATGTGATATTCAATCCAGTTTAATCTAGATTCATTTTAAACTAGGTGCATAATACTAGACCTGCTAGCCGATGAACTCGCATCAGCATCTTCCATAAGAAATTACTTCAATATCTCATTTCCACCAAATGTTTTTTTCTCCAGAAAAAAAGACCCAAAAAATACCACATGATCTCATGGATTTTGTCACCAAATTTAGCATGTTTGTCATTGTTGCTGCGACTTTTATTAATGTTTTGAGACAAGGAGTCATTTTGGTGATATTTAAAATTATTTTTTTTATTTTTATTTTTTTTGTGTTTAACAAACAAACAAACAAAATAAGGTTTGTACCGTTTTCTCTGGTCTTTAGTTATCATTTCACAAGTAAACACAGCTGAAATCACAACAAAGCCATTGTCTTTAACTTATGTGTATGGTTATTTTATCAGATGATGTCTTGTTCATAAACCCCTAAGTGACTGCATATAGTCTTAATTGTCTGACAACAGAAATTAAAATATGTAAATGAGAATAGTTTTATTGGGAATTTGGCTGTATTAAAATAGGAATAGGCTGCATAAAAAGGAAACAAATGAAAAGGGCTGATACAATGTGATAATTTACATGATGTCATCTAGTGACATTTAGGGACTTTTCAAGCAGGCTTTAGCTACTTTTTATTGAAGGCATTCTGCAACACTGCTCATTGAGCAACAGAAGATATCACAACTTCTCATATTACATTCAAATTTGCCAAAGGTCTGCAAACAAAAGCCAAAGAATTTTTCATCATCTTCTCACAAGAAAAAAACAAGCTTTATGTTCTTACTGTATGTCAACAAATTTCTCATTTGAGTTTAATTCCTCCGATTTTACGAGAAACATCTGGACCAAAGTTCATACCTAAACATAACTGATAGCTCCACTGAGTCTCTGGAACTATAAAAGAGCAAACTCTAAACAATACAATGTTCTTCTTGGGTCAGTTTGTGGGCACCAAAATGCAATTCATCAAATAGTCCAAGCCAACTGTGTGTCCAAGCAAATGAAAATGAATGCCTTTTTAATCAGGCAGTATCTAGTTCCCGCTAAAAGTTGCAAAACATTTCTTGAATTACAGTCGATCAATTTCAGTTGCACATTCTGTAGCTTAACACAATAACTCTATCAAGAAATCTACCCTTTTATCTCACCTGTTTATCAGTGTAATGGTTAGACTATAAACCAGTCGATGATGTCTCTGGAATTGCACGTGTTGCTCTGTGACCATGGAGCCCTTCTGGCATCAAGCTACTGAGCAACTGTACAGTATAACCTTCAGTAGTTGCAGTTGAGTGAACTCGTAAACATCGCTAGCTCATATAGCTAGCTGTCACGCACACTGTAGGCATCTGCCAGAAATGTTGCAATTAAATGTTTTCGCGTCTGATGTTTTCATGCTAAGACGCCTGTCTTTGTACTTCACTCTTCAGTTTTTCTTTTTCCAGAACCCATATAGATCCTTCATTCACGGCTGGTATTTTGATTGTGGTTAGTTTCGTATTTCCACAGCATCATTTTTAATCATAGTGTTTTTGTGTTGATGGCCAGAACTATGGTTACTGTAAATATTTTGACCATGTTTGGCATGTTCACCTACATTTCGTTTCTCGTATCAAAACAATTCCCGGTTATTTAACCGCAGCATGGCAGGTAGACCGATAGCTAATCTTGTGGTTGAATTTTAGGTTAGCGCTAGCTTAGCATCAGTGGCGTGTGGTGGCCTTAAGGAATGAGGAGGCAAAATCCACTTGGGGTCCATTTTTGTTTTATTTTTAAGATTAATCTAAATGCATGTACCATATGGAACACCATTAAATCTTCACTTTTTAATAAACCAATGTTATTTGAGATACTATTATAGTTTTTGCAATATTTTTTTATTCGTTTTAATATTTATAGTTTATGGTTTAATTTTTGCTGTGTTTTGACATTTTTACTAGTTTTTGTTTTTCAAAAATACAGCCTATATAGTTTTTTTAATCATTTTATTTTAGTTTAAGTTATTTTAGTACATTAAGCTAAACTATATAAAAATGAAAAATGCTGCCTTGGCAACTAGCTGAAATAAAATGAATACGATTTTTTATATTTTATTTTTGATTTGGTTTTAGTTTCAGTAAACTAACCCTGCAACAAACAACCAACATTACCATATAATACAGAAATATGTACAAATGACTGTTTACATTTCTATTTATTAAATCCAAACTACATATTTGTTTTATTAATAGCTGTTATTCACTTATTATTATTAAAATTATTAATAATACAAACTGTGTTCAAACCATTAGTCAACAAATCCTAATATAACCTAAAATAACAAATCCTTAACTTTTTTTTTTTTTGCATAGCTTTATTCAAAATAAATGCATTAAAGTGATGGTAAATACTTTTACTTTGTTACAAAAATATCCATTTCTAAACATATAAGAATCCTGGAAAAAGAAATGTTTCTTGGTTTCAACATTGATAATATGAGAACTGTTTCTTGAGCAGCAAATAAGCATATTAAAGGATCATGTGACACTGAAAACTGAAGTAATGCTGGAAATTCAGCTTTGCTTCACAGGAATAAATTACATTTTTAAATATATTCAAATAGATGGTATTCGAATAGATATATTCAAACAGATAACATATTTTAAATTGTAATAATATGCCACAAAATTACAGTTTTTACTGTATTTTTAATCAAACAAAGGCAGTCTTGGTAACATAAGAAACTTAACATTAAAGAGGTCATGTAATGATGCTAAAAATAACATTATTTGGTGTATTTGGTGTAATGCAATGTGTTTACGTGGTTTAAAGTTCATAAAACAAACATTATTTTCCACATATTATTGTTGCTCCTCTATGCCCCGCCTTTCTGAAACGAGTCGATTTCTACAAAGCTCATCGTTCTGAAACGCGAGGTGTGCTCTGATTGGCCAGCTATCCAGTGCGTTGTTATTGGCCGAATACCTCAAGCCTGTGATGGAAATGTTACGCTGCTTACCATATTAGGAAACGTTTCCACGATGTGGCGGAGGCGGCAACAATACTACAGCGAGAATAAAAGTTACGCCGTCTTTCTTTGTGTAAACATTTGGTCAGTGTTATGCAAATCTTCCAACACAGTGATGTAGACATTTGGGGGCATGTTTAAATTAGGCATTTTTTTACTTTTATAAAAAAAATATCTAATCACCAAAACTAATAATGTTCACGAGTTGTTTACATTATCATTAGTTCATCCACCAGTTTGACCAACTCAGAATGGCTGCAAACATCACAGGCCAACATTATCACATTAGCAGCG
Organism: Sinocyclocheilus anshuiensis; assembly: GCF_001515605.1. Classification (NCBI taxonomy): domain Eukaryota; kingdom Metazoa; phylum Chordata; class Actinopteri; order Cypriniformes; family Cyprinidae; genus Sinocyclocheilus; species Sinocyclocheilus anshuiensis. The sequence continues at coordinate 1,744,223 of NW_015555819.1, forward strand.
AGATCAGCCAATCACAGCTCACAGATGGAGGAACCGCTTTACATTCTATTTGACCGTATGAGATTTTTCTCATCCAAATTTTCTTTTGACAAGCCACATCCTCTCTTGCCTCTGGAGAAAAACGCCTCTGCTCAGCATGTTCTTTCTGGTTACACCTTGCAGCACATTTAGACTCAAAACTGCTGAATAGGTTACTAGAAGTGTTGCACACCTGTTTATCACAGGTGCATACTACGCTCACAGTACCTGTGAAAGTGACATGTACCCACAGAAGCCCCAGTTGCCCAAAGTTTCTGTTGTTCATCGTAGTTGGAAAGTTGCCTTCACATAGAAAAGTTGCACCGATTCTTTGTATTGAAAACAAACAGAAGCGGTCACTAATGAACACATGCGGGCAGACTGAACCATTGCAGTTTCTTTCAGCATGAGGCTCTGGCAAATGATAAGACTTGGCCAAAGTGCGCTCTCTGAGAAGCGTTACTCGTGGTTGGTCAGACGCACGGGATGCACTGGAGTCCCAGCCAACTATTGAAAGCAGATTGGCAACGTCTGACAAGTTTTGACCAGGCCAGAAAGACCACCGTTGGTTTTCTTGGGTAGAGCGTGGCCAGGCATTCCTGTACAAGCAACAGCTCCTCTAATTCCTCCCGTCTGAAAGGAAGCAAAAGCGGGTCACTTCCTTGAACCGAGCAAACTCTTCAAACCTCCATGTTTTTTTTATGCTCTTCCGCTTTGTTTAAAGATTAAAGCATCTAAATTTCATGTTTTTTTTTTCTGCTTCACTTTTTTCCAAAGGGCCTGATTTCATAATGAAATCAATTTCACTCCACATCCCAGCCAATGCTGTGTTTGTTATAGCAGGAGCAGCACATAAAGACGAGATTGTATTTCTTCTGTGCTCAACAAAGCGATCTAATTGTCTGTTCCTAATCAACCAGTATTGTGAGGAAGGCTTTCTAATTATGTAACCATAGTTTCTGACTTGTAAACAATAGATGGACATTCTGTATTTATGAATTATCTTTAATGCATGGTTGTGACATATGCTGAAAGAGGTTGATATGGTGCTTTCTTTATTTTATTGGGTCATGCCCTTGTAAATGATACAATAGGTTAAATACAACAGGCTAACTGTAGATTCAGTACAGCAGGCTTACTATAAGGCCAGTATAACCAACCCGATCTCATGAAAGTGCATATAAATAGTACGCCAAATAAAAACGAAAACTTGTGGTATTGATACGCAAAAATTTACTTTTGCGAGGATTTTTTTGATATGCAAAAATTGACTTTGGCGTGCATATGCTACGCGATGGGTAGGTTTAGGGTTGTGGGGTAGATGCGTATCATATGTACGCGTAACTGCGTATCATATGCACGCCAACAAATTTCGCATCATATGCACACGAAAACTGCGTATTATATGCACGCCAAACACATGCGTATCATATGAACGCCAAAGTCCATTTTTGCGTATCAATACCACGAGTTTCCGTTTTTATTTGGCGTACTATTTATACGCATTTTCATGAGACTGGGCTCGTATAACTGTCACTAGCCTATTACCTGAACCAGGGGTCAGCAACCTTTTGGGCATGAAGTGCCATTTTTAATTTTTCTGGTTAACCACTGTGCCAATAACATCACCACCCCCACCCTTTTTAATGCATGCTTTATTTATACAGTACATAAGCATTTTTAAAGGTTCAGATAAAAATCTACATTTGATTATCATGCAAATAGTTTGGCGCATTTTTCATAAATTGTTTTTACATTTTTTCAAAAGTTTCTTTATATAAATTTTTTAATTAGACTTTAAATAACAGATTTACAATGTGACCCTAATGGACACCACTGTATGTGTGTAACAAGGCCAATTGGCTCTATGCATGGGACGTAACCTACGTATGTCCGGTTAAATCACAGGCTGCTTAAAAGCTTCCGGTCTATATTCAACCATAGCGTGAATGCGTTACCAGCTGCAATCTTTTGTCAGTGAACGATTAATATTAACTAATATTTATAAATTGTATTGTTAGAATATAACACAGTAAGTATACCACAGTAGACCAAAACCTACACAATACAAAACCTATTTAACGAAGAGTCCCATAAAGTTTAAACATCCGTGAGGGTGGTTTGTCCCGTTTTGTCCCAGCAACATCCCCTGGATGAAGAAAATCGCAATAAGTGGTTCTACATTAGGTAAGACCTAATAATTTATTATATTTCTGAGCACATTGTATGCCTATTGTGAACAGAGTCGCTGTGGTTGCCTGTTTATTTAAAACCTCTTTCGTGGGTCTGGGCAATTCATGTTAACTAGTTAGTAGATGATTCACCTAAACATAAAAAATAACTACTTGCATGTCAATACATACATTTTTAAAGTAACCTTCAGGTTCAGTGTAGACAAACTAACTTGCATTGTTATTAGATTTTGTGGTGTGTATTTTCTAAAAACATGTCTTGCATCCCATCTAGATTTGTGATTTACACCCAATGGACTTTTGGAGACTTGGTGAACCTGCATGCCACAACATGGTTCGTGTGACCAGAGCAGGGACAGCTATAACGAGGAGTGAATTTGGAATAACAAGCAATGCAATGGTAAATATTGATATTGTATTGTTTGTGGCAGAGATAGAAAATAACTGTTATTTATATTTATTTTTCTCTCTTGATGCACACATTGCATGCATTATTTGTATCATAATTATTTAACATTTATTTTGACAGTGTCATTCTCTGTAGCCCATCGATGAGTTCTGCCTCTTCATGGTCCACCTTTCAGTCGGTCTTCCACAGAGAGATCTGGCCTTACACAACACACTTTAATTCATGTGTTTTTATTTGTACAAACTGTTATAAAAAATGTAAATTGAATGTAATGTAAATGTATGTATGTATATATACTGTATATATATATATATAAACATGTAAATATAATAAACATTGATACACAATCAATTCAAGCTTCAGGGTACAGATAATGAAATAACTGAAAATATACGTATAAACTGCCAGAATTAAGGTGTATTATGATATATGGCAATCTAAATATAGGTACAGCATTTAAAATATTTTATATCAATTGAAGACGTTCATCTCAGCAAACACCTATCAGAGCCACATGACAGATGCAAACAAATGTGGATTAACTTTCCGGGAGCTCTGTTGTTATTGCTACTATCTCTTAGGGGTCATAAAACTTAAAGTGAATGGCGTTTAAATCTAAACTCTTAAGTCCTGATCAAATCAGCGCAAAAGTCATGCAGCGTTATCCAGCCTTATTAGCTAGATTTGCTAGAGATCAATAGCACAATACTCACCCTAATGTTGTCGATGTAACTTGAAACTCTTTAAAATGCCTTTCTCGGTTTTGGTGCGACAGCTGGCAGACTCGCAATGCAATGGACAGCATTTACAATAATAAAGGGAAGTTCTTGTAAACTGAAAAGTCATCTTCTCCTCGGTCATCTTGAAAGCTGTTCGTTAAGAACAATGGCTTCCGGCGCAGCGCCGGATGTAAGTAAGGGTCCTGAGGAAAAAGTGACTGTGCATAGAGCCCATTGTGCATTAAAACGTTCAGTTTAATGACCGGTCTATATTAATGTGCTGCTTTAATTGACGTACAAACCCACATCACTCGCACACAGAGATCGGAGATTGCGCTGCGCAAGCACAGAAACATTCAGGAGCTCAGAAAATTGTTGTCAACGCTGCCCCACGAGTTTTAAGAATCAATACTGAATCGCTACATTATATTTCTTAGTAACAAGGGTGGTAAAATCACTGTTTTTGAAGTAACTAAACACAACTTCATTGTTTGTAGAGAGAGAGGCAGACGCAGGTAATTCACACACGCAACTTTAATCTCTCTCTCTCGCTCTCTCTCTCAAAATGGCCATATTTGAGGAAAAAGGTCAAATAGATTGCATCACTGGATATAGCCTAGCTGTCGGTCATTTAACATTTCTATTGTAAAACAGTTGACTAATATTAAATGACTTGCATCTTACCTCACTCTGTTTCAACGTTAAACAGATGCTTCGCACTGGAATTCACGCTCTGCTTCTGTGAACAGTAAACCCCACCTACTTTGATTTGATTGGCCATCTCAATTATTTTGTCATTGATCCATTGATGTGAAGCACCTCGTATGCGCAGTGGTTGCGCGAATGATTTGCCGGAGCCACGAATATCTGTAGACTAGCGCAAGTTAATTCTCCCATTTTAATATTATTTATAGCTCTTAACAGGCTGTGTGACTATGAGGAATGATTACCTCAAAATGTATGTCAGTATGCAGTTTTCCTTATATATTGCTCGCGTGCCAGTGATTATCCCTCTGGATGCCACACAGTCATATAGTTTGCCGACCCCTGACCTAAACCTATACATAAGATTATTAATTTAAACAATCCCATTATGTATTAAATAAGTATGAAACCTATGCATTCTCATTGTGTTGTGAATATGAATACTATCTCAAATAATGTGGCTTGTTGAGAATAGGCAGTGATTCCCACCAGATTTTGTGAGACTGTGGTGGGTGGAACTCAGGCCCTCTATGTTCTAGTTCTTTATAGGTTCACAGCTATAGAGAACTGGAACTATGTGTTCACGCCATGTTGTAATTACCGTAATTCTGAGATGACAACACATAATGTTCTACTTTGAGCTGTTCCACGTCCTCAGACTTGGAGGTAGAGCCTAAGTAGCTCCTAAATGAATCTGGCAGCGGTCAGGTGGTACAGCGGTTACATGGTCCAAGTCGTAGCTCTCAGAAAATTCCCAGCTTACAAGTTGCAACTACGAGTTCTGTGAGCATGTAAACACTTCGTTGTTGATAGTGTTTCCATAGAAATGCATAATTTTAAGTCAGATTAACATCAAATGTTGACATCTCGGAATTATGGTAATTACGACATGGCATGAATGCAGCTTTACATTACGGTCCTTCATAGTGTGCTCTCTCACGTGAGTGGTTCATCACATGCACCCTCATGCAGTCATATCAATTTTTTCTCTTAACTGTTATCATTAGAATATTGTCAATGTGTTGTGTTGTAACATTTGCTTATTTTAAGTTAAAACTGTGGTTCCTCAAAAAATACAAATAATCATGGCAAAAAATTACATTAAAATTAATCAATTCAATGAAAACATTGCCCAGCCCTACCCTGGCAATCACATAACATCTCATCTAGATACACCCTAGAATCTGCTTAGCAACACCCGGAAGCTGCATGTTAACACTATAACAAATACCTAGAAATTTCTCTGAAAAAACCTGCAACCACATGTAACAGAGGCCAGTAGGGAGGCTTTTTTTTCTTTAGCCTCCTTGTTAGTGCGCCCGCCTCCCATGCCAGAGACCTGGGTTTGAGACCCATTCGGAGCAAGAACAAGGTGTGGTGGTTAGGACCCAGGGAGGTTACACATATAACAACTTAACTCAAAAGCAACTGCATATAAGCGAGCGCAATCATCTAGAAACATCCTGAAAATCAACTAGATACACCTCAGCAACTACATAGAAAACAACTAAAAATACCCCCAACAACTTCCTAGCAACACCTTGGCAATCACCTTCATATTCACAACCCAGTTTATATCTCAGAACTACAAGCAAAAACTCAGAACTGCAAGACAAAAGTTAGAATTTTCAGCTTATATCACACAATTCAGAGGAAAAAAAAGTAAGAATTGTGAGATGTAAACTCGTGAGAAAAAAAGTGAGAATTGCGAGATGTAAACTCGTGAGAAAAAAAGTGAGAATTGTGAGATAAAAATTGCTATATCATTGAATTGATGTGTTTGTGTCAACCTGATGGAATATTATGAGAAACGTATTACCAGCCACTCGCAAAAGTTCACTGAGTACACGTGATCGTAATAAGCTTTTTGAAATATTCATTCATGTTGTAAAGACACTGTTCTCCGACTGAAACCTATTGCAGGGAAATGGAAGCGGCTGTTAATATTTAAACTGCCACACTGCACTAAATTAAACAAGCAGGTTAACGTCTTGCAACCTTTATCGTTTTCTCTCATCCTCTAATGACATTCACGTGGAGTCTTGAGGGGATTTATCGAGTGCTGCCATCATTATAGCATGTTACAGATGAAAGTACTCACTAACACACGCCAGGTTGCCTGCAGCCATGGTTCACTAGTTGATCTGTCACACACTAGTGCTCTGTGCGTTAATGTGCAGCCTCTGACAGCTAAAAGGAATGTAAAAGGCTTCAAGAAAGAGCTAGTATCTCCTTAGTCAGCTGTTCTGGACAATAAACGGCCGACCGCAGAAAAGTGCCACGCAAAGATACAGCAGGATTACATGAACGAAAGCTGATTCATCTTAAAGGTATATTGCACCTTAAAATGACCCTACTTAACTCACCGTTTTTCATATCACTTCTGCTTCTCTCATTAATTAATAAGTTAAATTTAAATGTAAATAAGTAAATAATAATAAAGTGTAATAAAGAGTGGCCATTCCTCATCCTAAAGGGGTCATGGGCGTCGGACAGGGGGTAAATAGTGGAACTGAGAAAGTGGAACAAGATATATAGTTATATATTATGCTACTAGGAATAATATTCGCAAGAATTTTACAACTGTAAAAAAGTGAAATGCTCCTTATTTGTCTAGCAGCTGTGCCCTCCCATGTTTGAGGTCCCCCTATCAAAAAGGAAAATGATTTGGTCTTTTAGTCTGGCACTGTCAGCCGCAGAAAAGGAGTCTCACGCTGCAAAACATGAAACCTAAATCAGGTTGTCAAAAAGAGTGGAGAGAAAGGGAAAGAAAGCTGGAGACGGGGAGACAACTTTTGACTAAATATTTTTCTTGGAAGAATGACAAGATCCTTGTGAGAGAAAAGCCTGCTTATCCATACATTACCCATGTACCCTATTGTTGTCAAAAATAGCCTACACCCCCGCCCCACACACACACACACACTGAACATGATTTTGCGATCGCAACACTCCCCTTCCCCCCACTGAACGTGATTTTGAGGGAGCCCCATAGCAAATTGAGTGCACAGGGCCCAGAATTCCTAGCGACGGGTAGTTATGCCAATATTATAGATCATTGCATTGATGACGTATTTTTGTAGGCCAACCCAGAAGTTTGCATCACCCTGGTTCTTTGACAAACACCTAATAGGATTTAAACATTGACTTTTGAAATATTACAGAAAATAAGCTCTATGACCAAGAGAAGTTTATTATTTTTTTTACAAATTGTGTTAATTATGCAAATAATTACAAATAAACATGTTTTATGAATTTTAAGCTAAATATAATGGTCAGTTAGAAATATGTCACAACGCTGAAGTAAAGTTGGCAGCAACTTCCAGTTCACTTTGACTTTAAGCTTCCAACAATTCTTTCAGGCTTTATTTAAAAATCATTTTCGCTGAGAATAGTTAGAATAGTTTGCAAGATCGTGATTATAAACACAATAAACTGTAAAAGCTACTAGTTAGAAGATACGTTTACCTGGTTGTTGTGTTGATGATTAATGTTTAATGTTTAATGTTAATGATTAATGTTGTTTAACCAAAAAACGATTTAAAAAAAAAACATCGACTTAATGATGGAACCGGAAGTGCTAAAATGTGAACTCATTTTAAGGTTTTGCCTACAAAAGTACCTGCAGCACAATAATATTTACAATTTTCATTGGTGACCACTTAGTGATGTTTTTTTTCCCCTCATCACTAACATCACTAAGTGGTCACCAACGAAACCCCCCAGCTAAGTTGATGCCTCAAAACCCACCCAAGACAGGTACTAGACTTAATCATTTGGGATTGCAACATCTAGCCCTATTATATAAGTTAAGTTTTCACCTTCATGTCATTCTGTTTTTTACATTATTTTTTTTGTGGCACACAAAAGCTAAAAACATCTCCCCTTTTCAAGAGGAATCCATGTTATCTGGAATTTCATCAAACAATTTCCCCACACAGTTTCACATATGGATCAGTTGGTTTTAACAGTTGGTTTGAAAGTGACTTCTTTGTGAGCTGCGCTTCATACATCTCTACACTATTAACAATAGATAATGGACCTTTTTTGCCTGTAAAATTTCACCGCAGTTTTCCTAATGTGACCACTCCTTTAGATAGCTTTTGCCAGCAGTTTATAGCGATCAAACTAGTGATTTATAGGTGATTGTGACTTCACCAAGTGCAGAATGTTTCTGAATCAACATCCTTGTTGATCCTGGAGCAACATTCTAAGCAACCAATCAGAATTGAGGGACAAGTTTACAGGAAATGTCAGTTTTAGCCTTACAACCAGAGTTAGGTGCTTCTACACCCTTGTAATTCAACTATCATTTCCTTCTGATTTTAGGAATAAATTATGGGTAGGGTTAGGTTTAGGGGTAGGGAAAGGTTAGGTCTATGTTTTGGACAATAATGTTCAAAACTGTTGATCCAGGAACATGTCTTACTTGGCAAAATCATGGTGACCCAGTTTATATTGTGCTGTATTATGCTGTAATGACAAAATGGAATTGGTTTGGTGTCATAACCAACATTATGAAATGTATTTCCATGTTTGTGTTGAATGGAAAAATAAAAGCATACGGGTTTGGAATGACACATGAGGATGAGTAAATAATGACAGAACTGTCTGTCTCAGGTGAAATAATCCTTTAAAAGATTACATTCAGTGTAATAAATGATTTTGTGCAATAAAGATGTCACACTCTGTGTCGGAAGGAATGATGGAGACGTGGATCAAGGAACAGTCTTTAATAGAATCCAGTATGCAGGGTAACTCACACAGGGAAAGGCTGTTGACACAAGAACATGACGTTGTAGACCAGAAAAAAGACAGACAGCACGGACCGGGACTTAAATACATAACTAAATGAGGGTAATTGACAAGACACATCTGCACCAAATGACTAATCAATGAGAGGGAGAAACCTGGGACACGGGGAGCACATGGGGAGAAAACACACAAAACAGGTTCATAAGCGTGACATATCGCCCCCCTCCCGGAAGGCGCGTCCTCGCGCCGTAGAAACAACAGAGGGAGGGACGGGTGGGAACTTGGGAGGAGGCTTGGGAGGAGGACGGGCACCCGGGAGGGGGCTGGCAGACAGAGTCCATGGTGGAGCCGACAGGGGGTGGAGCCAGGGAAGAGACAGGAGGATCCAGGGCAGACCAGATGGAGACAGGAGGGGCTTGGAGCAGGCAGAGCCAGGTGGGACCCAGGCCACAGCCGTAAAGACGACCCATGGTGGAGCCGACAGAGGGAGGAGCCATGGTGGAGGAAGGGCTGACAACTCCAGGGGGCTGACCGATGGCAGCGGAGCAGGTGGCGGAGGAGCCCGAGGCAGAGATGGAGAGCCGATGAGCCAGGGCTATGGGGAGGATCTGGAGGGCCAAGGCGGAGCAGATGGCGCCGGCGACTGACGTGGAGGCGGGGATCCGAAAGCCGGAGGGACAGAGGGATGAGGCGCAGCCGGAGGAGTGGAGTCCCGAGCATTTTTGAGCCTCCGGGCTCTCAGGACTGCAATCAGGAGCAAACGCCCTCTCTGGGCCGAAGTTGGGAATGGAAGACCTCTCTGTGCTGGACTCGGGGACACGAGCCCTCTCGGGGCTAAACTCAGGAACAGGAGCCCTCTTTGGGCCTACCGTATTGGCCCGAATATAAGACGACCCTGATTATAAGATGACCCCCCTTTTTCCAGATGTACCTTTTGGAAAAAGGCTTTAACATCGTCTTATATTCGGGTCAATACGGTAATTTAGGAACAGGAGCCCTCTCTGGGCTAAACTCAGGAACAGAAGCCCTCTCTGGGCCGATCTTGAGAACGGAAGCCCTTTCTGGGCCGAATTTGGGAACAGGAGCCCTCTCTTGGCTGAGCTCGGGAACAGAGTCTCTTTCTGGTCTGGACGGGGAAACAGGGGACCTCCTTGGGCTAGACTAGAGATCTGTGGGCCTCCCTGGGCCAGACGCGGGAACAGCAGCTGTCTCTGGGCTGAACTCGGGAACTGAGGCCCTCCCGGGGCCATACGTGGGAACCGCAGCCCTCTCTGGGCTGGACGTGGAAACAGGAGCCCTCCCTGGGCTGGACATGGAAACAGGAGCCCACCCTGGGCTAGACTCGGGATCTGTGGCCCTCCCTGGGTCATACAAGGGAACCGCAGCCCTCTCTGGGCTGGACGTGGAAACAGGAACAGAAGCTCTCTCTGGGCTGCACTCAGGAACAGAAGACCTCTCTGGGCTGGAATCGGGAACAGAAGTGATAGAGGGCTCCGATGAAGGAGGGAGGAGAATGGGCATGTCCGCATATATATCTGCCTCCCAGTCTATTAGGTCCCCTTCAAAGTCCAGCAGTCCCAGATACACAATAAGCTCACCCTCAGCCATGGTGCAGTGGGCGGAGCTCCTCTCCGCGATCTCTCTGTCCGTGGCTCTTTTCCTCATGGCGGGCGTTTTAGCTGGCTCTCGCACCTGGTCTGATGTTACTTGCAGATCCAGGGAGATCCTCAGCTCTGTCGCTCCGTTCGGCGATGGCTCGCCAACACTAGCCAACACTTAACCTTTGCAAAGCTACAGAATGAGGTTTGTCGTATAAACACCACATCATGATCATCTTGATTTAGGTGGGCAAATATAGTAGAGGCCCAACATTTGAGTTCTGGGATTCAAAGTCTATTTAAACGTGAAAAAAATTACAAAGCATTATTATAATGTAAGATTAAAAATATATATTGAAGGTTTGGTCACTATTAGGTCAAATGAGCAAATGTGTAGTAAATAAGTACAAGATGCTTTTTTTAATCAGATTAATCAGATTCTGCACAAACTTGGATATCAAAGATGATGATGCATCTGCCAAAAAACAAGAATGGAAAAGCTCTGACATCTCAACACAGATAACAATTTATTTTTCAATAGAAGTGTGTGACATCAGAGAGACGTCGACAAATCATTATTTCATGTGAACGTGGAGATGTTAAAGTGAATGCTGCTAGTTTACAAGAGTTTGAGTTAAACCCTACACTTTCAGAAAAAAAAGGTACAAAAGCTGTCACTGTGGTGGTAATATTTCAAAAGGTAATAACATGTACCATTTAGGTACTAATAAGTACAATTTATGTATTAATATATACATTTGAGGTACAAATATGCATCTTTTAGGGTACAAAAGTGTACCTTTTGAAAAGGTATGGCCCCAGTGACATCTTTTGTACCTTTTTTCTTAAAGTGTAGTGTGTGAACCTATTGTGCATCTGCTCCCAAGTCAGTTGTTCACTGTTTGCTCACATTTTAGTGCATTTTCTTTTCCGTTGGCACACTTTTAACTTCTGCAGATCAGCCAGTGCAAAAAAAGATGCTAAAAGCATCACATAAATTCTGTGTAGGCCTCAACATCTACTAAATGATTTACAATGCAACCAGGCAATAAAAACACATACACTTGCACATGACTGAAACATGTTTGATAAAATGTTTTTTATTGATATTAAAAATGAAAGTACATGAATTGTGCATTTCGGACGTTCTAGCGTGCAGAGGTTAAATCAATTAAAATACACACAGGCTGCATGGGCTACTGATATTAAACCGTTGCCAATGAAAGACAAAAGATCCCTTAATTTTTAGCGCAAAAGGATGTTTTCCTTACACGCCTTTTTCACATGGAAAGTTAAATAACCAGTTTGGAAAGAACAACAGTGGATGCAGTCCTTGCAGGAATAACAACAGAAAAATGGCAATGTCTTCGGAAATATGGGATGTTTGAATAATAAAAATAATGATAGTAATTATAATAATTCCACTGCTTCATCACAACTGATATGAATCAGATAAATATTAGATTATCAAGGCAGAGGGATACACTGCAGGCACTTAGACCTTTAAGTTTCAAGGTACTAAGCGATACTTTAGTATCATTTTATGACCTTAAAGATGGGGCACGTACAAGAATCAATACTGACTTCTTGTGCTTGGCTGAGAAACTGCAAATAAAATGGCCTTGTATTGAGTTTTCACATAAATCCGCTGATATTTCCTGAGTATTAGGGTAACTAAGTACGGTAGCCCTTCAACAACTGAGATGAAGATATATGGAGGACTTGAAAAAACACCCCAACCAAAAGGAAATAAGAGGATTTAGGGCATATTTTTGTAAGATGGCGAGATCGAGGGGATGTATAAACAGTCCACCCTTTGTGACATCATAATGGATCTTGGTGACATCATATTGGTTTTGTTTTTACTTTGCTTTACGGCTGCAGTTCAATTACTCAGCAACAATAGAAAACATTGAACCAGGCACAACACCTCCATCTTCCTGCAGGCTCTTCTCAACCCCAAAAACATGGCTTTCTTTTGTGGATTACCTTAGAGAAGCCAAAAAAATGACGATACGACTACGAAAACGGCACTAAAGTGGCTTAAACTGTAGTGGGGTTGTGTACAATCACGGCATATAGCGACCGGGTTATCCAGATCCTCGTGAGGAAAGTTAAACACAAGGTTTTTTTTGTAGTTGTTTTTGTTTTTTTATAAACAGAAATCCATTTGGCAGATTAAAAAAGCCATGCGGGAGGGAGAGAGAGAGTCTTCTGAGTATGTGCCTATTTTTGTATTACAACATGCCTAAGCGATCCAGGCTACAGCTGCTGTTAAAATATTGATTTTAAAATAGCTCTGTGGCGAACCAAAAGGAAAAAAAATGATTTTTTTTTTGGTACAAAGCATCTACAAAAAGCATTTACATGTAAAATGGGAAAATAAGAGAGCATATAAAATAAAATCCATCAGTTGAGCATCAGTGCTATGTATATTACTGTATTTAGACCGATTTTAATATATAATTTTATAACAAAATAAATAATGCCTTTATACATTGCCCATATTTGTACTTAAACAAACGAACAAAAAGAAGCTTGGCGGCTCATTACGCAAGATACAGCTCAGACTAAAAGAATATTACATGATGTCCCTGGAAACTAATTATAATATATATTTCCATATTTATTTCATATATATTTATATATATATTCAAGTATTTGTTTTCAGGCAAAAGCATGTGAATACTACGGATAAACGTTAAAAATATATGTTAGTTTACATTATTGCGTTTTTTCCCTTTGAATTGATATTTGTGCCTTTTTTTCAGAACTGTAAAATAACGTTACAAAAACACAAAGCCTATTTTGCAACAACAAGAATGTCACGGTACCAGAAACCAAACTGGGCTTTTTTTTCTCTGAAGCATTTTCACGAAAAAGAACATAGAAAATACAAACATCCCACTTTTTCAAGGTCACAATGTCTTTCTTCCTGCAGTGCAAAGCAGGGGTTTTGTGCAGCCACGCTCGAAAGGAGACATGTTCTCCACCTCCAGGCGTTCGAACATGATCCCTTCGGCGTCCCCACACTGCTCCTTCCTTTATCGCGACGGCAGCGCTGAGACCCAATGCATATGTCGCGTCTTACGTACATGTCTGCATGCAGCGATATCCCTCGTGCTCTTGTTTTCTCTTTCAAAAGTCACACTTTCCTTAAAACGGAAAGTTTAATAAAGTTTCAAAGAAAAAGAAATAAAAAACATGCTTTTCAACCCCTTCTCCTTTGAGTCCATTCCCAAAGCTAGCACCATGACATTTTTTGAGCTACGTGTTCATAGTCCATAAAAAAATAGTGCCTTTTTATTTACTTGACAAGAACTTTGACGTAATCCGTGGCGATGTGCAATTCGCAGACTCTTCTCTGCTTTTCATTTGTGATTACAAGGTGCTGGAACAGGAATCTAATTTTACAACAATTCCTTACAGTGTGGATGTCCCTTTATAGTTACAGGTGCAAACTAATATGTAAAAGGACTAAAAGAGAGATACTTTTGTCTCGGGAGAATGCGGTGGAATGGGTTCTTTCATGCTAGCTCTAGCTGTTCCTAGCGCTCCGATGTCCTCCGAACCGGAGAAACGTTCAGCGTTCCGCGGCTTCTTCGTTTTTTCCTTTGCTTCTTCACCTGAATTGTGTTCCTCTGGTTTGTGATGTGCCTTTTTGTTGGTGAACGAAACCGCAAAAATAGAAACTGGAAGAGCGTGTGAGCAGGTCTGATGGGGAAGGAAGAAGGGTTGTTGAGGACTGCCACAGAAATGACGTCAGAGACAAAAAGCTTTGATCCCCTAGTCTTTTTTTCATCGACTCTGTGCAAATGATCCTGGTTTCACTTGTGGCTAACATAGTCTTCTGTGGGAAGAAGGATGGGCGGCAGCTTGCTGGGAAGCGTGATGAGAGGCCTGTGGTGGTGCAGTTGCTCTTGGGCCCTGATTCTCTCTGCCTGCCGCCTAAACTTCTTGGCCCGCAGGATGGCGGGGACGCCTCTCCGTAGCCTCTGGGCGGCCTTTCGTTGCCACATGTCATATTTGGAATATTTCACGGTCACGTGTTTTCTTGGGACCTCCTGTTGCAAGAATAACAATAACGTTAGGAACTGACTCTAGAGAAAGGTCAGAATTCTCACATATTCTACTGGATGATCTCTAAAAATGAGATTCAAACCCCTATAAAACTCAAACTTCTCAACTAAAAATGTAAATGACTTTGCAGATATTTTGTCAAAAATAGCCAAAAATCCTTCAACCACCAAGAATTACTCACTCTCATGTTCTTCCAAATAGTTTCCTTGTTTTTTAGTCCATACAGTGAAACTCAGTGGGGTTCACTGTTGTTTTGGACCCCATTGAATTTCTTTGTATGGACAAAAATAGTTGAATAATTCATTAAAATACCTTCTTTTGTGCTCCACAGAAGAAAGTCGTAAAGGTTTGGAAGAACATGATGGTGAGGAAATTATGAATTTTGGGCAAACTATCTCTTAAACATATATTAAACATATTAACATAGAGCAAAACTCAATGAAAACTCAAAATGGAGAATGATAAGTAGGGGGATAAAGGCAGTTCCATTTGTCCCCAGTGTACAACCATCTAGTAAACATCCCAGGCCATTTTGAGAGACTGGTTTTGTAACCCAATCCAAGTATGTGATGTCAAATCAACAGGAAAATTTCAACCTATGTATGAAATCATATCATTTTCCACTTGGTCAGCAGTTTTGGGGCAATACTTGCTTACTAGTTCCTTACCCTGGTTCACTGTTTTCTTTAACCCACATGCCAGTATGCACAAGTTCAGCAGAAAGAACAGGACGATCAAGATGGTGAGCGTGATAAAGTGCTGGAGAGTTTTTGTTGTTTCCCACGACCAACGTACCTGTTTTAATGCGGGCATCACCGGGATGACCTGTAGGGATGTGGCTGAAACATCCCTCTCTGACTTGGCAGGTTTAGCACAGTACTGTTCTAGAAGAGCTAGGTTACAACTGTTAAAACAACACTCTTCCACAATCCCACGATTTTGAGAACGTCGACTGTTCGACCTGCTAGTTGGTCGACCTGCAGAGATACAAATGAAGATCATGAGTTTACCATTGTTCTGGTTACATTTCAGACAAAATCACTTAATTCTGTCATTATTTACTCACTCTCAATTTGCAAACGTGTTTCAAACCATTTTTTTTGTCCAGGCAATGAAAGTCGTTGTTTTGAACACCATTGACTTTTGTTGCATGGACAGTTCCTCTGTTATTCAAAGTATCTTGATCATCAGAAAAAATGATATGCAGTTTTGGAAGGGCATGAGGGTGAGTAAATGTTGACAGATTTTTCTTCTTTTGAGTGAACTATCCTTGTAAACTAGCCTAAACTGTTTTGCTGGTCTCTGAGTGATGGTTTAGATGGACGAGTAAGATGATGGTTAAGTTGGGTTTTGGGCTTTTGTCAAGTCAGCTGACAGACCAGCTAACTCTACTGGAAAGGTTTACTAAACCAGCCTAAGCAGGTTTGCTAGTTTTAAGTCTCCAAGCCTGGTCAAGTTTATCTGGGTGTCCAACTAGTCATCCAGCCTGGCTAGCTGAAAAGTGAAAAGAAAAAAAAACTAATACCAGCCGACATGCCAGCTAAGACCAATAAACTAGTATAGACTTTATGTTTTTTTTAGCTAACCACCAAAAAGGCCATGCTGGAAGACCATCTGACCATCTTAAACCAGTTAAGACTAGCAAACCAGCTAGTTTGAACCATCATAGCAAGAAAGAGATTTGGCTCAAACTGTCTAAAGAGCCACCATCAAACATGCAAACACATTCAACAAACCCTACTTAGTCAACGTGAATCAAGCTACAGTGGCCTGATTCTATTGTCAAAGCAGATTCATTGTGTTTTGACTGGGACGCATCTGCGGTGTATAATAAAGCCAAAATTAGTGGCATAAAATGGAGTCTGTTTATTTGTTTTCTCGGTCGGATTGATCTTGTTATACCATCTAATTGAGCTGTTAGAAATCGGTTTAGAAGAATTCACCGGCAGCACGTTCCCAGGAACAGAAGATCGAAAGCTTACAAATAAGACAGCGAAAGAGTTGAAGGGCAAAAGTCTTTGCTTCTGTTTGGATGAGTAAATGGTGGATATCCTTTGACCTTGTCCTTTGCCAGCTCAGCATAGATAAAGAGAGCATGAAAGAGAGGAAGGGGGAGGGGTGGAAAAACAGACTTGGCATGAAAGAGTGAAGATACAGGACACAGTAATGGAGGAGAGAAAGCTGGACCGGGAAAAGGAAGGAACAATTGATTTTCAGTCAAATATAATGCGAACGACTTGTGCTTCTCACAGTTGCCACGATCTGAAAGGGAATTCTTGATTGCAGGATGGGAAACATTGAACAAGAGTGGATCTGGTGGATAGAGGGGGGAAAATCTGCGCTGGCCCAAATTGGATAATGATCTTTCGGGGTAGTTAGGCTTCTGCGGCCAAAATAACACAAAGGCCTTGTCTGTTTGTCAGTGCTGACGAGAGGAAGATGACAAATATTTAAAAAGTTGTGCTCTCGACCCCCTCCGTGCAGTGTACAACCAGCAGATGTATCTAAATGTTAATGCTTAATATCTGTTACGCTAAACTAGTAATGAAGCTGTCTCAATCCATCCAGCCGTGTAAGAGGACAAACGACTTTTTTTTTTCAATTGAGTGTAGCCTGGGAACATTTCTGGAGAGGTGAATGGAATGCCACTTGGGTACTATTACTTTCCCTGACGGAATGTGCAAGTAAACAACCAGGCCATTGAGGCTTATTTAGCATCCCTTTCATATGCAATCACAGATATCGTGAGAGAATGCACCCAGTCAGCACAATCTGCCGAGACTTCGCTCGTAACTCTGGTCATTCATGACATACAATTGGCAGGCTTTCCAACTCCTAAGCAAAAGCAAAGAAAATACGAAGTGCAAATGTACGTACTGAAATAGAAACCTCTGTCTTCACACACAAACTGTAGCGCGTCCACCAGCTCTCCGCCGCATAATGTTTCAGCTGAAGCCACTTCGAAGGCAGACAGGGTTAAAAACAGTATGCATATGGGCATTCGTAAGGACCAGTACATCTTTATGACCTGCGGAGATAACATGTTTTAGTTAGTTTAGACAGTTTTAACATGTGCATTTCATTTTTAATGTATAAAGCTGCTGTTTTTCTTTTTTTTATGAAGATCCCATGTATACCTGAACTTAATACTAAACATTTTCCTTCCTCAAAGCATTGAATTCAGTAATGCAGTCCTTCAGTGTGTGCATGCATGGCCATCGATTTTTCAATTATCTGCCTGATCACATGGTCAAAATCAGTATGTCAATGTACAGTATGGAAAAGCGTGTCTTCGTGACCTGGGAAGCATGCATTATAGTTCACAACAGGCATTTTGTCAAAGTAGGCTATAAAATGCATTATTTGTGCATGCACGTTTTTTTTTTTCTTTCTGGTCAGTTTTAACAAGAGCTATATGCCTGCTGATTAATAATACTGAACATTTTAAACTTAAATTGCAGTGTTGTTGGTCAGATCTTGAGGAACTGTAATTTGTTTCTTCAATGCACTGATTTCTCCTATGCAGTTCTTAATACATTCTGAGAATTTGTATGCATGCATGACCTCCAGCTTTTTCAATTATGCATGTCATTTTTTTAACCGTAAAGATGATGCTTTAAGGTCGACCTGCTGATCAATTATCCTCAACATCGTCCGTGGGTATCTGTCATTAGTTCCTCCAGTGCATTCAATTCGCCAATGCAATTCTTCAAATACACTGAAATTCTACTTGCATGCATCGAGTTTTTGATTATCTGCTTAACGCTAGATGATTAATTTATCCAAGAGCTTTTATCTCCTCCTTTACACTCTTACACAACGTTCAACAAGTTGCAAGACTGCTCAAAATACCCAGCTATCTCATTCCTCACAACTCAGTATATAATTTCCTTAAATCCAGCTCATTTAACCTGCTGTCGCCCCCTTGCGCAACTTCTTTCTCCTGCGCGCGTATCCAGAATAAAGTCCGTTTTTATTTGGAAAGCGCTTTTCAAAATACATACTGTTTCAAAGCAGCTTTGCAGAAATGCATAGGGTTAATGTTTGCAATGCCTTATAGTCCTTATTTAGAAGTTCAGCGCTGTCAAACTGTAGAGCTGTTATCAATTTAGAGTGACAAAAACATCTCCAATGCATTTGCGCGCACCGCTCGTGCAAGAGAAAATGCGTCTAAAAATCTTACCTTTTCCGATCATGCCAATTTCTGATTTTTAAAATACGATTCTATTTTTGCAAGTCTATAAAAACAATTTCTATTTAATAGAGCTTAACTATTGCACTCATCGCAGATTTGTCCAAGATTCCGTAGAGGTTGTAAAAAGACTTTCTTTACCTTATTTATGACACTGTCTGTTCTCAAGCAGGTATGGCAAAAATAATGTTTTAGTTGGTCCTCCATGTCAACATAAAAAATGCTGTGCTGTTGTATTTGGTTAAGAAGGTCGGTTTAGTTTCCCCAGTTGGTGTTAAGATGGTGTGTGGAGCTGTCCCAAAAATCAGGCGACAGGCAAAAGTTCTCTGCGAGAAGTATTATATACCCAAACCCGCCCCTTAACACCCCCTCCACCACCCGCCCCTCAGGCGCGCATGTCCCGTGAGAGGCAA
>NW_015555819.1:1763966-1764277 GCF_001515605.1 Sinocyclocheilus anshuiensis
ATTTAATAGAACTTAACTATTGCACTCATCGCAGATTTGTCCAAGATTCCGTAGAGGTTGTAAAAAGACTTTCTTTACCTTATTTATGACACTGTCTGTTCTCAAGCAGGTATGGCAAAAATAATGTTTTAGTTGGTCCTCCATGTCAACATAAAAAATGCTGTGCTGTTGTATTTGGTTAAGAAGGTCGGTTTAGTTTCCCCAGTTGGTGTTAAGATGGTGTGTGGAGCTGTCCCAAAAATCAGGCGACAGGCAAAAGTTCTCTGCGAGAAGTATTATATACCCAAACCCGCCCCTTAACACCCCCCTCC
>NW_015555819.1:1764528-1767289 GCF_001515605.1 Sinocyclocheilus anshuiensis
ATATATATATACACACACACACACATATATATATATATATATATATAGTAAATTAAATTGTTCATCGTTTTGAATGCCATTGCATTAAGCTTTCATTAACTCGAATGAATATTCGATGAAAACTCATTTTAGGACTAGAAATCTTAAACAAAATTCCATTTTTAAGTTAAAACTGTTGGGTGGTTAAATAAAGTACCGTAAGTGACTGACAAAACGTGGAGGTCTGCGTTCAGAAACGTTGTATTGTGAAATGACCAGCTCCTTTCCCAAACCAAAGCTGGTTTTGCCAATGAACCGTGTTTGCTGCTAAATAGCCTGAAGTCTGTGAGAAATTACAGAATTTGCAAAAGTATGATACCTTTTTGTGTGGAAATGGCGCCTCTGCTGGTAAAATGGCGAATAGCACTACATGAAGAAGAAAAAAAGGGTCCTGCTGCTGGCATGAATTATCAATGCACTCTGTTACTGGAAGCACCATTATAAAGACATTAAACCTCTCTTCCTCTGTCTCCTATTATCCATCAGATGAGGGAAGCAGGAAACCCAAAAGATCTGTAGGGCCTTGCAATAAATCATTCACTCCATTCAGTAAGCAGCATTTTCATCTTAGTCACATTGCCACGTACAATAATGGATAGAACTGCCCATGATACAGGACCAACCAGTCCAGCACAAATCATTACAGGCCATCGATAAAAAGCTCAGGAGACTTTATGAAGGCTACAGTCAGCAATATCGAATAATTAGCATGAATAGCTTTTTGTTTTAAACTCAGTGACCTCAATTTAATGGTTAAAATGAGGTAAACTACAATCTTCAGGAATATCTCAGTCTTAGTTAGAGGCATATCCTACACCTACTGATTTACTACATGACGTATTCCACTGTGGGATTTTTCCCGTCGTCGTAAAATGTATTTAGTGGTCGGTTGCATATTCGAATGGCAGATCTTTCCCGCTAACTAGATCCAAAATCTGAATTCTTATCCCATTCCTAACCTCATGACATGACCTTTACAAAAGTCCTAGTCATTATGCTGTCCTGTCCGCTCACCCAAAAAGTGCTAGTGTTGAATGCCTCACCTACATACAGTACATGCTTAGACTACCATCTGGTGGTGGTTGTTTTCTTTAAAATAAACCGTTTGTAGTTTCAGTCCGATGAGTTCATTCAGAATGGCTATCTAGTTTTCTGAAACCAACATTCTCAGACTTGTTTTTCCTGTAAAAGGAATTAATGGAAGGGGCGACTGAACATAAATAACATCAGAAAGTCAACCACAAGTACAGTTTGGGATATTTTCAAACATATTTCTTTATATTAGCACATCATAGCCACTTTGCACACCGTTTTCTTGCAACTTTATATACGCTTAAATAATAAAAATGGCATTTCCATTTTTGCGCCATTGTTTGCAGAGATAGACTATTGCAACATTCATATTTCATTCTCTGGAGACTGATAAATATGAACAGGCAACAGTCTGTAGGCCTGTATTATTTCATGAATGACTCACTGTATTCAGTATTAATAAAATATTTCTACCATCTATAAGAGAATACTATTTTAAGAATATATTGGGAATACTAATACATTCAGAATTTATATTGATAATACGTATTTGATTATATACTGTACATATTTTAATTTATTTTAGTGTAGCACTTCATCTAGTGGTATTTCATAAATAACTTTTGGCTTCAATAGCTTTAATAACTTGATTTACACTGGGTAAGATCTATCTCAAAAACATTTATGTCATATTGACACAGTTTCTGTTTATTCACAGAGTGATCCATTAATCCAGCGATAGCGATAGTTCATCTAAAAATAAAAATGTTGTGTAGAAAATAAAAGAAGATATTTTGAAGAATGTTGGTAACCAAAAAGTTTCAGTTTCCATTGAATTCCACTGACTTTATTTATTTATTTATCCATATGGTAAAAATCAATGAGAATAAAAACTGTTTGGTAACCAACATTTAAAATATTTTCTTGGTAGATATTTTGAAGAACGTTGGTAACTAAACCGTTTGGTTTCCACTGACTTCCATTATATTTTTTTCGTCCATAAAATGTAAGTCAATACACGTGAACCGGAATTGTTTGGTTACCAACATTTAAAATATCTACCAAGAAAATATTTTGAAGAACGTTGGCAACTAAACAGTTTTAGCTTCCATTGACTTTAAAGGAATACTCCACTATTTTTGAAAATAGGCTAATTTTCCAACTCCCCTAGAGTTAAACAGTTGAGTTTTAATCAATATCAGTGTATTATCAGTTTGTCTAGGCTGACTACCAGAGTTCCTGACAGGACAGTCGATGTGTAAAATTTTGCAATGGAAAGTGCCCCGGATGATAAGGAGAGATGAAACGCTTTCTGCTGCCATTTCCTCTGATATCCACCTGCCTTATCGATCCTCACGCGAATAGTGGCTGTAATGATGGTAATTCACTTTAGAGGCTGACCCGTTCAGAGCACTGAGAGGATAATGAAGAATTAGCTGGACTTGAATTGAACTTAAATTGCTCTGATTGAATTACTTGGAAATGTCATCCATCACCTGGCAAAGCAATAAGGGCCATTATTTGATGCAGATGTTATTCTTCATGGACAATAGTCTCCATCTGATATGAAATGCAGGGCCAAAATGTCTACTACTGCCTTACTAGAACACCTCTTAAAATGGTTTTAAATCAGCATTATCGTGATCAATAAATGCATGCATATATATATATATATATATATATATATATA
>NW_015555819.1:1767318-1782051 GCF_001515605.1 Sinocyclocheilus anshuiensis
GCTCATTTTCCAACTCCCCTAGAGTTAAACAGTTGAGTTTTACCGTTTTCGAATCCATTCAGCCGATCTCCGGGTCTGGCTGTAGCACTTTTAGCTTAGTAAATAATAAATAATAAAATAATAAATTTTGGCGGAAGTTAGCCTATTTTCAGGCGCTGCGTAATAATATCATTGCGCCTGCTGCATGCATGGTACAGCAGCAAAGTTCCTTGATTATTACGCCGGAATGAGAGTATAGTTCCTAGCCATATATATTTTTTGTCTATACAATACAAGTTAATGGGAACCGGAACTGTTTGGTTACAAACATTTAAAATATCTACCATGAACATATTTTTAGGAATGTTGGTAACTAAACAGTTTCGGCTCCCATTGACTTTCACTGTGTTTTTTGTCTATACAATGCAAGTCAATGGGAACCAGAACTGTTGGTTACCAACATATAATATATCTACTAAAGACTTTCTCTCTTCTGTTGAACTTGAAAGAACATATTCTAAAGAATGTTGGTAACCAAGCAGTCTTGGTTACCATTGACTTCCATCATATGGACAAAAAATACAATGGAAGTCAACAGGCACCAGAACTCTTTAGTTACCAGAATTCTCCAAAATATCTTCTTTCATGTTCCACAGAAAGTCATACAGCTTTGGAACAACATGTGGGGGTGAATAAATGATGACAGAGTTTTCATTTTTAGGTGAACTATCCCTTTAAGGTTTCTGGAATCAACTACCGACTTGAGGTTTTGAGGTTGGTACTCAGCGTTTTAAAAGCAACAACGTCTGTAGCAGCAGATGTAGACATAAACGCACAGCATAACAATGAGACTGTCACATGAAGCAGAGAGGAACAGGACAGCTGATTGGCTCCTCGCAACAGAATCAAGCCAACACATTCAGGGCATCCGTGAGAATCTTCAGTTCATCTTTAATGGTCTCCAGCCCCTGCTGGATCTTCAGTGGGTTATCCAGCACTTCTATGCTGTCTGTGTAAGGGTCAAACCGCACAGAAAATGGTCTCTTGATGTGGGTCACATATGCTCTGTTTTAAAAGCAAATGAGTAAAGTTATTGTCATACAAACAACTGTAACTATTTCACTTCAAACATTTAAGACAATAAATAAAAATGTATAAAATGCATAAATCCTTTTTTAATCTTTGCGAAATACGTTTAGAAAGTTTTAATAAAATAATACGTAAAATAAGTTTATGTAGTTATGTAAGAAGAAGAAGAAGACGAAGAAGCCACATTGCAAGACAATTAAAAATTAATCTAAAATATACAATTTTCCCTATATATCCATAAATATTTTAACCAAAAGTCTTGTTCATTTAAAAAAAGTTAATGGACATGTTATGCATCAAAAAAAAAAAATACAAAATTCAATAACAGTTGTAGTTATTTGATTGCAAACAATAAAAAATAAAATGCAAATGTATTTAATAAATATAATTTAGCACCTTTTATTTTATATTTTATTCTGAGAATTTAATTTTGTGCTGTATATGTTTTAATCATCATACATATATTACATAAAATCTTTTACAGTACCTTTTATTTTAGATATATTTTTATTTTAGCACCTTTTATAAATAAATAAATAAAGTTTTAATTATTCAATTTCTAATAATTATTATAATTTGTTTTATGGAGTATTGTAATCATTTCCAAATTTATTTTGACTCAAATGAACACATGTATACAAACACATTGTTTTTTTGTTGTTGTTTTTTTTTTCATTTATTCATTCATAATTGTAATCATAATTGTACACTGCTACGTTTAAAAATAATTTGTTAAAAAATAATGTTTTATCACCATACATTATATAAAAATCACTTACAGTACTTTTATTTTAGTTTGTTTTTATTTTATTTTAGCACCTTTTATATATAAATTAATAAATAACAGTTGTAATGATTCGATTGCAAGTAATTATTATTATTAGTGAGCATTTGTTTTATGAAGTATGTTAATCCTAGCCAATGTTTCAAAAACTATTTTTAACATGTATTTTTCACTGATAGCTATTTATATGATGGCCAAACCCACAGTACTGACAGCAACAGATTATTTGATGCAGCTCACCTCAGTTTCTCTGTAGCATCTGAGAAGCTTTCAGACACAAAATAGACGGGCTGGTAAGTCTGATCCTGGTACGGCTGAACAGCTACAGTGTCCGGGTCAAATTCCCGTCGCTCTGGCTCATCTGAGAGAGAATGCTGAGAAAATGGGTGACAGTAAATGTCAAATGCTTTTACCATAAAAAGCAGCAAAATAATTGATTTAAAAAATGACCGACTGCCACCCACCACCAGCTCGCCATAAGACGAGAGCAGTCCTGCTCCATATGCTTTGACCGTCCCTGCCTGCTTACACAGTCCAAACTCCACTGTGAACCAGTACAGCTGAAAACACACAGCAGGACAAATACATTCAGTGCTGTTACTAGAGCAGCGTTTGAAGAAGATGTGGGATGTTTCGTACTTACTGTTGACAGTTTCTCGATATCTTTATCAGAAGCTCCAAGAGAGGCCAGACCAATACTCTGAGAGAACAGAATTCGCAATACAGATTGAATTTGTAAGGAAATATGAGATACGTAAATACAGTTGACGTTTTTACCTGAGAAAACTGTGCAAATGTTCTGTCAGCTAATATCGGTACATGTCCGAGAAGTTCATGGACACAATCCCTGGAGCGGAAACATTCAATTATTGTGATTATTTGTGACCGCTGTGTGTGTGTTTTCATAAAGTGAACATTACTTTACTAAGCAGATGTCTTTACTAGCCAATGTCTGGACGTAAATCAAATGCATAATAAACAGTCTTCATAAATGTAAACAGTGTGACAGGAAGTGTCTTACGGTTCAGGCGAGTGCATGGGGGAGGAAGCGTGCCGTATGTATTGTGTGCACTGGAACACACGGAACGCCAGGCTGGCCAGAAAATCCCGAGCAGAGAGTAGACCTGCCACCGGACGCAGCTGAAACCCTGTGCGCTCTTCATACAGGACAGACAGAGAGAGAGAGACTCACCACTAGCATTCTGGGTGGTTGCCAGGGTGTTGTTATGCAGTTGCCAGAGTGATTACTATGGCGTTGCTATGCAGGTGTTCTGAGTGGTTACTATGGCAGTGCTATACTGTTCCTACAGTGCTCTAAGTGGTTGCTAGGGTGTTCTGGGTGGTTGCCAGGGTGTTGCTATGTGGTTGCTCAAATGTTCTAATTGATTTCTGTGACACTGCTATGCAGGTGTTCTGAGTGGTTACTATGGCAGTGCTATACCATTCCTACAGTGTTCTAGGAGGTTGCTAGGGTGTTCTAGGTGGTTCTTGTGTGTTCTGGCTGGTTGCCAAGGTGTTGCTATGTGGTTGCTCAGGTGTTCTAGGTGATTTCTGTGACACTGCTATGCAGGTGTTCTGAGTGGTTATTATGACAGTGCTATACCATTCCTACAGTGTTCTAGGTGGTTGCCTGGATGTTCTGGGTGGTTGTCAGGGTGTTGCTATGTGGTTGCTTGGGTGTTCTAGGTGATTTCTGTAACACTGCTATGCAGGTGTTCTGAGTGGTTACTATGGCAGTGCTATGCTGTTCCTATGGTGCTCTGAGTGGTTGTTAGGGTATTCAGGGTGGTTTCCAGAGTGTTAGTATGTGGTTGCTAGGGTGTTCTAGATGATTTGTATGACATTGCTATGCAGGTTTTCTGAGTGGTTACTATCATGTTCCTATTACTAACGAATTTCAGGGTGGGTTGCTTCTGGGTGGTTGCCAAGGTGTTCTGTACGGATTCTAAGGTGTTCTTTGTGTTTGCTAAGGTGTTATAGGTGGTTGTCAAGGTGTTGCTATGTGGTTGCTCAGGTGTTCTAAGTGACTGCTATGATACTGCTATGCAGATGTTCTGAGTGGTTACTATGGCAGTGATATACCATTCCTACAGTGTTCTGAGTGGTTGCCAGGGTGTTGTAGGTGATTGCTACGACACTGCTATACAGGTGTTCTAAATGGTAACTATGGCATTGCTACATTGTTCCTTTGGTGGTTACTAAGATGTTCGGGTGGTTGCTAGGGTGTTGCTATGAGGACGTTCTAAATGGTCACAACAAGGGTGTCCTAGGTGGTTGCTATGGCATTACTTGGTTGCTGTAGCATAGCTCGGGTATTCAGGGAGTTGGTATGTGGCTGCTAGGGTGTTCTCGATGAGTTGTTTGACATTGCTTTGCAGGTTTTCTGACTGGTGGGTTTCAGGGACATTTCAGGGTGGGTTGCTAGGGCGTTGCTATCTGGATGTTCTGGCTGGCTGGTAAGGGCTATTGGTAGCAAGGGTGTTGCTATGTAGTTGCTAGGTGGTTACTAAAGTGTTCTGGGTGGTTGCCAAGGTGTTCTATGAGGTTGCTAGGGTGTTCTATGTCATTGCTAAGGTGTTCTGGGTGGTTACCAGGGTGGTACTGTAGGATAAAGTTGCTGAGTGGTTGCTGTGGCATGGCTGTCAGGTTGCTAAAGTGTTCTAGGTGATTGCTAGCATATTCTGGGTTGTTGCTAGGGTGCTGGTACGTAGTTGATGGGTGGTTGCTGCAGCAATTCTATGAGGTTTCTAAGGGATTCTAGGTGGTTGTCAAGGTGTTGCTAGGTACAGGTTCTGTAGTTGCTGAGATGTTCTGAGGGGTTTTAACATACTGCTACTGTTTTCTGTTTCTTTTCTCTTACTGGCAGTGCTTAAGAATATTTCTAGTAACAAACGTGATTTGTTTTAATAAACAGAATGCTGAATGGCTTACGGGTTGTTCTGTTCTCTGGCTGCGTTATAATCGGATTGGTACCTTTTAAGAAGCGGGACACATCCTCCAGCTGAGGGATGTTATCAGGACTGTAGCCGCAGTGTTTCTCCAGTAAGCGGAAAGCCTCTAGATGTTCACTGCAGGCGTGGGTGGTGTACAGATCCCTGAGGGTGGAGTAGACCTCACGCCTGCGCACACAATAGGTTGCATGTGAGAAGTCTGAATGAAAAACACAGTGTGAGGATCTCTGGCTGCGTTTGATCTGGGGTTGTTTGTTTATTTCAGTTGAACGTACCATGTTTCGATCTCCTCTTCCGTATACTCCACTCTGGGAATCGGTTCTCCGCTGGAAAGAGAGACAGCAAATATCTGTGCCAACATGTCCAGACAAGCAAATACTGCATGGTAAACATGGTTGCAACATACTGTTTGTATCTGAAGGCAATGTCTCCAATCATCTTCCGCCGTTTTCTGTAAACGGGGTCAGTGAATCCCTGCAAAATAAACCACAAACCAGTGCTTGTTATAGAACATTTTGAGGCTGTTTAACTCGTTTCCCACCATTGAACATCGCTATCTCATGGCCAATTCGTGCATATTTTACAAATTGGATAATTAATGAATTCATAAAACCACACTTGTACGATTTCTGTCACGGTTAAGTTTATGGGCGGGGTTATGTTCCTTCGTACGAATTCCTACAAATTTTCTACCTCGTAAAATACAAATGATTTTTCACAAATCGTATGAATTCATACGAGTGAGGCGGTACAAATTCGTACGAATTAACCGCCTTGTCAAATATGTACGAATTGCGTTGTGATTGTGTTGCATTGAAAGAATTTCCCGGCTTTTCACTGTTGTATGGTAGGAGGTGCTATTATGCATCTTCTGAAAGAGTACTGAATCTCTGGAACACAGCGAAGAAGAAGCAGAAACAAGCAATCGCATATATAAGCAGATGGATATGTAAAATAATGCGATCATCAAACAATAAAAAGCATATAAATCAAAACTGCCTAATGTTACCAAATGAAATGTCGACACAGGAAGGTTTAGGACTTGCAGCTTTGAAGGTGGTCATGGACTTGATCTACTCCATCTATGTTTTAATCATCGTTCTGAATCCAATCCAGACGTAGTCTTTTACAAAAATGCGATGTTTCAGCTTTTTGTTCAAAATGTTGCTTTTTTATGAAACTTACCTGGTGTTGATAAAATAAGGATGCATGAAGCTGGAATTAAATGATTTGTTCAGGCTCTGTTCTTTCTTTTGACATATTCATACATTCTCAGATATTCATACAGTACAGCAATATTTTCTGGGAGCCATGAAAGTTTCGTCAAAATGATCAAAATTGCTAGCAATCTTTTTAAAAGCGCTGGCAGGGAAAGAGTTAAATATGAAAGACATTACAAATTTCAGGTAAATGAGTGTGTATTTATTTTAGAAGTAGAGAAGAACCAATCCAACACTTACTGGATGATCCTGATCCAGTTCCGGATCAAATTTGTTGATGAGATGATGGCATTTATCCAGTTCAGCGATTTTTCTTGGAAACCAATGAACTGGAAATTTGACAAAAGTAGAAAAGCTAAGCGTAACTGACATTCAGATAAGCAAAAGATAAAACAAAGCAACGTTCTGCTTTAATAGACTCACATTTGACCTCTTTAGTGGTTTTGACGTCCTCTGCGCTTCTCTTGAGAGAGCTGACCAGTGTGCTCACGTCTGACAGGTGCACCTTACACTGAACGTAATACTCCAGATCCTCCAGACCGTCCTTCGGTTTTCGGCTCGGTCTGGTCTCAAGATGGTGGATCTTGGCTTCAAATGTCTGTGGTGTTCAGTAGTTGAACAACAGAATAAGATTTAAAAGAAAATACAAGAAATACATGCATATATTGTAGTAATGCCATCAGACAGAGAAAACTGTAATGATAGGTTTTTTTATTTATTATTTTTTTTGCAATTGCACTTGTATGTTTCCTAATTTTCTGATTATTGTATGTGAATGCGTATGGATATATATTTGTGTATGTATGGACAGATGTATATGTATATGTGTGCATATGTATATCTTTTATTATTATTTGTTGTAGTCTTATTGAATATGTTTTGAATATCTGTTTTAATATTTGAGTATTTTGCATGTATGTTTTTTCTTGCAATTTTATCTTTCGATGTACTTTCTGCAATAATTCAATCTCAGTATTGCTAAGCAGAAAAGTAAATAAACTTCCAACCTCAAACTAATATATAAAAATCTATTTATACATTTTCAAATAATTGAAATACATATAAATAAATGTAAGAATGCACATATATATTGGTATATTATCATATAAAATATTAATAAATATAAAATTAACAATTAATTAATAAATGTACTTTTTTTTGCATTTTGTTGTTACTTAAGAACATATATATCAAGAAAAAATTGTATTTTTCTTCATCTTTAGATAAGTACATAAATTAATAAATGCATTTTTTAGATTTTTGCATTTTGCTATGTTGCTCAAGAACATATGCAAAGAAAAACTCTATTCTTCTACATATTCGGACTTCAGATTAGACATTATTGTTTAGAATTTAAACATTGTTTATATTAAAAATATACCATTGTTTTTTTTTTCTCTCTTTCACAAAAACTGTTTTCTTGGTATGCAGTACATTATAACTAATATTTTATATTTCGAAACAAAGACTAAGTAGTTGTCAAAACAATAAGTAGGCCTATTAATTTAAAAAGATCATAGTTTTGAAATAGTTCTAAAGGAACAGAATAACAATCCAAGGAGAATAATAAATAGCTGTTTTCAGTTGTTGTTTTTTTTACTTAAGTGATTCACATATGATTCTTATCTGAGCCCAGTAGGATTCTTACTAATATAGAATTTCCAAGATCAGTCTTTTACGATTTTCTTCAGGATATCTTACCTCAAAAACCTTAAGAGTGCGGGACAGCGCTGGACTCTTTGAACTCCTCAGAGAGAAGAAGAGACTGAGCAAGGCTTTTCCATCGCTCTCCTCAAACACGATCTGCTCGCTGAGTCCCGCAGCCTCCGCCGCCGCCGCCGCCGCCGCCTCGCGCTCCTTGCGCGCATCCTCGATCAAACTCTGCCGCCTTCCCACAAACTTCTGAGACTGTCAAAGAGAAGAGCGCGATTCGTTTAAGACCACACATTTCTATCAATTTAAAAGATCCATCTAGACCAGAAATAATAATAATAAGCTATAGCCCTGCTTACCTTCTGGACATCTGATGGAGGTGATTTACATCTCCAAAATCGCATAAGAACTTCAATGCAGTCTATGTAAACCTGCCATATAGCTCAGACTTAATCAGTTGCTTATGAGCCGATGATACAGCCACATATAGACTGCTTTCCATAGCTTTTGACCACCGCGTAATGCTGTGCGTAAATCTGAATGGAGAGTCCATTTACGCACAGCAAAACAGTGATCTGTAGGAATGGACGTGCATCAAAAATGCTACACTATTTTCAATCACATCCGAAAAGTTATTTCACAAAACTGTACTCAAATGTATGAATTTAATTGCATCATATAACATCAAACTAAGTGGCACCTGCAAACAAATGCGGAGCTAACTTCATGAATTCTACAGTTTTTGATTTCATTTTGCATGTATTGATTGATTGATAATGTATAATTCTATTTACGATGTGTATATGATATATACATTTTTAAATGTTCATTTATAACAAGAAGAAATGGCACTTTGGTTCGGTATCTTGTTTTCTAATGAAATAAAATTCATACATTTTAGATGATGCAACATACTTAATTTTGGGATTACTGTATTTGCATACCTGAGTCATAAACAGTACATTTATTTCCATGACGAAACTCCCATGAAGTTTAATGCTTAAAAGCATCTCCATTTTTTTTTAATCATAAAATATTTCGAAATCGACGAGGAGGGGATGTCAAATTATTCTTTCTTTATTTGTATTCTTAATTCTAATGAGTGAAGAATATAGTTGAAGACTCTTACCGTAATGGAATCGGAGCGCTCGAGTTCAGACGCAGCTCTCCGGATGCTTTTTGTGGAAGATGTGGAGCTGCTTGAATTCGGCATATCGGAACAGATGAGGGTATCTTGTGCTCTCTTGGCACTGCAGCTCACTTACTTCCATCTGCAGCTTTCTTTCCCCTTATTTATAGAGATGCTTTCTCCTGACTGACGTCAAACTGACCTCCGTCATTGAACATCTTGAAGCTCCTCACATTCGTTCATAATTTGATTCTGACTTTGCTACGTAACTGTCTGTTTACATTGCCAGCGCGTGTCTCACTAAATCATCTGCCAATTATCAGTGTATGAATGAACAATGTGCACTGTAAAAAGTGCGGTGACCTGCATTTGTTACCTTAAACAGCCATTTTTATCTGATTTGACTCATAAAGATTTGTTTTGTTGGTAGCTATAAATGAACCAACAATGAATCAACAAACAATGAATGAAATGTATTTTGGTTCATTCGGTGATGAAGCCAGCATAAAACCAGTTCGTTTAGCATTTTTTTAGTGCGGTGGTTATATGAATAAAGTTTTACATATGAATAATATGTAAAATTATTTTATCATTTTTTTCATGTATGACTTCTATAAAAATGAATGAATTAAACAATATATATCATTCATAATCAATATATGAAGGTCAGGAAATAGTTTCATAGTGTGTGTGTGTGTGTGTGTGTGTGTTTTAACTGTTTAAATTGTGCTGAAAAGCTTAAAATATAGACTTCAAAGTAAGGTAGGCTATGTGGCTATAGAAAATGACTGAAATAAATATCATTTATTTTTGTTAATAACATAATAGTTAAAGCCATCCCAGTAATATTTAGTTTAATATTCATAAATGTAGGTTGGTTATTTTTACATTATTTTATATTTACTGTCTATAAAACATCTGAAAAATAACTAATCCCATCCTGAGTAATGTTCAGAAATGTATATTCATTCATATATGCATTCATTTATTCATCAAAAATGTGATTTGCCACCAAATTACAGCCCTGCATTTCCCAACTTTTTTTACGCCCCTAGGGCCGGGCTTCGGGCCAATTTTCACATCATAGTTCAGACGCGGGCCGGGCCTCGGGCCTGTTTTAGGCTTATCCTTATTTTTTTTTATTAATTAGTGATGAAAAAAATTAATTGCGGCGCTGATGGAAACAACACGAGACCGTGCTACCGCGACTGTCAAGAGCTCGATGGTGTTTAGTGTCCCGCCAGCAGCAGCATGTATGGTGCGTGCCGTCAGCGCAGCTGAAGAGTTCTGCGTTCAAATGCACGCAACAGGCTAAAGCTTGCCGCAAAAAAAACAAAAACAAAAAAAACACCGAAACGAAATATAATCATTTTGCCATTACATACAAAACTGAACTATTTTAAAGGGGTCATACGATGTTGCTAAAAAGAACAGTATTTTGTGTATTTGGTGTAATGAAATGTGTTTATGCAGTTTAAGGTTCAATTGAAACAGTAGTATAAGCCATTTTGGGAGAAGGAGAAAAAAAGACGGGCTCGGGTCGAGCTCGGGCTGGTAATTCTGATAAGCTGTCGGACACGGGCCGGGTTAGGGCCTATATTTGAGGCCCGTGCAGGGCTCTACACCAAATCAGCATTATTAAAATGGTTATTTTTTTCAATTTACAGTGTACAAAACAGCTGAAAATAAATTGTTTTGTGACATTTACAAATTCATTGATATCTCCATGACAATTCATTTTACAAGAACCACTGTTTCACTTCCCTTTTTTTAAACCTAGCCCATACAGGTCTAGTTACTCATCCATAGGTCTTAGATACGTGGCATTTAACATTTTTAATCTAAAGTGACTTAAATGCACCAGTTGCTATCAGCCTGGAGCAAGCTGTGGTCGAGGGCATGATGATGATGACAAAACAGGACTACTTTAGATTGAACCTCCCAACCTTTGTTTTAACAGCCCAGACCATTAAACATTATCCAGTCACCCTGAGGGTCTAACATTTATGTTACATGACATGAGCCAGATCTGCTTACTTTTAAATGTAATCTGTTACCCTGCTGAATACAAATCAGTTTGCAACTTAGATAGTGGGTTGTATGGCACTAAAATGGTATACAATTCAGAAATATAAATTTCTTATCTAAATAAAAACAGCAGAAGAGCTCTTCTAATGCACCATAAAAACATTCATGTGACGGACAAAATGTCTTCACTTCCAACAAAAGGAAGCAAAAGTCAGCTGTGGAAAATTGAGTCACTTTATCAGCTCAACCGAAAATCCATTGTCATTTTCCTCAGCAAATATAATTGCGATTAAAACCTGCCAGTTGTTTTCTGTCTTCTACCTGAGCATCACGTGTTCCCTCCAGCCGTGAACAGTTTGATGTGTAAATTGATTAAAGTCATGATGTGCAGAGCCCTGCGGTCCGGATGCTAAAAGGATTACCAGCAGTTTTGGCCTCACATGCAGCAACAGCTGGAAAAGCGCTTGGGTGCTGGGGGTTTGTGAGATGAAATGCTAAAGAGTACTTACGTACCCTCGGGCCGTGCGCCGAAAAGACTGTCCTTTACTGGGAGGGGCAGAGGACAGGAAAAGATAACGCATGGTGACATTAAAAGAAAGCACACTGATTTTCTGCACTGTTCACAGTCAGTTTGAGGATTAAATGCAGCTGAACTTGTGTTTCTCTGATGTCTAATGATCTCTCCATAAGAAGACAGTGGATGGTGATTTGGATAACAGGTCTAACAGGCATTTAAGTGTTTGCTGTTTTCATACTGTGGCTTTAGAAAGTGTAAAAAAAAGGTCACCTATGTTCATCAATGAATCATGAAAGTATCGTTTTTATAATGAACAACAACATTTAGTTCTGGTCCTCAAATCAGTTCCACCTGTTTGTGTTAAAGTCATGTCAGAAAGATCGTATGTAGGAGTTGAATGCACATGAACGACACTACACTGTAATAAATGACCTTGAATTTAACGGTAAAAGACTGTAAAAACGCTACAAAAATAACCTGTTAAATGGTTAAAGGGGTCATCGGATGCCCATTTTCCACAAGATCGGGGGGTCATTCCCTTCAGAAACAAACGTAATCCACTGCGTCTTCAGCGGCTCAGATGTCGGGAGTAAACGAAGACTGCTATGTTCATTATTACATCCAACAACAGAACACCTCAATCGCTTAGGAGTCATTCTTGTCTACATCTGCTCCAGCGGTGAAACAGTGGTGGACTGATGACAGCTCACTCAGGGCGGGTCTGAGGTAAGACACCAATCCAGTCTGTACTGGAAAAACTGTATTGGACATTACATGTTATTTTACGGTAGTATACCGTTTTTGGAAGGGGAAAAAGAGCATATAATTTACATTGAATAACCGTAAATTGACATTCCCAGAATACCCTGCGTTACATTTCAAATTTGATGTTTTTTTGTTTTTTTTAAATAACTATGTTTCTTCTTAGTTTTTTTCTTGTAAGTGTTGTACATTAGGGTTGTATGTTACATCTAATGTTAAATAATGTTTATTGCATTATTTCAGTTTGATGTGTGTTACAATGATTATATAGATCAGTGGTTCTCAAAGTGTGGTACTCAGGATCACTAAATTAAATATAAATTAATGTTAAAACACAATACATTTTACAATACACAATACAAGTTTTTTTTTTTTTTTTTTACATTGAAGTACAGTGCAGTTTTTATTTAACTTTTTGGTACAATTTGGTAAAAATTTTTACATTTGTTATTAACTTGTTCGTAAGCACTGTGCAGTCTTAATGTTCAAACTGTTTATTTACAATGTTAAAGTGGCTGACAACAATAAATAGTCTTATTAGGAATAAAACTGCCTCGTTTTTGAACTGTGCAGAGCTGTAGTTGAATATTTAGGCCTACTACGCTACTGTATTTTAATGTTGGTCATTATGGTGGTACTTGGAGTGCCAAATGTTTTCTGAAGTGTTAATATTTAAAAGCTGCTTGTGATGGGCTTTGGTTCATCATGTGACTTTCTCATCACCACCTGCTTTTGGTGGTTATCAGTGTATTACAAAGGTACAAAACAGATTTCAGTACTTCAATAGGTTGGGATATTAACATTATATCAGTTAATGAAATTACGGTATTTAACTGTAAGAGGTATTTAGTTATTGGTAGGGTTAAGGGATCTAGGATATGGTCATGCAGAATAAGGCATTAATATCTGCTTTATAAGTAATAATAAACAGCCAATATGCTAGTGATATGCATGCTAATAAGCAACTATTTAATAGTGAATGGTGTTCCCTAATCTAAAATGTTATCCAACTGACTGAATTCAGAATAAAATATTAGCATAATTCTCTTACTATTTCTGCCATCTATTTTAGAAAAAAGAATGAGTAGTATATAGTAGTAAACTATTTTAAATTCATTCAGAAACTTTCTGAATGAGTCATTGAATCATTTACTCAACCGATTTGTTAAAAGTGCAGTATGTCATATTGACAAATAGCAGTTGAAATGGGTCCTGCGGTCCAAATTCAAAATACTGGATATATGTATATATAAAACTAAATTCAAAATCAAAGTAATGGACAAGGATTCAATCTGAGATTCAAAGCTGTTGTCCAATACCACTGAGTGTCTATATAGGCCTACTCTACAAAAACCTCTCTTGGGAACATGTCCTTGTTTGCTCTGAACGACATATGGATATTAACAGACGGATATAGGCACAATGGTTATCCATGAACCACCTGATGTGCTGACTCACTGTCATTTCCCCACACTGCAAATTGAGCGTCTTTGTTCTAAATGCCGTACCGAACTAGGTGACATCGCTTTGGCATTCAATGTGCACTGTTTATTCATTTTTCCCCTTTTCTGTAAGTTACGGAAGAACCAACACCGGCACAGGGACAACAATTATCACAATTACGTATTGATTGGATGTTAGCCTCCTCCCGAAGGGGCCCGCAGCATAATTGTTAGACTTCAGACAGAGTAATTGCAGCACGCTCACAGCTGGCCGATTATACTTCATCCCCCACAATTCTTTTCTCTTTCCTTCATTCGTTCTTTCTCTCTCTTTTTTTTCTTCATTGAATGTTACCTTTCATCTCAACAGGGGTCATTAAATGCACAAATTGGGAGGGACAACAAATAAATATTCTATTAAATGTAATCAACTGTATTACTTAATAACCATAACAATGAGTATTTTGAATCAAATGCTGACAATAACATATGAATGTGTCAGGTCTG
This sequence comes from Sinocyclocheilus anshuiensis, assembly GCF_001515605.1. Classification (NCBI taxonomy): domain Eukaryota; kingdom Metazoa; phylum Chordata; class Actinopteri; order Cypriniformes; family Cyprinidae; genus Sinocyclocheilus; species Sinocyclocheilus anshuiensis. The sequence continues at coordinate 1,781,380 of NW_015555819.1, forward strand.
TGAAACCTTTGGATGACATTTCTTGCTGTAGGTTTGTCTTGTTCACAGTGGTTTAAATGTATAAATCATGTTTCCTGATACACCAGCTCTTAATATCTATGGAAAACAAGGCTTGTGGCACCTGTTGATTGTGCTAGACATACTTTTTTGAGGAAACATTATTCTAGCAAATTAAATCCTGCTCCACTAAACATTGCATTCTTTACCATATTTAAAGGCAACGTTGAGGGTTTAAGCTTTTAGGGTTAAAATAAATATGTATTCATCATTTATTGACCCTCATGTTGTTCCAAGCCTGTGTAACACAAAAGGAGACATTTAGAAGAATGGCCCAGGTGCTCTTTTCCATACAATGAAAGTGGACAGTAATTTTTACTACCAGGCCTAAAAATGAAAACAAATACCACGAAAATACTTTTAATACAGTCTTATGAGTATTTTAAGACACTGATAGAGCTTCATCGGAGGCTAAAATGCATTGCAAAGAACATTAATTTACAGTCTGGACATCACCCTGGGTGATCAAAAACTCACAATTTTGCCCTATGACCACAGAAATCTTATAGGTTGTCAGAAATTTGTCTCTGACAGCAAAATCGTAAAAGGGGATGCTACATGCACTTTTACAAGTTGTTTGAACTGAAATGTGTGTTGGCAGTGTGTGTACACAAC
>NW_015555819.1:1782194-1793998 GCF_001515605.1 Sinocyclocheilus anshuiensis
CCCCGATCTACATAAATGTGTCTATGTTCACGCGAATCATTCAAGATCCAGCCTCATCTACAGAAGAAGTGAGTATAATGTTTTGTAATGAATCTTTGCAAATCGCCTTTCCTAATAATGTGCTAATTAGAAGTTTCATGATGAATGCGGCTAAAGTAAACAGTCTCTCTGAGAGAAGCTCGGAAGAGGGGGCGGGGTCAGCGGAGCTCATTAACATTTAAAGGAAAATGCTACAAAAACAGCTTGATCTGAAAAGAGCTGTTTTTGACAGGGTAAAAAAGATGTTTTTTACACTACCATTGAGAAATTTTAACCAAACTATATTACAGACTTTTCATTAAGACCCCAAAGAATCATATCAACTTGTGGAAAATGGGCATCCTATGACCCCTTTAACCTTGGACCTGGAATCATGGAAAAACAGGTGGACCTTCATGGTCATATTTACCTATAAATCGTATGGTTTTTGCATAAGCAATTGTACGAATTTATTCAAAATCGCACACTTGTATAATACTTACAACTTCTCATTAGATGGACTTGGTACTTCATATCAGGGTTGTGAACTGGGAATGTTTTTTTTTTTATTATTTCTATTCAATTCCTGAATTTAAATTGAATCTAAACATACGGTTGCAAACAGGATGCAAAATTGCGATTTGAATCAACTGAATCAAAGTTTTGTTTTAGATATATTGAAAGTGTTAAAATAGCCTTTAATTTGAAAAATCGGAATGTATCAAATTTATAAATTAGGAAAGAATCTTACTTGAAAAGATGGAAGGATGGTTGGATGGATGGATAAATTAACTTTTGTTAAGCAGAGTGCATGAAAACTTCTTTTCGAGCAACAAAACCATATCTGTACTATGTGTTTTGCTGGTTATGGTGTGGATGTAATTACCTGTTGGCATAATTGCGCTTCAATGTGTCAAAATACAGCTGCCAAGCACAACGGCTAATCACGTGCATCTCCGTCAGTTTTTGCACATGTAATTTGTCGGAGGTGGTTTGAGCCGTGACTGCGGTTGTGTCGAAACAGCTTAAAGTCCCCAAAATTACCTTGTAGTTGAGTTTGATGCTCTGTAGTAACTGTAGTGTTTATTTGTAGTGTCTTTAAAAACTGAAAATTCACATATTGAGAATACATTGACAGGGATAGTTCACTCAAAATGAAAATCCTGTCATCATTTACTCACCCACAAGTTGGTACAAATCTGTATGAGATTCTTTCTTCTGCTGAACACAGAATAAATCTTTGAAGAATTCTAGTAACCAAACAGTTGCCGGTAACCATTGACATAGTATTTTTATTTATTTTTTTCATACTATGTAAGTCGATGGCTACCAGCAACAGTTTGGTTGCCTGCATTCTTCAAAATATCTTCTTTGATCTTCAGCAGAAGAAAGAAACTCATAGAGGTTTGGAACAACATGAAGTTGAGTAAATTAAGACAGGATTTTCATTTTTGGGTGAACTGTACTTTTAATGCTCATTACGTACATGCATGAATGGTGCCAGTTTTATCAGTGAGCATTTAAGGAAAATGTAATTACTTTTCTGAAACCTTTCATTTTGACTTTAATGAGATGATACTATTTTTGTGATTGAATTGCCACCTATTTTGAGTATAGCCAAATTGGAAGATTATATTTAAGCAGACTTAGATAGAGAAAAGCCCACAAGAGAACTTTAAAAACCACATAAATATTCAAAATAATGTCTAATATTGTATATATAAAATGTAAGTAGTTTAAAAGTTATGGTTTAATAATTGTAAAAAATAATGTAATAATTCGTTTGTATTTTATTAATGTTAATAATCAGTGTTAGAGAGACATGTACTTCATGTACAATGGCAGTAAAATGTGTCTTGTTTTGTTGTTTTTATTTTTTATTTTATTATTATTATTTTTTATTTTTTTTTGGACATGTACAACTTACTAATTATTTTACATGTATTTCGTTAAACTGGTAATATTTAGTTAAATATTATTAAAGTTAGTTTTACATAATTGTATGTTTAATGAATTATGATATTTTATTTATATGTTTTTGAGCTGCATTTCTTGGACACTGAATAAAAATAATTTTCACTTCAAAATTGCAAGTAATTACAGGAATAGCAAATAACACATTGAATTAAACGTGAAATACATCTTGGATTTTATTTTTTTATTTTTGTACATTGTATGAAAGGTCCAACAAAATAACAAATAGTAAAATAACAAAAGTTTATTGTTATTATTATTAATATTATTATTTAATGTACCATATGACATTTTTTTTTTCTTTTTTACCTTGGAATATATATTTTGGTATTAATATGGTATTCTCATATTTATACCACAATATATCCATATTCAAGTTCGGTATTATCATCTGATACTGTACTTTATTTAAACAAATGCTGATAAAATAACCCTTCTAACTCCTCCCTCGAGGACAGTTTCCTTTTAATTCCATAAGATTAAATGAATTAAATAATTTACAGGGATTTGGTTTTTGCCTCCAGTGCCACTGGTATATGCCACTGTTAATCTGTCTGGAGTCAAAATGATGGTGCGTAAGAAAATATGTGTCATATTTTATCATGAACAGGGTCTTCACAAGACATATAACTCATATGCACCATTATATGTCAATCAAACAAGTTCTTTGGCTTGTACAGAACTCTTGTTTTGCTGTAGGTAGTAGTCGAGTAAATTTAGGTTGTAACTTAAACCCATAAGACACATCATATGTATTGTACTCATTATAACAGCTCTCACCTGAGGGGATATTTTGGTCCAACAGCACTGCCTCCCCTCTCCCATTAGTCCCAAACCTTCTCCACGAGTGAGCGTGTTATTGAATTTGACTTTGGTAATGGCAGCATGTGTAGCTCCTGCCACAGGCGAGGATGAAGCTGGATGTGATGATTACGAACACCCTAAACCCAGAGACGCACCTCCTAATTAAGCTCTGACATTTTCTTGCCGTCGAACACACACACTGTTTTCCTCGGTCTTATCTCCTTCCTCTTGCTCTTTGTTCTCAAAATCAGCTCTTATGATAACGGGCGAAAAACAACAAGAAATACTTTAATACCTTTCTTGAAATGTTAAAGAGCTGAGAAAATGTTTGGCAGAATTCACTGAGACTAATCCACAGCACTTAAGAACAGCGGGAATTGATTTTGCTGTTGAGTTTTACCATCGAGTCATGAACTGACAGTGACATTAGCCAAAAATACACTTTTCTGCTTTTAAAATGATCTAAGGATTCAAGTTGAAGAACATTTTTTTTATGTTTTATGAAGAAAATGTGGTGATGCTTGCTCTTAAAAAGTCACAAAACGTTGTGTTTTTGGTCTGATGGTTTTTAAAGGGATAGTTCACCCAAATATTAAAATCCTGGCATCATTTACCAACCATCATGCTGTTCCAAACCGGTATGAGTTTCTTACTTCTCTTGAACACAAATAAAGGATGTTGAAGAATGTTGGTAACCAAACAGCTGATGGTAGCCATTGGATTCCACAGTATTTTTTTCCATGTATGCGGAAGTCAAGTTTTTAATTTTTGGAGTAACTGTCACTTTAAGATGTGCCATGCGGTTGTTAGAGTGTTCCAGGTGGTTTCTATCATTGGTGGAGTCATTCATGTCCAAAAAATTGTCCAGGATAAGTTATATACCAAGTTTAATACTTGCAGATTTATTGAACAAATTTGAACAATAGTTATGCTTGCCTTAGCAAACACTGCTAATAAGCTAGTTGACTAAGGGGAAGTCGTGGCCTAATGGTTAGAGAGTCGGACTTGTAACCCAAAGGTTGCGGGTTCGAGTCTCGTACCAGCAGGGATTGTAGGTGGGGGGAGTGAATCTCCCACCTTCAATACCATGACTGAGGTGCCCTTGAGGTGCTCCCCGGGTGCCGCAGCAAAAATGGCTGCCCACTGCTCCGGGTGTGTGTTCACAGTGTGTGTGTGTTCACTGCTGTGTGTGTGCACTTTGGATGGGATAAATGCAGAGCACTAATTCCGAGTATGTGTCACCATACTTGGCCACATGTCACTTCACATGTCAGAGCTAATGCTGCCTTCACATGCTATTGGAAATTTCCTACTTCCCACTTGAACATGAATTATGGTGGACGGCTCATTCATGAGTTCATTCTTGCCTATTTCTTGAGGAACTCTTATTAAAGCTAAAAGATATTTAGTCCATCAGATTTTGAATAAAATGTAGCATTCATTGGTAACCATATAAATATTCACATATCAACATTTTAACATCAACATCTTGATATTCAGTTGGCTGACGATTCCAAAATGTTTGGCCAAATAAATGCTATTTTTGTTGTATACAATACGTACAGTATGAATCAAATGGTTATATACATAAATATACATGACTGTAACAGCAATGGTTTCTTCCCTCCATCATGTTTCAAGTTTATAGCCCACCCAACTCAGCATAGCGAAATTATCTCAGAGTTTCCCAGTTGTAAATATAAAGTGCTAGATAGATTACTTAGAAATTGTAGTCCATTAGTGATTACAAATTACATGACAAAAATTGTAGTTAGTAACGCAATCCATTACATTACACATTTTGGGGTAATATAATTGGACTACTTTTTGATTACTTTTAGATTACTTTTGACCTAACTTGTTTATCACATTAATTTAAATAGCATAATCTTGTACCATATTTATAAAAAAGTTACTATAATCTGATTACAAGTATTTTCAAATCTAATTACAAGTACTTAATTTTTGCAATCTGATTACGTAATCCAGATTACATGTAATCAGTTGCTACCCAGCACTGCTTGATTTCTGACTCATATTTACGATAATTCTGATAACATGTGAAGGCAGGATAATAATAAAACATTTAAAGGGATAGTTCACCCCAAAATGTAAATGTCTTTCTTCCATGGAACACTAAAGAAAATATAGTGAAGAGCGTTTCAACTGTTTTGTCCATGAAAGCCAGTGGTTCCAAAACAACATCGGACCTCACTGAATTTCATTGTATGCATGTTCAAAATATCTTTTTATGTCTTTTTAACAAAGTCACACAGGTTTGGAACAAAACTGTTTTGTCCATGAAAGCCAGTGGTTCCAAAACAACATCGGACCTCACTGAATTTAATTGTATGCATGTTCAAAATATCTTTTTATGTCTTTTTAACAAAGTCACACAGGTTTGGAACAGCATGAGGGTGAGTAAATGATGGCAGGATTTCAATTTTGGGGTGAACTATTCCTTTAAAACTAAAACTCCAGCTTATTCATGGTTTTGAGTCATAAAAAGGACACTGGGTCTTCTAGGTAATCTTCTTTACCATTTTTTTGCATTCAGACAGTTTTGAGTGACTAAAAAATTGTGAGAAATGACAAGGTAAGACAGATCAATTCCACAGCAGAGGGCAGAATGATGTTTGCATGTGGCGATAAAAGCCTTTCTGTCATGAAATGTGTGAGACGACACAACACAAATAAGACATTGTGTCTGAAATTGCTTATCGGAGCAGATGCGAGTAAATTGCCTCTGAAATGCGGCGTGACCGGAGAGCCGACGCCGTCATAAAGCTGGATCAATGCCATTTCGGTAAACATGGCAGTCTGTGGCTGTGACGTGGAAACAATGGGTGTTGTAGCGTTCATTGACGACGTCCACTTCCTCTGGATAATGGCTGCAGCTGCGGCACGCGTCCACGCTGGCCTCCTAACCTCACACAAGTGGCTTGGGGGCTCATCAAGTCTCCCAGGGAACCATTACTGCAGGGTTAGGCTGAAGAGGACCTAATGGAGACCAGGGGATGCGCGGACAGGCGGTCCGTACTCTACAGTCTGTTTGTATCAATAATGCGATCTCTCATGTTGTCTCACTTCAGTCCAACTCGATTCCACCATTAGATGTAAAAACAGTGAATATACAGGGCGGGAAACATTTGCCAGATGGTTTCGATTTCCACATCAGTCAACAATTTTAGTTGAGTAAACATAAATTGGTCTGGCATTCATTGTAGCCCCCTCTCAATTTGTATATGCAGGGAGGACTGGAGAGGGCGGCCCAGCGCAATCTCAGTCTCATCTCTGACCAATGGAGTCGAGGGTCACGCAGACACCAGCACTCGAGGGCTTTTGCAGCCTTTATCGCATCAGGGAGTCAACAGAGGCAAATGTACAGTATTTATGGGATCTGAGACAGTCTAACTGCGTACTTACTGCCTGACCTGACCCTGGAACAGAGGAACCTGACATTTCTTGATCTCTCAATGAAATGAAGAGGTGCTGTTTATAGAATGTACAACCCTCAACCTTACCAATTCATTCATATAAATCAACAAACAATTTGCATTTCCTGAAGGAAATCCTGGCGCTTGCAGGGAAGCAGTAGTGTTTATTTTCTGCTGGCAGACAACAAGTGTCATATAATTTTCATTTCAGTGATTTCTATTCCTGTGCATGCGAGTTTGGGAGACCGGAAACACAATCTCATACAAATTTTACTGTTATCTAAAGTTTAAGTTCGGTGAACTTTGACCTGCGAAATTGTCATGTAAAGACATGTGACCAAATAAAGGGCAATACATCAAGGCATGGCTTAGTTTGCAAACTTTACATCCACAGGATTGCAGCGTTGCAGGAAAGTGGAGTAGATTGTATATTTTTATATTTTGTATTTATTGTTATTTGTTATTTGTTCAATTTACGGTAAAAAGTTGTGTGGTATCACAGCTGTTACAGTGTCCTATTAATGTTTTACTCAAAGTCTAATGTGATCGTGGGTTAAAGGTGGCTATATATGGTTAAACAGAAGAGCATTTACAATTCAGTATGAAATAAATTTGTGAAAACCTATAACAATTAATTATGCAAATATATTTTGCATAAGGTAGCGATAAAGTAATCGCTGTTGTTTCGTTTTTGAATGTCCAACATTCCATCAATGTAATAAAATTACAATGTTAGAATTTTCACCATTTAAAATTTAACTGACAACAATCAATTAATTCTTAGAATGACTTACATTGAATTTTGTTAGAATTAAAAATCTTACCAACAGCGAATATGAACATGAATATGCTGTTACTTAAGAATTACTGAAACACTTATATTTTTCGGCATTCAGCATCAACAATGATGAATTTGTCATTACAATTATTTAAATGATTAGAATTTTCAATATTCAAACTCTAAGCAGTAATGGGGAATTCATCTATTCACAAGTATTTGCCATTCAAAATCTAAATGACTAACTAAAATTTCACTAATTAAAAAAAAACTTTAATACATTGAAAACCTTTACCAACTGTTGAATCTATTGTTAGAATTACATAAATAATTTGACATTTCAGCATTAAAAATCAACACTGATTGTTACAGTTACCTAAATTGCTAGAACTCTGGAATTTAAAATCTAACCAACAAGGAATTAATTGGTAGAATTACTTACTTTTTCACCAATTTTCACAATTTAAAGTCTAAAAACTGACAATGATGAATTCATTGTTAGAATTACATACAAAATAAATCATTTACATTTTCTGCATTGAAAATCAACACTGATTAATTTATTGTTACAATTAAATTATTAGAGTTTTTGGCTTCAAAATCCAACAATAAACAATTCATTGATAGAATCTCTTTTTTCTCTCTCTTTTTTTGCAAGTTTCACCATTCAAACTCTAATTGCAACAATAAAATTACCTAAATTGTTAACATTTTCACCATTAAAAATTTAACTGATAATGATTAATTCATTGTTATAATTATACTTAATTAGAATTTTGTGGATTAAAAATCTGCATTAATTTATTATTACAATTACTTACAATTTTAGCATTTTTGGTTTCAAAATTGAACGACTAACAATTCATTTATAGAATTACTTTAACAGTTAAAATTTGTAACTTAATTTTTGTGCTATTCAAAGTCTAAACAGCAATGATGAATTAATCTGCATTCAAGATTAAACATAATGGTAAGTTCACCGTATGAATCAGTTAAATTTTTGGAATTTTCAAAATCAAACTGACATTCATTGCTTAAGGTCTTTGCACACTGAGTCCCAAATTTTCATCCGAAATTTTTGCACGTAAAAAAAATAAAAATACGACCTCATGTTGTGTCAGTCACGTTTACACACTGACCAGGTTCGATTTTCTGCGTTTTCGCATCCGTAGCAAGCATTTTGATAGGAAAGGATGACGAATACGAAAAAACGCATACGAAAATTTCGGACTCAATGTGCAAGGACCTTTAGGATTTCTTAAATTGTTGGAATTTTCACCATTCAAAATCTAACCGACAGTAATAACGTCCTCGTAATATTTGCACACTACACCACGACTGGTCTACTTTCTTGCATTCGACTGCTTTCAGAAATCATTTTAACTAGTTGAAGGCCAAGATGGTAAAGAGCACCACTAGCTGCTCAACCTCCTGCTGGGGCACAAATTAAGACGTATCAACCATCGTCACATGTTTAGAGCAAACACCAAACATCCCCTCTCCCTTTGACTCAATCAAGAGAGACCTTTAACCCCCCAATTATCCTGAAATGTGTCCCAAAAACATCTTTTCACACAAATGATGCGCTTTGCTAATATCTGATCAGGCAGATGTTTAGGATGTGACATGGTTTTTTGGCCACATGTGGTTTAGGGGACACAGAAGGGCAAATGACGTGGGCTGTGCCACTGTCAGGCTTGTTAAAGGGCCCTTTGCCTGTCACAGGTGTCTCCTATTGTCCGTCTGCCAAAACGCCATGCACATCATGCCATCTTGTCTGAAAATTACACCCTTCACAGCAAACAAGCTTCTTCTTGTGGGAATGGATACTCTGTCAGCGCTGGTTTGCATGGGGAACGTGTAGCACTGGCAGTTTTATAGATCATCGTGTCAAATAGAATTAGAAATGTAGCATTATCATTTGAATCATCTGTGTTTTAATACAATTGCTCTTGTTGTAAATGGTGGCTATTTCACTGTGACACTGATGAGACGATAATGAGCACAGTGGGTGCTGTTGTGTGCACCATGTTTTGGAGAACACTGTTTATCGCTGCAGATACACACATAAACATGCAAATGATCCGTAGATAAAGTTAAATCGGGTAAATTCACTAAATGCTCTTACATAATGGCCATATGTAAAAACACTTTTTTTTTAAATGATGATGCTAAATACAAATAGTTTTTATTTGTAGTTAATTGTCACTTTTTAAGCTACTGTACATTGCTCACTTCTTTGAAGACTTGGTGGAAATTTATATTATATTATCGTTATACCACTAGATAAGGTGTCATAACTAATATAGACAAGCTAGCAACCATCTTGCAGCATGCTAACAACCATTTAAAATATCTTTAAAATATAAATCCTTCCAAAAATGTACCTAGTTTTTCAAGTTTTTCCCCTTAAAACAAATACTGTGTCTTCCTGACAGAAAAAAATAAAATAAAATAAAATATATGTAAATAAAAAATAAAAATAGGAATGATTTAATATCTCAATTCTTTCTCCAAGACCCATATGAGATTACAAAATATAAATATATACTGTATATATATATATATATATATATATTTTTTTTATAAAATATATGTAAATAAAAAATAAAAATAGGAATGATTTAATATCTCAATTCTTTCTCCAAGACCCATATGAGATTACAAAATATAAATATATACTGTATATATATATATATATTTTTTTTTTTTTTTTTTTTTTTTCTAAATATTTTTGAATATATTTCAAAATATACAAAAAAAATCTAAAATATATTTTCACCATGTTTGGATATTTTTTAATGCATGTTTTAAAAATGTAAATGTATTTTTAACACCATTTTAAAATATTTTTTTCCTCCATATATTTCGATCCAAGAAAATACATTCACATTTGCCATGTCTGAAGAAAAGTTTTATGTGAATATATAACGTATATAAATAATGAATAAAGCCTAAATGTAGGCTATACTGTAAGACTGGAAATGTATTTTCTTGCCCCTGAAATACATTCTGAAATAAATTTTGGTTTATGAAGGTTAAAACTAATATTATTTTAAATATATATTTCATACTTCATTGAGCTTCACTATTTGTATTTGTATAGAAATATTCTGTCTATTTTGTCTATTAGGTATATTCAAAGAAACATCAGAAACACTATTGATATTTAGATCAAACATAATTGAGAACTCCATTAAGCTTTGTGAACTATGAAAGCGAAGCCTCTGAAAACTAAACATTTCCTCTGAATGAGCGTTACCATTATACAGTCGTGTTTGGTTTTACATGCAGGTAACCGCTAAATGTCACTATGTTCCTGAGATCATCCAGAGACGCCACACTCGGCCCCTCAGGCTGCACACCCTGTCACTAACTGTCCCGCGCCTGACAGGCAGCAGAGGAGCGCACAGCACCATTCATCCCTCAACCCAACCCGACTGAGATACATGTGCATACATAATTACAATAATAAAGCACAATAGTCATTTACATGTTGATACCAAAACAATATATATTTTATCAGAATACACAGTTGTTTTTGAATAGAAATAAATAGAAAAAAACATGCCGTTTGGTTCCAGATGGTGTAGTTTCATTGTCTACCAACAGGGGCTGCTAATACTAATCAACCAAACACTGACACCCATACTACCTGCACCAGACTAGTAAGGAGTATTTGAAGAGTTTTCAAGTATTTGGGGGGGGGGTGCTTAGTTTTGTCCTGTCCATTAAGTCCTAAACACTGCAATTTCAATTTAAAGGAATAATCAAAAATGAAGAGTTGCAGAAAATATACTCAGACCATCAAGGGTATAGATAAGTATGTTTCTTCATCAGAACAGATTTGGAGAAATGTAGCACTACATCACTTGCTCAGCAATGGATGCTCTGCAGTGAATGGGTGCCGTCAGAATGAGAGTCCACACAGCTGATTAAAACATCGCAATAATCCACAAGGATCCATAATCCTACATTCATAATAACGCTTCTTCGTATTCTGATGGCACCCATTCACCCTTTCAATGTCTACAAATCTGATGAAGAAACAAACTCATCTATACATCTTGAATGGCCAGAGTAAATTTTCAGCAATTTTATTTATTTTTGGGTGACCCATTCCTCTAAGTAGTTTTTGTTTGTTTGTTTATTTGTATTTTTTTTTTAATCACTACTCAATTGATATCTAAATAAAATGACACCTGCCTTTCAGAGGTATGATGAGGTTACTGTTGCAAGAGTAGTTTCCTCATTAAATAATTAATAATGACAATTCTTCAGCCAGAAAATTAGTCATTGTAGACGTTCTATGCAAGCCATTTCACCTGAAGACATTAGTGCGCTATGTAAAAGGATTGTAAGCTTTCAGTAGATGGATTTCCAAAATCAAAGTAAACATTTTTTTTAATAAATATTTAAAGTAAAACATTAAGCTGCCTTTAGATGTAGATTGATAAAAGCCTGTTTATTATTACTTTTATTTACTTGTTATTATTACTTTCACTACCAACTTACAGACAAGGACACAAATCTGCAAGTCTGGTTTCTAAACCATTGTTCTCAGCATGGTTGTTGATAGTCGTTTGAAACCCTCCTGGTGGTGAAACATGGAACAACAATACAAATATGTCTTGTCTGTCCGAAAACATATTGCATTCATTTTTTTTTTCTCAAGCAATTCCCAACAACATACATTTTTAATTACATTTTAATATTTAATGTTGCATTATATATTAAACTGGTGCTTAGCTTTTTTTTTTTTTTTTTTTTAAAAAAGACGAAAATAAAACAAA
>NW_015555819.1:1794276-1800302 GCF_001515605.1 Sinocyclocheilus anshuiensis
AATGGTTGTTTTTTTTTTTTTTTTTTTTTTTTTTTTAGAAAAGACGAATATAAAACTAACAAACATCAACTGCTAAGCAGCAAATCACAAAAAGGAATAGATATGCCATGCATTAATATTAAACCTACATAACCTGATATTTATTTCAGAAGATAGTTGGACAGAAACATGCATGCTCTAATGGCCGCTAGAGGACGCAACACGACTACTAACTGCTTTATATAATACCATGAACTGCAGATAGGAATTTATTTAAATATATCTAACAATAAATTTTAATAAACTGCAGATAGGATTTTTAAAAATATATATCTAACAATAAATGTTAATAATTGAATAATTTGTATAACAATCATATTTCTAATTGTTTTTATAATTTTATAAAATATAATTACAATATTATAAAATAACAAAATGTATATGTAATGTTTTAATATATCAGAATGTTTATATTAATCATGTTATGCATTGTATTATTAAAAATGTATAATATATAATACATTCAATATAGTAATAGTGTATATCAAAATAATACATGTATATATTTAAAAAAATTTATGAAATTATTTAAAATATGTATATTTTGTATTTACAGTGAAACTACAGTATTTCTGAACTCGCAACTGCGCGTGCGGCTCGTGTTCTCTCACGCTCGGATCAGGCAGAGTTAAACTGGAGTCTCATCTGTCCACGCTGAGCGGCTTCACTATGAACACACATGTTATTTACTAACAGCCTGTGCAGCGCAGAGCGTCTGTTTTCAAAGGTAAAACATTTATTTGGGTTATAATGCTGTTTTATTGCCGCTCAGTTTGATGAGAGTGTCTTTTATCGGCCGGTATTGTACTACTGTCGCGTCCGTGCTTGAAAACAACTCCGATGAAAGTCTATTGATCTTACTGAAGTCTGATAAAGCCTTGCTTTGGGAGTGTTTATTATCTTATTACAGAGTCTTGTTTTTAAACATAGCCGGTTTACAACTAAAAGTTGCGTGTAAATACACTTAATGTTACTTTAGTTGCAACACATGTGAAGGCGATTGATGTTGCCGTTGGAGTCTTTTATCATTTATATTTACATCAAGAGCTCAAATAATGCCGCATTATGTATCTAAACTGAATTGTATGAGTCACATGTGTCTGTTTGAGAACTCTTGCATGTAAATAAATCCATCCCGGATCACGTTCAGCTTCCCCAAATGAACATTTTGCCATGATGACTACTTTATTTAAATGTATTAATATTTAATATGTGAAAAGTGACTTATTTTCAGAATGGAAATGAGAAGGTAAATAGTGCTTTAGTTTCAGTGCACTACGCCATTTGCTGGCAGTTCCCATGAGACATGAGTTTCGTGTTGAAACCTTGAACTTCAGAAGGACATGATGCATTGTGGTCACCAGCCTACTTCCTTACCTTCTTTCAGGGCACAAGGTGTGGCCCACGCCGGTTTCCACTTGAGTCTGCCGCTCTTGTGTTTAGCTACCTAATATCAAACACTTCACCTTGTCCTCAAATCCTCATATAAATCTTCAATGTGTTGCCAGAAGTCACTGGATTAGATGTTCTTTATGCATTGTACTAAAATAAATTCACCAGAGGAAGTGGTCCAGCGGAAACCATGTGTTTCTGTTTCTGAAACCCCCCAGTGAGAACTAATGAACCGCAGTCACACTGACATGTGCGGCCTGCTGCACATATGTGTAACATCAGAAAGAGGATAATTGTGTCGGAGACACTTTGAGATGAGCCTTACATCATTACATTTTGCTTGTCATAATGTTGGAGGGTTAAGTGAAGCGTTATGGCCGCTGAAAGTTGAACTGTGACATTTGAGCATGTTTTGCAGACTGCTGATTTGTATTGCGTGTATACAATACTCTATTAGATCATCTGGGAAGAAAGTAACATGTTGTAGCCTGTCATCTAATAGGTTATGGGTTCTCTCTCTCTTTTTTTGTTGCTTCTAGAAATACTGTAGTTTAAAAGTGTTGTGAGTCACTCTCTTTGCACAGGCAGCTGGAAATGAGCTGTCATCACCAAAAATTCATATCTGGCTCATTTTCGACCTTTTAAAGTTTGGTGGACAGCTCTGCAAAATGGCTAGCGTTCCTCTGTAGTTCTGTAAAGTTGTTGGTCTTCTATTTTTCATTATGGTGGATCTGATGAAAAGTTTGTGACATTAAGATGCCAAACGTTCCAGACGCTCTTAAATTCTTCACACCTCGCACCTTTCCTTTGGTGTCCAGAGTTGAAAAGGCCACTTGAGATTTCCCTGTTGAAGAGTCGGGGGGGGAAATAGGCTGAGCTATTTTAACAGAACATTGCTTTTGTTGTTGATTTGCTAGACTTGGGCAACACACAATGAACAGTTTTTCATTGCGTCTAAGCACCAGGCTTAGCCTGATCCATCAATCAAAATAATAATAATAATAAAAGTCTATTTTTGATGCATTGTTATAGTTCACCCCCAAAAAATAACACAAATTAATAATTTTTTTTATGAAACCTAAGACATTTCTCCTCCACTGAACGTTATATGAACTTTTCGAAGCATTAACATTTTGGTATAATGGACTTTCAGAACTCTCTCAGGTTTCATTAAAAATACGTTAATTTGTGAGGATGAATAAAACTCTTATGGTTTTGGAACAACAATGGTGAGTAAATAATGACAGAATTTTTGTTCCAATTTTCATAGCTCTTCAAATTAGAAAAAAACAAACAAACTGGAAGCACTATAAAAAATATTAAAATATACTATATTAATATAAGAAAATATTATTCTTAATTCCTTTTTCCTGTGATGAATTACTCTCGGTTACTCTAAGTTAGGCTTATGCACATAAGTTTAAGATATTGGCATATGGACTTTAGGTTGTGACATTATGTGTTTAATTATTAAATCCACTTGTTTGTTTCCCAGGGATATTTCATAGTGTGTATCACATGCTAAACTAATAGTCCAGACTTGTTCTCTGCAGTACATTGGAATACAATACATGAGATCTTGCAAAACCCCTATTTATTTATTTATGTTAATTTATTGGTTGTTTGACTCTTGGGTTTCGGTGAGATTCTGCAGCTTGGTTGCGTAACTTCAAATTACGTGGTCAGCCCATGGAAAGTCCGAGCCTGATGTGAAACTGATGTGGCTAAACTTCACTTTTGTACACAATTTATTGAATATAACCTACATGGGAAAGTTCAAGTATTTCTTGAAGTCATTCTCAAAACGAACCCAAAGCTGTCCATGAAACGTGAATATTCACACTTCCATGTAAACTGTAGTGCATCTCTGCTATGTGTATTGCTCTTGTTGCATATCTGCATATTGGCTCCTGCCAGTAAAAACTGCTGAATTGAGCACAGATCAGTGTTAAGAATCTTTCCCCATCAGCACCTTTTCATTGCCCTCCTGCCGCTGACCTGTGATTGATTGTATTCACAAAGGAAACGCTCCTGCTGTGCAAACAACAGTCTGGTGGTGGTGACACACCTATGCCTTTGGCTGAACATCACATGGTATTTTCAACAGGATCCAACTGTGGATTTAGAGCTTGCATTTAGTTTAAAGGAGTGATGTATGATGCATTTTGTAGTGGTGTAAATAAAAATAAAAATTCCAGTATGCTGTTGTCAAAATGGGTAAAAACCATTTTCGAAAAGTTGAAATTGTTTACATTAACAAAACAGTTTAGTTTCACTTAGACCTTAGATCTTTAGCATCTCACATAATTGCACTTAAATTGTGCCACTGGTTTTGTCTGAAACCTCAAAGAAGAATGGCTGCATCACAGCAGACTTATAATTGAAAGCATGCGGTTGTTTAAGGTCTATGGGTGACTTCTGTCTCTTTAGTTTCATGAGAAATTTGAAACACAGCTTTGGCTTTAACCTTTGCTTGGACAGTGATAAACCTGTTTGATCAGCCTTGAAGCTGGTTTATTTTGTTAAGCCTAAAGAAAAATGTTTCATCATGGTTTTAAGTAACCATTTATTGCACAAGGATGGACGGTAGTCCTAGTGGCCCACATTTTTGATCCCATGATTTCTGTCAAGCCATTAAGTTCCCTGACTCGTAGACGAGACTCACTGTGGTAAATAAATTATGCTTGCATCTCTTGCTAGCTGTGACCTGTTTTCTCTGGTCAGCTTATAGGAGACTTAATGCTTCTCAGAGAAGCCTTTCCCTACAGCAGTAACAGAAATCAAGGTGTTTTAGCACAAGATCAAGTCTTATGCCTGTGATCTGTTTCTTGTGGCTCATTTGACTTCTCAAGAGGTTGATGATTACGTGCAGAAAGAATTTGGATAGTGCTGTTTCATTATTTAATCACCTAGCCTACATGTTGGAAATCTGTAGAGCGTATGACTCTATTTCTTCCGTGGAACACAAATGAAGAAATGCTGAATAATGTAGGCTAACTCCAATGTTTTACATATAATGAAAGTGAAAGGGGATGCGGGCTGTTTATTTGTACATTATTCAGTATTTCACAGAAAACATCCTGCTAACATAATAAGAAGTTTAAAATACTATCTGGGAAAAAAAAATTGTACAAATTTTACTTTTATGGGTACATAATCTTGTTTTTTGCACATTCTCTACCTCTAAAGGTGCACATTAGTACCTTAAAGTAGTAGGCTAATATGTACCCTTAATGTATACATTGGGGTTAATAAGGTAAAAAGTTATCCCTTTGAGGATACTGCCCCAGTGACAAGCTGTTGTACCCCTAAAGGTACAATTTTAGCCCATTTTTTTTTTCCTGAGAGTGAAGGGAAGTTTGAAAGGGAAATTTGGGTTTCCATTTATACGATCTGAATGGGACAGGTGGTTAAACAGAGAAAGGTGCCCATGTGTCTCAGCAGAGCAGTTGTCTGGTGAACTGTAGACTCTAAGAGTCCCACCTGTCCACAGAGAATGTGAACTAACAGACCTCGACAGTTTTCAACACATGGTGGCAAGTATCAGCTGCGAAAGTCCTGCTCTGTCAATTTCTGATTCCATTGTGTCGCCACAGAGGTTCATAGGACCAAGTAACATTTCCTTCATAGTTAATTTGATTCCTCAAACAAGAGGAGACAAAATGAGAGAAATGTTTACGTTTTCTTTCTAGAATCTAATTGGTCTAACTTTTGAGTCACACTTTTGAGTTGCATTTTTATTTAAATTGACTTACACAGACAACTTATTAATGGTTCATTCACCCTGAAATAACCAGATGATATTTCACAGTGGGGCTAGTTATTACCAGCACAGAACCAAAAATTTGGTAATATTTTAGTAGGGACCTATTCTCACTATTAACTAGTTGCTTATTAGCCTGCCTATTATTAAAGGATTAGTTCTCCCCAAAATGAAAATTCTGTCATTAATTACTAACCCTCATGTCGTTCCAAACCTGTAAGACCTTCGTTCATCTTCGGAACACAAATTAAGATATTTTTGATGGAATCTGAGAGCTCTCAGACCCTCCATAGACAGCAACGCAACTGAAATGTTCCCAGACAGAAACGTAGTAAGGACATCGGTAAAACAGTCCATGTGACATCAGTGGTTCAACTTCAATTTTGCGAAGCTACGAGAATACCTTTTGTGCGCAAAGAAAACAAAACTGACGACTTTATTCAACAATTCTTCTCCCCCGAGTTACTGTCTTCCGCCATTTTGGAGAGTATCACAACGCATACGCACGCTTTACGCTAAGCGTAAACAACGCTGATTACACTGATTACGTTCTTGGGTACTCTCCAAAATGGCAGAAGACGTAACTCGGGGGAGAAGAATTGTTAAATTATGTAATTTTTGTTTTCTTTGCGCATAAAAAGTGTTCTCGTAGCTTCGCAAAATTGAAGTTGAGCCGCTGATGTCACATGGATTGTTTTACCGATGTCCTTATTACGTTTCTGTCAGGGAACATTTCAGTTGCGTTTCTGTATATGCAGGGTCAGAGACCTCTCAGATTCCATCAAAAATATCTTAATTTGTGTTCTGAAGATGAACAGAGGTCTTATGGGTT
>NW_015555819.1:1800533-1829260 GCF_001515605.1 Sinocyclocheilus anshuiensis
TTTTTTCTCAGTAAAATACATTTTGTCTTCAATTATTTTCATATTGCATTATTTTTCCTATTTTAATTTTTGTTTTGAAAGTATGATAAAATCTGGTAAAATGTACCAACAATGACATTTAAAAAATATACACTTTTTGATATACCATAAACAAAAAAAAAAACAGGTAGCCCATCTGAATTAGGACATTTAGGCTATCCATCTAATAGTAGCCTACCAAAATCTTATTAACAGTAGAAGTTAAATCTTACTGTAGTCTTCAAATCTGGGTACTGTCTTAAGTTTTAAAATCACAAAGGGAGTTTGGTCCCATCAGGCTAACGTGACAGTCACGACTCATGCAGCTGTAAGGTTTTCTTTTTCTTTTGTTTTTACTCGCGATCTTTACAACACGCATTACATTACGTATTTCATGGCACACTCGTTTTATGCGTATTTGGCGCCACCTATTGTTGTGGGTGTATTATTGACATGTCAAAATCTAGACCCTGAATATAAGACGACCGCATTTTTTCAGATGTATTTCCAAGAAAAAAACATCGTCTTATATTCGGGTCAATACGGTAATAAGCTGCAAATTAGGAGTTTGAGGCAAAAGTCGTAATTAATAGTTTGTTAATAGGGAGAATTGGACCTTAAAATAAAGTGTGCCCGAAAATGTACTTGCTCAAATTGCCATCAAAGCTTGGGTTTGTGTATGAATCTGACCACATTGGTTCATCTACATGGAAAGGTAAAGGCTGAATTGTTGGCCTGCACAGCGATGTGTAATAGTTGATGGATTGCCCATGTGACTTAAGTCCTGGTGTTCTTGTGCACTGTGTGAGTTTTTTCTCCAGCACTTTTCCTGACAAGAATGTTGTCTGAAGAATTAGCTGACATCACAGCAACTTGTCTGTTTTTGGCTCATGATGAATGTGCAACTCCACCTCACATGGGTGTCTGTCAGCTTCAGGCAGAACTTGGATGAATTTTGTTATATTGATGGAATATAGATGCCTCATCATTTTCATGTGTTTTAGCCAAGCAGACCTGAAGGTGGCTCAGTAGAGGATTAGTAAAGCATCATATTCAGCGACCTCTAAGGAACAAGTTTGTACGTGCCTAGATGAGCCAATTTACTCAAAGTCTTCTGTTTGTTTTGTTCCTTTTCCAGATTTTGAAATGAAGAAGGACATTGATACTCTAATATCTGAAGAACGGGCTGAGATCATCAAAAAATATGAGAAGGCAAGTTACATCCTTTCAGTTGTCTACCTTCTGACTTTCTGTAGTTTTGATCTTTGACCGGTTCAGCCGATGTCCAGACAAGGGGAAACTGGTTAATGATTGTCCATGACCCTCAGTGACATGGACAGCAATGCATACTGACAAAGTACCCCAAGTAAAGTAGTAAGTGGTCATTAATTAGATCAGATGCTTTTGCAGTACACGCAGTCCTCTTGGAGATGCCAAGATTTGGGGTACGCCACTGCTTGGAGTAGCCTAGGGTGTATTGTGTATTGCTCAAGGGAATGATTGTGATAGCTCATGGATCAACTATCCCAGATATTTAACCACTAGACTACACCACCCAAAAGTTACTGCAGTTTGCTGTTCTTGGCAAGAAACAGCTTTCCTTAGAAATGCTGCACAAAACTTATGTGAGAAGTTATTGAAATGCTGATATACCAATGTTATTATAATTGGTAGGTAAAGGTTCATGTTGTGGTAATTTTTTGGATAGATTGTGGGTGAGTTTGCCTTGCAGTCATGACTTGGTTTTATTTATAGGTACCACCTAGGGAAACTTTTCAGACAGGCTTCAGATGCATAAAACGTCTAATGATCTAAAACAGGGGTGTCCAGTCTTGCTCCTGGAGGGCCAGTATCCAGAGTGTAGTTCCAACACACTTACCTGGAAGTTTCTAGTGAGTCTGAGGACCTTGAGTTGATTAGCTAGTTCAGGTGTGTTTAATTAGGGTTGGAGCGAAACTCTGCAGGACAGTGGCCCTCCAGGAACCGGTTTAGATGGCCTTCATCTGAAACTAATTCAAATGAGATTTAGATAAGACCAAGTTCAAATGTAAATATCTTGTGACTACAATGTGTGTTCCTCTGTATTAGTTTCTTCTGCTCTTAATTGCTCTTATCAGATGCCATTTTTATTGTGTGTAAACTGCACACACAGGGTTGTGGGATATCATGGACACTGAAGGTACATCTGTGCTGCACACTGTACATTTCAATATGTTAACGTTACTTGAAAAAAATCATGCAAACATATTGCCTCAGAAAAATCTAGTGAAGGTTGCTTATTATATTAGTTCATGCAGAAGCCAATTTATGAAAACTTGAATATACCATGTAACCTTAACTAGACTTTTCTGAAGCAATAAGAGACAATAAGTGCATTCACAAAAGCTTACCCAGAAGAAGGCCAGATCTTAGTAGACAGGATGTTATGTGAACATTGGACAATCCTTTGTACCTTCATGCTTCCATATACAGCTTGCAAAACCAGCAAGTTTTAGCTTTCAGACACAGCCAAAATCTTTTGAGGAGGAAGTGTTTTGACGGACAACTGGATGACAGCTGGATGTCATGCTAACATTGCTGCTACACTCAAATATTGACTACAGTCTGCATACTTGGAAGTTCTCAGCGTACTTCAGATACCTTTAGATAAGGCTGTGGAGGTTAGACAGATAAGATGTTCAGGATAGACAGAAATATAATCTGTTAGCAGAAAGCAAGAAATTTCTTGTATCAACTCTTTTTATTTTGGAGATCTGAATTGTTCTATACAAGAAGTGGGGTGTTTTCAAATGTTCTTTCTTAAAAGGAATAGGCTAGTTAACCCCAAATAAAAATTTGCTGAAAAATGTACTCACCCTCAGAGCATCAATGATTGCTCATGGTAACAGAGTTAGATCAATTTAGCATTACATCACTTGCTCACCAATGGATCATCTGCAGTGAATGGGTGCCGTCAGAATGAGAGTCCAAACAGCTGATAAAAACATCACAATGATCCACAAGTAATCCAGCCTCCAGTCCATCAATTAACATCTTGTGAAGTGAAAAGCTGCATATTTGTAAGAAGCAAATCCATCATTAAGGCATTTTAACTTTAAACCATCACTTCTGGCCAAAAAACAAATCAGTAATCAGAAGTAATTTAGACTGTTTTTGCTTATAAATGGTGCTTTATATGTGCATATTTCTCTCCGAATTCATACAAGATGACTTTTTCGACTGGAGAAAGTTTGGGGAACTATTCCTTTAAGAGTTCCAGTCATCTCTTGGTTTGAGGGTCTTTTGCCTTTGCTCCAGTTTCTCAGTTTGTTTGTTGGGCTGGTTGCAGGGCAGGCAGGAGGGTGTGCACATTAACCCCTGGGAGGATGCCGACTACAGCATCTACAAGGTCACGGACCGCTTCGGTTTCCTGCAGTAAGTCTCGCCTGTCCTGGCAGTTTTAATACTCAGTCTAGCGAGACGATGACAACTCTGTCTTCATTTGAAGATGTTAAACGCTCAACTGTTTCATCAGAGAATATGTGCGAACTATGTTATGAAGAATATGGCTTTTATGTGTATTTTGGGTAACAGTTGACTGTGACCGTTAGAACGTGTTGTCAGGATTTTTTTTCATAAATCCACAGTAAAATCTCATGTTATTTGAATGAAGCTTCTGATTCATGTAAATATATATACTATACTTCTGATTCATGTAAATATATATACTATACTTCTGATTCATGTAATACTTGTACAGGTTAAACAATAATTTCCCCTTTGTAATTTGTTTTTCCCAGTGAAGAGGAACTGCCGACACCGACCGCAGCGGAGGATAAGGTGACTTTAGGATATCAGCTTTCTTTGCACCTGAAATTACTGTTAAATCTTTTATGGCAAAATTCAGTTTAGAGAAATTAGCCCTTTGAATTATGGTGTTCTTGCTGAATGTCCTCTTTGTTTTACGAATATTTTAGATTTAAGACTAAAATTCAGTGTGCTGTTTCTCTAGTACAAACTCCAGGAGGTTGAAAGAGAGGAAAAATGGGTTAAGATGGTGAAAAAGTGGGACAAGTACCGCAACAGTGAAAAGGTAACTTATAAATGTGATCGTTCCAGGTTTAACTGGATGAGTCACATTTGAAGCCATTTTAAAATAGTTTGGCTAATGAACTATATTAAAGGGGTCATATGATGCGATTTCAATTTTTCCTTTCTCTTTGGAGTGTTACAAGCTCTTGGTGCATAAAGAAGATCTGTAAAGTTGCAAAGACTAAAGTCTCAAATCCAAAGAAATATTCTTTATAAAAGTTAAGAGTCAACCACGCCTACCTAAAACGGCTCGTTCTAACACGCCCCCACATATCTACCTCACTATGTGGGAAGATTTGCATAACGCCGCCCAAATGTTCATGCAAAGAAAGAAGGCGTACGGGACACGGCATCAACAGTATGGTGAGGGGCGTAACATTTCCGTCACACACTTGAGGTATTCGGCCAATCACAACGCACTGGATAGCTGGCCAATCACAGCACACCTCGCTTTTTAGACCGATGAGCTTTGTAAAAATCGACGCGTTTCAGAAATAATGTTCTTTTTAGCAGCATCATATGACCCCTTTAAGAATTGTGTATCATTTTTGTTTCGTTAACATTGCGTAACTCAACATTGTTGTCTCTTATCATATTGCTGTTGCTGCCATTGTATTCCCATAATATGCCACTCAAGGCTGCTGTGTGTTACAGTGATTTTTAGGCCTACACATCCGGAAACTTGGAGACCCAAAAATAAATCTCGCCATCTGTTTGTTTCCTCTTCCCATGTGCATTTTTCAGATGATGAAGCGGGTATACAAGGGGATTCCCTTGAAGCTGCGCGGTCAGGCCTGGGCTCTGCTGCTGGATGTGGAAAAGGTGAAAGAGGCGAATTACAGGAAGTACGAGGTAGGAGCTTTGCAGGAATCATGTTTGTGAGATGTGTTTGGGCTTCATTAGGTCTTTTGAATGAAAAAGTGGCTGTTTGAGGTTCATTTATTCAATGACTCGCTTGTTTGGGTTTTGGTTTGTCCTGTGTGATTGTTTGGGTTTATATTAGCCAGATGTGTTTTGTCTCCAGTCTGGCCTTTTGGCACAACAATGTTTTATTTCACAACAAAGGTTTTCTGCGTTGCATGCTTTGTGTAGTCTGACAATTATTACATAAGATCCAAGGTATTACATAAAAAATACAATAAAAGTTGCTAGAATAAGCTGCGATAAGTTGACCAGTCTTTATATCGCAAACCAAAAGTCTGATTAACTGAAAAACGGTAGGCTATACACTACCGTTCAAAGGTTTGGGGTCTTAATTAATACTTTTATTCAGCAAGGACACATTAAATTGATTAAAAGTGAGAGTAAAGACATTTATAATGTTAATTTGTTTTTTCTATTCTTCATACTTCATACGATACTTCTATTCATCAAAGAATAATAATTGATAATACAATACAACATTGATAATAATCAAAAATGTTTTTTTGAGTAGTAAATCAGCATATTAGGATGATTTCTGAAGGATCATGTGAAACTGAAGACTGGAGTAATGATGCTGAAAATTCAGCTTTGATCACAGGAATAAATTACATTTTACAATATATGAAAATAGAAAACAGTTAAGTTAATATTTCACACTATTATTATTTTTACTGTATTTTTGATCCAATAAATGTATAGGAGACTCAAAAAAAAAAAACTTTAAAAACATTTTTAAAAAAATCTTACGGACTCCAAACTTTTGAACAGTAGTTTTAAGAACTACCATCTTGTATTTACCATCTGTTACCATGGTACCAGAACTTATTTTTGTTTTCAGTCATTTCAGAATCTTTAGCTCTCAAGAGTTTATAACTGAGCGTGTATCTATATCTGAATTTCTAAATATATCTAGGTGCCGCTGTAATATTTATAACTTGTTTGCTGCTCTGACGAATGTAAATAGCAGAAGTGTAGCGCTTAAATGGAAACCAGTGGCTATCAAGGTTCCGGAATGAAAATTTAGATGCAGGTTTGATGGTTTGGTTTAGATGCACTGTAGTTCAAGTACTGCACTGCAGTGACAATCAGTCACCTGCTAATTTTCTAAATATATAAAAGTAAAATCAGCCTTATTGTACATGCATTGTTTTAAAAACTTTCACTGTGGATTTAATTAGGAGGGTAGTTCATCCCAAATTATAATTTATAAATGTACTGTATATACTGTTGTTTTTTCCTGTGGAAAGTTAATGCAGCTCTTTCTGTACAACAGTTTATAGTGACAATGTTAACAAAAATAAATGAATAATATGTGGAGATAACCATTAGTAAGCCATTTGTAGTTTGACTTTCTGATAGGGATGCGCCAAAATAAAAATTCTTGAACGAGGCCGAAACCAAACAAAATGAAACGCAGGCAAAAGGCAGAATACCAAATACCAAACATGGTTTTTCACGTTTTTCCCCCCATGTATTTTGCCAATTTTTTCACCATCGCATAAATTAAATTGCCAAAATGTGCTTTTTGCTGTCTTGCCTTGCTTTTCAAAGAAAAAATCAATTACAAAACAATTTAAAAATATTTACTTAACACTGAACATTTTTTAACATTCTAGCAGACATTATACCAACAAAGCACAATTTAAGTTAAAATTAATAAGTTAGTAAAATAATATTTTTTTGAATCAGGCATGTATTTTTTACTGTACAAATAAATGCGGCCTTGCTGCGCAGAAGAGAATCTTTTAAAACATTAGAAAATATTACGGATCCCAATTTGAACAACTATGTGAATGTAGTTGTTGTAATTAGTATTATCATTATTATTGTCTTTTTTATTTTATTTGACAAAACTGTAAAATTACAATAATAAAACGTATGAATGTTGATGGAGTTCTTGCTTTTTATCTGCTTTTATTTTGGCGGAAACCCGCAGGAAGACCTCAGCGCTTCTTTTTGTTGACAACAGCAGATTTATAAATGATTCTCAATACGGATTTGGGAAGATGTTTGTCTCGCATAGCCTATCGCAATGTCACACACATGCCTTGTAAAAATTCATAAAAATGTTACTGAGCAACTGACGAGTAAAACTTTTTCAGCGCAGATTTTCTTCGCGCTTTGGACTTTGAACCTTGGCGCCGTGAGCTCGTGCAGTGCTTTAATACATGCAATCCATGCGTGTATTAGAAAACAACATTCTGCAGTTTATTCACTAATTAAGGCCATTTTGCGATTTCAATCATCATACAGTAACCAGCAACAACCCCCCTTCCTCTTCTCATCAAAGACATGCGATGCAGTACTTAACAGTCTCTCGCTGTCAGTACTTGTAATGATTTTTGCGTCTTTCTCGGACAGTTTTAAATGCTTCCACACTGCCGACATGTTTGCTGCATTAGTGCGCGCCTCTATTTGATCACGTCACGTCATTGTTTAGTACAAATTATTCTGTCTTTTCACTTATTCGGCCAGATACCGAATTAGTTTTTTTTTTTTGCTATTTTCGGCCGAATTTCGGTTGCCGAACATTCGGTGCATCCCTACTTTGAGTATATTGCTATATTTACTCCACTTGTTTGAGCAGTGTCAAGAGTTTGGGGTTGGGCTACCCGTTTCTCTGACCAATGGCAGATAGAGGAGTGTTTGGGAAATTTTGTTATTTTTACAATTCTGTTTGGTGCGGCTAATGCTACAATTTTGCATTGAAATTCTAATTTGTTCATTGCCAGCCTTTTTTGTTTTAATGTTGTTGCAGAAAATGAAGGAACAAGCCAAGAAGTATTCGACAGAAATTAAGCAGATTGATCTGGATGTCAACAGGACCTTCAGAAACCATATCATGTTCATGGAACGCTTTGGGGTCAAGTAAGATATTTCACAAATTCATACATACACATGCACAAGAAAGCCTTTCTTTATCTTCATTTGACTCGAGGTCTGTTTGGCAAACAGACTTTAAGTCAAATGAATATAAAGAGTTTCGAGTTGAGATGTTTCCGAAATGAAGTGCTCAGACCTTGTAAACTTAACCAAAACAAGAGCTACTTCCTCTTTGTGACTGAGTTTTTGTTCAACTTCCTGATACTGTGAGCAGCTTCACAGGAAATGACACAACCGGTGACTCGTTACCATTATGCCCAGAATAAATATCTACTTTGATGTTGTCCATAACAACTAAAGATCTGCCACAGTGTCATGAAAAAAATTATTTCCTTTTGTACAGGACAATCATAAAGACCCACTTGGGATTGTATATGCTCTTAAAAATGGACAAACGTCAAAAACATTTAGGTTATTTTTTCCATTTTTAAACTGCCAATTTGACAGAAAATGAGTGCATCATGATTTTTTAAAACAAAATATTGACCAGATGGCCCTCAATAACCTTTCAGTAAATGTGACATGTAATAGTGTTATCCCACTTACTTAACAAATTGAAAGAGGCTTGTAGACCAAAGTGCATGAAGAGGTTTCAGCCATGTGGTTTGCATGGGCGGCACACCCACAACATAGATCAACCACCAGCCTCTCTGCATGGGGTATCTGGCGGATGGAAGCTCTGAGCAATGACTTCTACATTTTTATTAGCGCTGCACGGCCAATAAGAGGATATGGGGCGGAAGTGCTGTTTAACACATCTGTTGTTTGTTTGCATTGCTCCTAAATGTGTTTCTACAACACGCTAGTCACAATTCTGCTTTCCTCTGGCCTCTTATGAAGGGTCTTGCTGTGCATTGCTAAATCTTCTCAAATCTGCAGACGTTATGAATTATTAACGCGCATCTCCTGATGTGATGGCTTATGCATGAATGGACTCTTGCTGCTACTGTGAGCTGGTTTCTTTCCGCTGTTCGATTTGGGCTGGACCCTCAGTGCTTTTTGGACAAAATTTAGTTGGGTTATTGACAAAGATGGATCCATTATGGGGAAAAATTGACAAATTTTAATCGTTGAATTCTTGTTGGGTTCATATATTTTTGAAAAACATATTTTAATAGAAAATGACAGCTTTTTTACCCAAAATATATTTATTTAATGACTCGTAGAAAAGTATTTTTTTTTAATTATCTGTTGGCATAAACATCATTGACCATGAATACCGTGAAGTTTTCTTAGGGTTATACCTTGACATCTCATGAAAAGATCAAATTAATCTGACCCTTTTTATGAGACTCACATAATTTTTTTAAAATATTAATAATTTATTTCACTATTTTTTATGAAATCTAAAAGTTGGAAAATTACTTTTTTCCAGGAATTTAGTCTTTTTTAAGATTTTTTTTTTTCTGTTATATGGAGGCTGGTTTCTGCCATAGAAATGAAAAAAAGGGTAATTGCAACTTTTTTTCTCACAATTATTATCTTTTTTTTTTTCTCAATTCTTGAGAATAATATAAACTCAGAAATGTAAGATATAAACCTACAACTGTGAAGATTGTGAGATATAAAGATACAATTGCAAGAGAAAAGTCTGATTTGTTAGATTAAAAAGTCAGAATTGCCGGTTTTTTTAACCATTGGCAGAAACAGGCTTCCATGGTATTACAATGATTATACCATCTGACATTTTTGGCATTATGCGCTTACAAAACATATAAAACAATGTAATTTATAAATTGAATCAAACTTTTTATAGAAGAGTCTCATTCAAGATTCAAGTGGATTTTAATGTATTTCTCAATAAATTACTAGATCCAGTCACAGAAATATTAGCATCATGTCATTGACCTTGTTACTGCATACACTGAAACTAGATGTTTGAAATCCTAATTATAGCCATCATGTAATATATTGGAAACAGTTTTTTTTGACCCGTGCTATTTGTCCTTTACAGACAGCAAGCACTGTTCCATGTGCTGGCAGCGTATTCGGTCTACAACACGGTAAGAGACTGACAGAGTTTGAATGTTTGTGTGTAAATGTGTTATGTAACTCAGAACAGCATGTGCTGGATGAACCAGAGCAGAGGGGAAGAAGGGCTGTCTGGTGTCGCACCCTGTCAACACAGACACGCACACAATTACTGCACTAATGGCAACTTCTATTGTTCTTACGTTAAGCTAAATATAATGACTATAGACCCTAACCCGAAAATAAAACTTGTATTTGTATCAGTGAATAAAGACATGGCTACATGCCAATGTGAATACCATCCGTACTGTATAAAATGCAAGATTAGGAGAATTGTGTCCCAAATGGTAGCATGTTGAAAATAGTAGGTATGATAAACCCAGATGATAGACTGTGTGTGCATGTGTGGTTTTTGGGTTAAATTGCCCATAATCCATTTTGTTTGTAAATGTATGTGCTTAAAGTTAATAATGGAATAAACTTAAAGCTAGAATGGGTTACATATCTTTTAAAACTTGGTTGTAAAACACTAGGCATCATATACATTTGGCGACTTTGTAAATGGTTACAGAGAAAATCTGGGCATTATACACTAAATGACTGAAGATCTTTCACAAAATACCAAACATCAAGTCTTTCTGAATGCAGCAAACTCACACAGAAACATGCGCCTCATTGCTATGAAACAAATAAAAACAATGCATGTTTTAGAACTGGTTTTAGAACAAGTTTGATATCCTTCAACTGGATGGAATCATAGTCTGAACATGTATTTTATCCAATACTCGTTTATGCTGTATCTTTGCCTGTTGCAGTATCGTGCAATAGACTATTGCATATTGTTAGCTTAGCAACATGCTAACATCAAACTGTTGAAAATTGCAAGTCGAATTTACTGTGGAGATTTGTATGGTGTGTGGAGTTGCTGCCTATATAGCAAATCATCACTTATGATATCTCATCAATTATTGGCTTAATATGCTGCTTTAGAAGTTAGCGGCAGTAGACGGCGAGGCAGCTCACTAGGTTTAGAAACAGTACGCCTAGTGTGTGCAGAATCTGGTTTGGAGACAGACTAATCCAGAGACAGTGACTCTGATGTTGCCTACTGGTTATGGGTGACCAGGGTCTTTTAGACAACAACAGAGGCCGTCTGTCCAGTGCTAATTGCATGATACGCTATTTAATTTATTTATTGGAAACCTACTGGGAATTAACCCTAAACATAGATGATATAGAAGCTGGACAAGACAAATGGAAGACATGTTTTTTTATAATGGTTTGACAAAACCGCTGGGACACATGCACATAAATTTCATTGTTTGTAAAAAATGAGGAGCGTGTCGGTCTCAAAGAGACGGGAAATGGTACCATATTCCTTTTCCTTCCCGATGTTGTCTAGTAGAAAGTGGGTCAACTGGGCAAGAAGAGGGCGATGGAGGGGGGAAGGAGAGATTGAGTGAGTGAGAGATGGAGAGAAGCGGGGGACTTTGAATTTTACACTTTCATCTTGTATTCTTTTTCTTGACAAGAAAAGTACTAAAGTTATTGTTTTGTAATTGATGAAATCAGCACTATTAATCCTTAGGCCATTCTCTATCTATGTCTGAATGTTGAGTAAAGTTAGTGACAATGTGTACTCAGTCTATCTGGTTATGTGGTTTTGTGTAGGAAGTGAGCTACTGTCAGGGCATGAGTCAGATTGCTGCCATTCTGCTCATGTACATGAATGAGGAAGATGCATTCTGGGCCTTATCACAGCTACTGACCAATCAGAAACATGCCATGCATGGTGAGTAAGTCTCTCTGACTCTGTGTGTAGATAAATAGATATCTTTGTTTTTGTAGTACACTCTGTAATTGGTGATACATCTCTGGGTCTTCCTCTGTGGATTCTTAAAGGATTCTTCATCCCGGGGTTTCCCAAACTCCAGCGTTTTCAGGTTCATCATGACCAAATACTGTCCAAACTCCTTCCCAAACTCAGGAAACACTTGGTGAGATTTCTTATTTTAACCTCAGGTTGTTTGCCTTTAACAAAATATAAACACTTTCTCAGTTTTTCCAATGTTTTCTTCAACTCAGGATAAGGAACAGATGTCCACTGGTATCTACACAACCAAATGGTTCCTTCAGTGTTTTATTGACAGGGTGAGGCATCATTTTCATTTTCACTGTTTTCATATCACTAGTAAAAGGTCTCCGTTATGGAGTTGATACTTTCAGTACATCACAATGAAATATAAAACATGTTACGTTGTCTTGTATGAATATGAGGCGGGTGTGTCCAAACTGGTTTTCCAGTCCCTGACAAAAGTGCCACAATGCAACCTTAACAAATCTCTATGATGGATCCTAGTACACTCAGAAAAAAAATGGCAAAACATTTACCTTTAGGGGTTCAGCAGCTTGTCACTGGGTAGTAGCCTAAATAGACATCTTTGTAGCTTATTTACCCCTAAAAGTTTGATAGTGGTACTGTAAGGGCACCTATTACTACTCTAAAATATGGACCTTTTAGGTGTAGATAAATGGTGAAATTGTGCTCTCTTTCTGGACCCACCTCTCTTTGATCCAGTCCAGGCCCCGGACAGAAGGTCTAGTTTACCACCCTATCAGTGGCCTTGCCTCGACAGGACATCATTTTTCACCAGCCGAATCCAAATAGAGTCCAAATTTTGCAACTCTGTGCTGAATACTCAGTGAGAATTACGTAATTTGTATACAGCGAGTTTTTGTGTGAAAAAGACTGGAAACATCATCTGCTAAAAGTTTCATATGGTTGGGCTGAACCCTTTAGAGAATCCTGTGTCAATGTTTTATTCATATTGGAGCTCTGCTTAGCTGGTTGATGACTTGAGTCTGTTGTGTTTTTACTATATAGACACCCCTTACACTCACCCTGCGCCTTTGGGACATCTACATATTAGAAGGAGAAAAAGTTCTAACCGCCATGGCCTATACGCTCCTCAAATTGCACAAAAGTAAGTAAGAATCCCACTTTGGATCTCTGAAGACCCACATGAGCTGTCACCATGTCCAGTATGTACAGCATAGAACCGTACAGTGGTTAAAGATCGGGTTCCCGAAAGTTTGTAGGTGCAGATGCCACATACGGTGATTTATAAACTACCATCATTGCACCCTTGAGCAAGAAACTTCATTTAGGGTTATTCAAGATACACTCACTGGATTAAGTGTACTGGATTAATTGACTTGTTAGTAATTATCTATGATGTAAAATTTAAAAGAGAGTTTCTGGTAAACTGTTAAAACAATGTTTAATCTGGGCAGTAGCGCTCAAAAACGAGTTGTGATTGTAGTGGTAAATCAGCTGCCTAGATGTTCTATCAGCCAGAAGTTCTTTAATTTTCATGTTTGGGTAGTGTAGATTAGTTTAATTAGAAGCTTATAAAGTCTAAAGCCTCATTCTTTTTCCATCAGAGCATCTTCTGAAGATGTCTCTGGAGGACTTGAGGGAGTTTCTGCAGGAGCGTATTGCTTCTTCCTTCAGCATGAGCGATGATGCAGTTATTGAGCACCTACAGTCGTCTATGTCAGAACTCCGCAGGATGAAGCTTGACCTCCCTGCTCCAGGTAAAAGACAGAATGTGTTTTCTTGTAAATGAGAACATTGAGCAAATACCAGAGAGAATAATTAAGGAAGCCTTGTTCACAAGATTCTGAATGTCTTTGGAGTCTGCAAAGTGTGGACCAGGGGTTCTCAACTCTGGCACCCGTGGTCCACTTTCCTGCAGAGTTTAGCTCCAACCCTAATCAAACACACCTGAACAAGCTAATCTAAGTCTTCAGGACAATTTCTAGAAAGTTACTGGCAGGTGAGTTTGATCAAGGAGCAAACTCTTGGAGCTAAACTCTGCAGGAATATGAACCTTGAGGGCCAGAGTTGAGAATCCCTGGTGTAGACTCAAAAATAACGGTTCCAGTTAGAGAATCTTCCACAAAGCACTTATTATGCCATAGATGTTTAGAAACCCATTTGGACAGGTGATTCAAAGAAGCTGGAAGCTCTCACTAACCTATAATGCAGGGATCCTCAACTCTGGACCTCGAGATCCACTTTACTGCAGAGTTTAGCTCCAACCTTAATCAAACACACCTGAACAAGCTAATCAAGGTTTTCTCGATTACTACAAAGTTGCAGGTACGTGTGTTTAATCCAGGTTGGAGCTAAACTCTGCAGGAAAGTGGATCTTGAGGTCCAGAGTTGATGACCCCTGTTATAATGTAACATTAAGACCCATATGGCCAACTCAACAATAAAAATGGTCTTTGATTAAAAGAGGGTTATTTGCTGAACCTTGAAAAAAAACTTTCTTCTAAAGAGTGTACTGTGGTTGTATGCAATTCTAGACTATTATAACAACTCTTTTTTTTCTGGGTTTGACTTGTAGCCAAGGGAGATGAGTTCCCAAAGATACCCCTGGGCGAGGAGCGTCCAATAGTACTGCTTCCACTACCATCATTGCACCCTTGAGCAAGAAACTTCATTTAGGGTTATTCAAGATACACTCACTGGATTAAGTGTACTGGATTAATTGACTTGTTAGTAATTATCTATGATGTAAAATTTAAAAGAGAGTTTCTGGTAAACTGTTAAAACAATGTTTAATCTGGGCAGTAGCGCTCAAAAACGAGTTGTGATTGTAGTGGTAAATCAGCTGCCTAGATGTTCTATCAGCCAGAAGTTCTTTAATTTTCATGTTTGGGTAGTGTAGATTAGTTTAATTAGAAGCTTATAAAGTCTAAAGCCTCATTCTTTTTCCATCAGAGCATCTTCTGAAGATGTCTCTGGAGGACTTGAGGGAGTTTCTGCAGGAGCGTATTGCTTCTTCCTTCAGCATGAGCGATGATGCAGTTATTGAGCACCTACAGTCGTCTATGTCAGAACTCCGCAGGATGAAGCTTGACCTCCCTGCTCCAGGTAAAAGACAGAATGTGTTTTCTTGTAAATGAGAACATTGAGCAAATACCAGAGAGAATAATTAAGGAAGCCTTGTTCACAAGATTCTGAATGTCTTTGGAGTCTGCAAAGTGTGGACCAGGGGTTCTCAACTCTGGCACCCGTGGTCCACTTTCCTGCAGAGTTTAGCTCCAACCCTAATCAAACACACCTGAACAAGCTAATCTAAGTCTTCAGGACAATTTCTAGAAAGTTACTGGCAGGTGAGTTTGATCAAGGAGCAAACTCTTGGAGCTAAACTCTGCAGGAATATGAACCTTGAGGGCCAGAGTTGAGAATCCCTGGTGTAGACTCAAAAATAACGGTTCCAGTTAGAGAATCTTCCACAAAGCACTTATTATGCCATAGATGTTTAGAAACCCATTTGGACAGGTGATTCAAAGAAGCTGGAAGCTCTCACTAACCTATAATGCAGGGATCCTCAACTCTGGACCTCGAGATCCACTTTACTGCAGAGTTTAGCTCCAACCTTAATCAAACACACCTGAACAAGCTAATCAAGGTTTTCTCGATTACTACAAAGTTGCAGGTACGTGTGTTTAATCCAGGTTGGAGCTAAACTCTGCAGGAAAGTGGATCTTGAGGTCCAGAGTTGATGACCCCTGTTATAATGTAACATTAAGACCCATATGGCCAACTCAACAATAAAAATGGTCTTTGATTAAAAGAGGGTTATTTGCTGAACCTTGAAAAAAAACTTTCTTCTAAAGAGTGTACTGTGGTTGTATGCAATTCTAGACTATTATAACAACTCTTTTTTTTCTGGGTTTGACTTGTAGCCAAGGGAGATGAGTTCCCAAAGATACCCCTGGGCGAGGAGCGTCCAATAGTACTGCTTCCGGTAATCAAGACTGAGTGTGTACCCTTACCACCATCAGCACACAACAATCAAACCTCAAACAAGCTTCAGACAGAAGACACCACCACCCACAAGCAGAGCAACGAAAAACACATCCCTACCATTACCTCATCTTCCCCTCTTTCAAAGCACACCCACTCAACTTCCAACTCTTTACTGTCACAAGCTACACCTGAAGAACCAGGGACCACGGTGATGAATGAAGACAGTGCACCTGTACAAAGACCAGATCATCTACTACACCCAGAATCTGCACTGTTTTCAGCAGAGACACTTTCGTTGAAGAATGAATGTGTTAGTAGAACCCTATCAGCGGTGTCTGAAGATTGGCCTCCTCCGTACCAGCCACCCATAACAGATTCATCCAGTATCCACTCTTTCAATCTCCCAGAACTACCTCCTCCACCTCTTCCCTGTACCAAAGAAGGGGTCGAGCTTTCACCTCTAGAAGAGGATGTCCCATTTTGCCTTCCTCCACCTCCACCACCAATTACCCAACCTTTGGATCTCATCTTAGAAGATCCATCTTCGTCACCTTCCTCGTATAGATCCTATCGGCAGCTAAGCAAGTTTCCGGTCAACCTGTATGTGCCACCATCATCAGGTGACCGGAGACCTTCCAACACCTCGCATTATGACAACCTCTCAGAAGAGGAGGATCTGTCTGTGGAGAGGCTGCTGGAGATGGTGGCCACATTGCCGCAAAACTCAAATTTGAGTCTCATGAACACCACCCTTCCCCTTCCTTCAGAAGATGCCATGTCTCTTCCTCTACCGCCCCCATCTATGTTCTTCTACACGCCTGAATCTTCGCCACTCCCTCCACCTCCTTCATGCATTGAGGAGGCAAACAGTTCGGTGACTCCAGACTGCATTTTTCCCCAACCACCTATTGACTTTGCAGATAAACCCAACCTTGTATCTTCAGTCCCGTGCAATCAGGTGGTTCCAAACCAGACTGATCAAGATGGGAGTCAGTCACAGCTCCCAAGACTACCGCCCAAAAAATCACGACCCAATCAGGTGGTTCCAAACCAGACTGATCAAGATGGGAGTCAGTCACAGCTCCCAAGACTACCGCCCAAAAAATCACGACCCAATCAGGTGGTTCCAAACCAGACTGATCAAGATGGGAGTCAGTCACAGCTCCCAAGACTACCGCCCAAAAAATCACAACCCACAATGCTCTCTCCTGTACACTCTGATTCAGACTTCTGTCGAATGCATGTTTCAAGTCATTAGTTGCTGGAGTCACACTTAAGTAGTGTGAACTGAAGGCATGTTTCCATCGTTTGGACTTTTGTGCTTCGATGATATCAAGTGAACTTATTTCAATCTTTTAGGTGTTGCAATGTGTGTTATATATGACCGATCTAAACAGAATGCTAGAATGTGTTTTATCAGTGTGTCATGCAAATTTGATGTAATGGAATCTCCTTTTCTTAGGTGAAGCATTATAGTTGTAGCAGTTATCAGAATAACCATTTAGCTAGTTGAGCAACCAGTCTTCCAGGGAATCGTCATGTGGTTTGAAATTATATCTTTAATCTGTTTAGTATTTGAGTTACTGATATTTCCACTGGTCACCACAGAATACGTGACATTCACCATTATTTTGTTTGTGTCTGTTGTTTTCTGGGAGATATTATGTCCCCCGCAATTAGATCAGTTGTTATTTCTTTGTCTTATGTTTTATTGGTTGGTTTTATATCTTGGTGCAATTGTGTTTTCTTTTTAAACTTTGGTTATATTATGAAAATGCATCTAACGATGCACATTAAATATGAAGATGTTGTGGAAATGTAAACAAGGATCTTACCACACTGACATAAGTTCCCTGATTACATTAAAAGGGCATTTTTCAGTGATCTCTGATTTGCTCAAAAAGGAAATTCCTTCAACTGTAAACCTTAGTGCTGTGTACTGCCCTCTTTCGCCATCTTGTGGAAGATGATGAAGCACAGCTTGGTCAAAAATTATATACTGGGAAATACAGCCACCACACTGAATGTTAAAATGAAGAAACTGTATATTCAAGGTCATTTTATGGCTTTGTTGTGTAATTGTAAATAGAACAGGTTTGATTTGCACTTTGTTGTTTGTATTCAGAGCTTATATTTAATTGCATTTATATTATGCTTCTCAGGTTAAATGGTCTTGATGTTCAGTTTGTTGAAACTTTTAAACCCAGGTTAATGTTTGAACTTTTTGAACTCATGCTCATTTGACTTATTTTATTAACTAAAAAAAAACTTGTTTTCTCCTTGTTGCAACAATGAGACAATACATAAAGTGGAGTGTTTATTTTAATATTTACATTATTGCTGTTGTCAATTCTAATTTCACATTCAGAGGTATATGGCACAAGCACAACGTGATAAACTATACCAGGGTCAAATATTTCTTTATAAATTAATATACATTCACTTGCATGAAAGCACATCAGGAACCCATGCCCTTTAATTGATTTAAAAGCAAACCTACATCACAGATCTGCCCGATTGGTAACAGCATTTAACAAGCACTTGAAGCCATTCATTTTACCTTTCTACCATAATTTAACCTTCATAAAGGCACCATTGTTGCATTATTCTCACAGGTAACCACTTATAAGTCATATGACAAACAGGATTGCATAAACATAGTTTGTATTGTAAACTAGTGCAATAATAATATGCATAATGCTTCACAGGAAGCCAAGATAAAGTCTTCAGTGCTATTGCTGTCAGATGGAGGACTGTCACTTCACAGTGGCTGCTGTGAGAATATAAGATAAGCAAGTATTGCAGGAAGGACTAAAGTGCATCTTTACCTTCCGTGAGAAATTGACAGTGTGTCTTAAAGCTGCGATTGTAACAGAGCTTGCAGAGAAAATGCACCATTTGTAGAGGTGATGCAGTTTCATCCAGTACTTGAGTTACAATCTCAGCTGCATGAAGAGGTTGACCTGACACGCCACACTCTCCCTCAGCTTCATTTCATCCTCTGAACCCAGAGCCACTCCTGGTAATCGGGTAGAGCCGTTTTCCCCGAGGATGCAAGGCAAGCTGAGGAACACTTTGGAACCGATTCCACCCCAACCCTGAAAGAAGGAAATGCACACATGTTGGAGACAACAGAGGATTGCATTTAGATGATCTCAAAATTAACAGACGTGGATTAAAATACAAAAAGTGTTTTATTTTCACAGTCTCTTTATCATTTTTCAGTGAGGATATGTTCAAGTCTGTGTCAGTGGCTCCTATACTAATAGCTGATATAAAAGGTTTGCATTTACAAAATTTGATTTACACAACTTTGACAATCTAGATGTCTAAAAATCTTTACAAATGTTAGTTGCATTTTAATGCTTTAACTCCTTAACTGCTCTTTTTTATTGCCTTTTTTTACCTATCAAATATTTTTTTAATCATCATTTGAAAGCTTAAACACTCAAAATTCATCCTGTGAACACCATTTTAAAATCGGACTTTGTGTTACAATAGAAATTATACTATAACTCTTACAGCAGGCTCCTCCCCCTAGTGGGTGGTGTCAAGTGTCATATTACAAAATTTACTATACTATTTGTCAAAACTTTCTATAATCTTGACAAAATATAAAAAATATAATTGGAAATGTCTGAGTCTCAAGGTTCCATATTTGGTGGTTCATACATACATACATATATTTTAAATGTTTATATAATAAATAAATAACTTTTTAGTACAGTACATTTATATTACAGTAAACTAACTTCTAGATCGTTGTTTTAATACTTTCATTTTTCTCTTCAGCAATAATGGACATTTTCACGTCTAATTTTTTATTATTATTATTAGTATTAACAGAATATATTAATTTACTTATTAATTTTATGATTCCATAAATTTCAAGAACTGTATGTTCTTTAATAAAGCAACAACAACATTTACATGTTGCTGAATGTTGTTTGTTTATTAAAACGACATTTTCAGTTTACATCTTGATTTATTTGTTTTTTAATATTATAAGTGATTTTAAGTGATTATTTTAAAATAAAATCATTTTAATTCATCCTGCATTCCTCTGGCTGAGAACCACTCCTCTAAACACACATGCACAACTTACACACACATACTTACTGAATACATATTCTATAAGGTAACTTACCTCAGCCAGTGTTGTGACAGAGTGTATCTTCTTTTTGTCCGTTATAATGCTGTGAATAATGTCAGCAATGGACAACCCGACTGACCATGACCTCTGACCTCTGCCTTTGAGCATCTCTAATGCCCTGAGAACATATCAGTTCACACTTCATAATGCAGTAACAAACCTCAAATTAACAATTCATTCTTTGAAATTATATGAAAAATATCTGGATGCTGATCATTTAAACCCATACCTGTCCATTAATGGTTTGGTGGAGTTGGACACTGGAGTTAACGCTTGTAGCTGGTCAGTTCCCGGCCCCATATTACCCCACAATGCCACTGATACACAACCAGAGAGAGCCATTACATTTATTATTTAAAACCAGACTCTGACCTCAGAACATTAATGCACACTTGAGGTGTTAATATGACCATGATGCAAATTGTTAGCAATTTAACAACTGTTTATCTAAAATACACAAATCACAAATCCTCTTTTAGGGTTTATGCACGTTTTATGAAGGTAAATTTAAGACTTTAAGACCTTCTTAAGACCAATTAAGAAAATGTAAGGACTTCTTGTAACACTTAAAAGTTTGAAAATACAACTTCCAACCGTACTTTTACTGTACCTTCTGATCACACTGAACACAAGTTATTTCTTACTATTTTTGTTTTTGTTTTGTTTTCAGTGCAAATGCCCAGAAATTCTTAAAGGTCCCATATTGTCAAAACTGAAATTTCCTGGCGTTTTTTCACGATAACTGAGGTCTAGGGGCTATTTAACTACCATATAAGTTTCAAAACAGTCAGTCCACAGTAAAATGCACACAGCCTGCATAAAGCAGCTGTGATTTTTCACGAACCGTTGTAACTTCCATAAAAAGTTGACGTCAGAACTACACAGTCACTGCCATACAGGTGCATCTCAATAAATTAGAATGTCGTGGAAAAGTTCATTTATTTCAGTAATTCAACTCAAATTGTGAAACTCGTGTATTAAATAAATTCAATGCACACAGACTGAAGTAGTTTAAGTCTTTCGTTCTTTTAATTGTGATGATTTTGGCTCACATTTAACAAAAACCCACCAATTCACTATCTCAACAAATTAGAATATGGTGACATGCCAATCAGCTAATCAACTCAAAACACCTGCAAAGGTTTCCTGAGCCTTCAAAATGGTCTCTCAGTTTGGTTCACTAGGCTACACAATCATGGGGAAGACTGCTGATCTGACAGTTGTCCAGAAGACAATCATTGACACCCTTCACAAGGAGCTGAGGAACACTTTGGAACCGATTCCACCCCAACCCTGAAAGAAGGAAATGCACACATGTTGGAGACAACAGAGGATTGCATTTAGATGATCTCAAAATTAACAGACGTGGATTAAAATACAAAAAGTGTTTTATTTTCACAGTCTCTTTATCATTTTTCAGTGAGGATATGTTCAAGTCTGTGTCAGTGGCTCCTATACTAATAGCTGATATAAAAGGTTTGCATTTACAAAATTTGATTTACACAACTTTGACAATCTAGATGTCTAAAAATCTTTACAAATGTTAGTTGCATTTTAATGCTTTAACTCCTTAACTGCTCTTTTTTATTGCCTTTTTTTACCTATCAAATATTTTTTTAATCATCATTTGAAAGCTTAAACACTCAAAATTCATCCTGTGAACACCATTTTAAAATCGGACTTTGTGTTACAATAGAAATTATACTATAACTCTTACAGCAGGCTCCTCCCCCTAGTGGGTGGTGTCAAGTGTCATATTACAAAATTTACTATACTATTTGTCAAAACTTTCTATAATCTTGACAAAATATAAAAAATATAATTGGAAATGTCTGAGTCTCAAGGTTCCATATTTGGTGGTTATTTTGTGACAAATAATATTTTAACAGAAATTTATTTAAAAAACAAAAGTCAATGTAGTTTGGGTGTCAACCAGTGGTTATTTTTGGTATAATGCCTAAATAAAATTTTATAGGATCCTCAATTTTTGTTATAACAACTTCAAATTTGGAACATAACTTTAGACATATGGAATTCATTCTATAGTAATTTTAGATTCCATATTAGTTACCTGTGGTTGGCCTGGCCGTGCGTCACTCAGAAAACAACAGGCCAATCAGAAGAGAGGCTCATGAATATTAATTAGACATGCCAAAATCGACCTGTTCTCAGCAGAGCTCCTGAGAGAGGAGCTGTAAAAATATATTGAGATGGTTTTTGGTACTGATACCACAAATATATATTCTTAAGGACAGGGCTGTCCAAACTCGGTCCTGGAGGGTCGGTGTCATGCAGAGTTTAGCTCCAACCCTAATTAAACACACCTGAACCAGCTAATCAAGCTCTTACTAGGCATAGAAACTTCAAAGCAGATGCAAAGATGACATGATAAAGTCGTCTTGTTTTCTGGGAAACAAATGTATGTATCAAAATGAAGTGATTTTATGATGGAAAGGACATAAAAAGGACAAATATCTGAACTCAGAAAATGTCTGTTTCTTCTTGTTTTAAACATGGACTAATTTGGTTACATTTTTTATACCTTCAGTTTGCATCTCAAATAAATGCATCTTGATTTAAGAATGTTTTAATATTTGTATTTGAAAACAAAACCGAAGAAGATATTCATTTTTTTGCATTGCATGCAACATTGAATGCCATGAGTTTATAGATTTAAGACTTTCTGCTACTTTCTTAAGACTTTAATTTTGTGGAAGGGCAAATTAAGAGTTTGAAACCGTATTTGTTAAAATATTTTAATGTGCTTGTGATCGACTCACCCTTGTTCTCGGACAGTTCTCCGATGACCCAGGCCTGCTTGCCTGTGCTATTCGCCACCAGTGAAATGTTGATGATGTGAGACAGTCTCTCCGAGTCCAGATTACAGCCCACACCGATCACCTGAGTGGGCAGAAGATGACTCTGTCTCCAGGCAACATGTGTCATAATGTCCACTGTGGACAGAAAGGTCAAGAGGTCACATACATGGTCTACAAAGCAAGACTTTGCTGTCTGTTAGATTTTAGATGAGTAATTGCTTATTAAATTGTGAAACATTCACTATAAGAATAGAAGAAAATAAATAGGCCCGATTTTGAATTTCTGTTGTCTTTAAGCAGAAGCTGAGCGAGCAGAAGATGACTCCGTGTTTGCGAACCTGGTTGAGAGGCGATGAGCAGCATGGCTTTCGGACTGAGCTGGGCGAGACGAGGGATGATGCCTCCGTACATGTCCACATTAGTCTGAACTACACTCAAATATGACTGCTCATCACTCCAGGCATTGGCTGTGATCACCACCACCTTAGATCCCGCCGAGGCTGACAGGTCTGTGACATGAAGAAGAAACACACTCTGTCACCAGCTGCTGTGTTTGAGAGGTTGAGTAAGAGCTACATATATGTTATGACTTTGTTGTGACATCTGTCCCTTCACCTGGGATTATGTATTATAATTAACAAAAACGATTAGAAATATTTTAAAATAATTAACTGAAATATAATAAAATATTTTTATAAATCGTCTAGTTGTTAAGGCAACATTTCTTAATTTCCTTTATTTTAAGTTGAAGTTCTAAAAGAACTAAAACTAAAAAAATTAAAATTAAAAATTAATAAAAACCTAGTATTTATTTTTTTTTGTGTCATTTTTACTAGTTCTTTTTATGTCTATAACAAATTACAAAACAAAATTCCTAAAATTTTAAATTTAATTTAAAAATAAAATGAAATTCAAAATCTAAACGAAAACTATAATAATATATCAATTACATTACATGAATACTAATCTTAACATCATGGAGTGCTAAATTATTAATACATTGTTTCTAGAATGTAATTCGGTTATAATGTAATTTTGATATAAATAAATCTGATGTTTAAAATTAAACTATATAGTATCTTTAAGGGTTAATTCCACATGTATGAGAAAAATTGAAATAAAATAATAAACTTAGAATATAAATATATTTTTTTTTTTTTCTGTAATACTTTAATGAGAAACAGTGCCGTTACCACTAACTAAACAAAAACAAAAAAAAACATTACAAACTTTTTTTTAAAGACAAAATTAAATAAAATAGAAATATTAGAATAAAAACTAAAACTGAAATAAAAATAAATCAAAATCTAAATATAATTTTGTACAATTTTAATCTAAATATTAAAAAAAAAATAAGAAAAATGACAAAGCATAAAACAACAATTACTAAAACTAAAATTAAAATAAAAATAAAAGCTAATTAACAGTATAAAGTACAAAACATATAACAGTATATAAATAATATTAAAATAACACTAATTGGAATTTGAAAATGTGTCTAAGTGTCATGAAAATGATTATCATAATGCAAAAAATAAATGAATAAAAAATCTTCTTTTGCAAAATATAACACTGTATTGTTTCCTTTGATTTTGGGGTGAAACATGACCCAGACGTGGACATAAATAGAAATATTAGAATAAAAACTACAACTGAAATAAAAATAAATCAAAATCTAAATATAATTTTGTACAATTTTAATCTAAATATTAAAAAAAAATAAGAAAAATGACAAAGCATAAAACAACAATTACTAAAACTAAAATTAAAATAAAAATAAAAGCTAATTAACAGTATAAAGTACAAAACATATAACAGTATATAAATAATATTAAAATAACACTAATTGGAATTTGAAAATGTGTCTAAGTGTCATGAAAATGATTATCATAATGCAAAAAATAAATGAATAAAAAATCTTCTTTTGCAAAATATAACACTGTATTGTTTCCTTTGATTTTGGGGTGAAACATGACCCAGACGTGGACATAAATTGTGAGATTCACCCTTGATTTGACTAATTAAGATTTTATAATTCAGAAGTAAACTTTGCTTAAAACTGCTTGAACTGTTCTTTACATATTAAAATTGAGGATATTTTCCAAGTGTGGTAATAATGTATTAAATGTGGTGATGAAAAGCACCTTTTGAGACCTCGACCTTTGGTAAACTGAAAATCTCCAAATCCGTTGTGCCACCTTTGGTTGAGCTCTCAGGGATGTCAATCAAAACCAGTTTGTCAACACAGCCCTATGATGGAAAGTTTGACAACACAGCTTGGTCAGAAAAATGCAGTTACGTAGCCATAAGCTATTTCTGGCAAACAAAAGACATATATGTAGTTACTTTTGCCATAATACTCAACACAGCAGCGATTCCCAAATCTCCTCCGCCAATCACTGAGACCTTAACCTCCTGATCAAGCCGATGTCCACCTATAAGAGCAATTGCAGATCAATTATGATTGACTTCATAAAAGCAGTACTCTACATGTGCAGCTGCATATTTTCATGTCCATTCCAGACAAACCTTCGTTAAGGGTGAGATTTGACACATAAGCCAGCAGATTGTTGGGATTGTCGCCCTGTGCTGAAGATTTGGTGCCCAGTGGAGGTTCCTCCTCAAACTTAGCGATCATCTCTGCTAGAAGCCCGTTCACAGATGACTTCGGCTACAACAGCATTTTTTTTTACTATTATTTATATATAATTTTAATTATATATACACATTTTTTATTACTTATACACTACAGGTCACAAGTGTGCAATAATTTATATTTTTTAATGGTTTTGCTCAACAAGGCTGCATTTATTTGATCAAAAATGCCGTAAATACAGTAATATTTTTAAATATTATTATAATTTAAAATAACTGTTT
This sequence comes from Sinocyclocheilus anshuiensis, assembly GCF_001515605.1. NCBI lineage: Eukaryota > Metazoa > Chordata > Actinopteri > Cypriniformes > Cyprinidae > Sinocyclocheilus > Sinocyclocheilus anshuiensis. The sequence goes on from NW_015555819.1 coordinate 1,826,077, forward strand.
TCTATGTAATTTATTCCGGAGATCAAATCTGAATTTTCAGCATCATTACTCCAGTCTTCAGTGTCACATGATCTTCAGAAATCATTCTAATATGCTGATTTGTTGCTTATTATCAGTTATTATTAGCGTTTAATTATTTATAAAGATTCATATTATTATTAATGTTTAAAACAGTTTTTGCTACTTAATATTTTTGTGGAAATCATTCAAAAGTTTGGGGAAAAGAATACAAAAAATGTAAGAAAATGAATAATTGCATTCACATTAAATTGAACAAAAGTGACAGTAAAGTCATTCATAATGTTACAAAAGATTTTTATTTCAAATAAATGCTGTTTTTTTTTTTACTTTAAATTCAAAGAAAAAAAAATCATGGTTTCCACAAAAATATTAAGCTGCAAAAACTGGTTTTAATTTTAATAATAAGAACTATTAATCATAATTAAGTACCAGTAATAACTGATAACAACTGAGCAGTAAATCAGCATATTAGAATTATTTCTGAAGGATCATGTGACACTAAAGACCGGAGTAATGATGCTGAATATTCAGCTTTGATCACAGAAATAAATTACATTTTGAAATAAAGCTGCAAGCAGCGATGAAAGGGCCCTCGCACCCGGGCTCACCGCCACCCGGTGGCTTTAGGAAAACAGCTAACGGTGGGCAATATGCATTTAAAGTGATAAATATAGGAGGTATATGTCAAAGTCATTTATATGTGCCAATCTTCCTGCTGCCAGCTGGTGGCGCCATGACTGTAACTGAATGTTGGCATGTAGATGTCTTCAGACCAGGACTTTGAAATTTGGTGCAGATTAAACATGGTATTTTTGAGTTAGTGTAAAACATGAAATGTGCTGTTGCCAACAGGTGGCGCTATAAATTATAACTGAATATTGGCATGTAAATGTTTTCAGGCCAGAACTCTTATCAAACGTGTGAAGTTAAGGGCAGATCGGACATTGCATGTTTAAGCTAGTGTAAAACAAGTCATTTCTTGTTGCCAGCAGGTGGCGCTATGATTATAAAGGAATATTGGGCTTAAGATGTGTTCAGGCCAGGACTCTAATCAAACATGTGAAGTTTGAGGCAGATTGGACATTGTATGCATGAGTTACAACAACTTCCTGTTTCATAGTATTAATAGCATGCTTTAGCGCTTAACAAGTGTTGCTAGCATGGTTGAGCATGTTTCTAGCATGTTTAGCACACAACGGCATATTTTTCTGTATTGCTAACAGTGCATCAGTGTTAAACATGTCACTTCCTGTTGCCAGTAGGTGGTGCTATACCTATAACCGAATATGAGCATGTAGATTTCTTCAGGCCAGGACTCTCATCAAACGTGAAGTTTGAGGCAGATTGGATATTGTATGCATGAGTTACAACAACTTCCTGTTTGATGGCGTTAATAGCATGCTTTAGCACTTAGCTAAGTGTTGCTAGCATGTTTTAGTATGTTTCTAGCATGTTGCCAGCCTATTTAACACTTGCTGGATATTGTATGCATGAGTTACAACAACTTCCTGTTTGATGGCGTTAATAGCATGCTTTAGCACTTAGCTAAGTGTTGCTAGCATGTTTTAGCATGTTGCCAGCCTATGTAACACTTGCTGACGCTTTTTAATATGTTGCTGTTCCATAACAGTGTTAACCATAACACTTCCTGTTGGCAGCAGGTGGCGCTATGACTATAACTGAATACGGGCATGTAAATGTGTTCAGGACAGAACTCTTATCAAACTTCTTAAGTTTTGGGCAGATTAGACACTGTATGCCTGAGTTACAGCAACTTCCTGTTTCATGGCGAAACATCACACTTTGTCAGGCCGCCAGGGACACTTTGACGAAAACTCAAGATCTTCGCAATAGGGGTTATGTCGCTTCCTGTTCAAGCGTTTTGCATATGCTTCGTTAAATATGAAGCAGTTTTACTCAAGATGCCTTCAAAGTAGATACCAATGATGATCATAACCAATGTCCATCACATATGCGGACTGATATCTAAACGTTTTTTTTATTTTTTTTTATTCTTTTCACATTTAGATATAAAAATTGAATAAAACGTCAACAATAAAAACAGCTAGCTAGTTTAACTGATTATCTTAAAAGTCTACAGATATCACTATTATTTAATATGGCTGTTAACACGTTCTCCGACAAGCGGAAGCAATGAGACCCGTTTTCCGAGTTTGGTCAGGTGATGTTCGACATATACCCTATTTAACGTCACAAAGGCCTGAAGATAACCCTCACCAAATTTGAAGATGATCCAATTAAAACTGCAGGAGGAGTTTGTCAAAGTACGAGGTCTAGAAATGGTGAAAACTGCACAAAAATTGTACAGGAAATTCAAAATAACGTTTTTTTGTAGGTAATGGTGTGTTACATGTGTGTACTAAATTTTCGTACATGTACGTAAAACGTAGCTTGAGGCGCACTCCGTTGAATGTGTACAGGTGGTGCTATCGAGCCATTTTGCCACACCCACTTCTGAAACATATCAGAGGTAAATTTTTGCCAGTTTTGACGCGTGTGCAAATTTCACGAGCTTTGGAGCATGTTTAGGCCCCTTAAAAATGCGATTCACTTTGAAGAAGAAGAAGAATTCCAATAGGGTCCTCACACCATCGGTGCTCGGGTCCTAAATATGAAGAGTTCGTTAGCAAAAGCAGATAACTCCGTTTTCAACAATTTTCAAAAATTGTTTTTCATTGTGCATTCCAATTAATCTCAATCAAACTGCAGTTGGGTTATTTTGATTAGGTTAAAAAAATAACTAAAAAAATACAGCTAACTAACACAATAAAACACAATAAAAACATGATAACATAATAAAAACCATGATTTTTGAACATTTTAAACAGAGTTATCTGTTTTTGCAAATAAACTCATCATATATTAAAATAGAAAATGTTTTTATTATAATAAAATTTAACAATATTGCTGTTTTTACTGTATTTTAATCAAATAAACGCAGTCTTGCTGAGCATAAGAAAGATATTTTATTAAAATATAAAAATATCTATAAATAAAAAAAATATGTAAAAAATAAATTATAAATTTAAATTCATAAAATACATTTTTTAATTAAATTTAAAGGGGTCATATGATGCGATTTCAAGTTTTCCTTTCTCTTTGGAGTGTTACAAGCTGTTCGTGAATAGATAAGATCCCTGAA
>NW_015555819.1:1829446-1856040 GCF_001515605.1 Sinocyclocheilus anshuiensis
CATTGGCAGGCGACACAATGACACTATGGACACGGTCCGTGTCACTAGTTAAAATTGCTTATTTCTCTGGATTTAAACATTCTTCGAAACATTTGGGATAATGGAAGTACACAAGTCAGCAAAATATATAACACTGTTCTAGTGGTTTTTGGAGATTTTAATTAAAAAATCGTACATATTGTGCCTTTAACTGAATCTAAACTATTTTGCATATACTGTAAATAATTCCAGTCAAGAACGGTTTGGGGTTCTCTCACGTGGTCCCAGTTGTGCAGGCCCGGCAGGTGTATTCTGCCCTTCGAGTCGACGTGTTTACCCTCCCGTATGACCATGCTGGACGTGGGGCTCAGGAAGCAGATGGGAGGCGTGAAAGGAAAGGAATCCAAGAGCCACAGCAGGATGGGCAGGTTATATGAGCACCCTGTGGACACATTACCATCCAGACAGACACAGAAATCAAGGGTCTTCCGAGCAGTTACCAGCTAGTCCTGGTTCAAATAGCCACAGCAGAATGGGCAGGTTATATAGGCGCCCTGTGAATACATTATCATCCACACAGACACATATACATCAAGGGTCTTCTGACCAATTACCAACTACCGTACTGTATTTCTAGCATATTCCTGGTTCAAATGATATATTCAGTCTCACCTTGATATCTGACTGGGATGTTTCCAACCAGTTTGAGCAGATCCTTCTGTAAACGGTCACTAGATGCTGTAAATACGTTTAAAAAATGAATTAAATAATCACAAATGATGCATACAATAATCTGATACATAAAATTCATTAAATAATATTATATGCTAATATATTGTAATATGCAGTGATTTTAATATAAAATGTAATAACACCAAAAGGAATTAAACTCTGAACTCTCTAAAGCTAAACCAGATGAAAGCAGTTCCATATATTCTGATGATCATCAGAGTGACTTACTGTATGTTCCAGATATTAACTTCATATCAGGATGAAGGCGAGACACTTTCTGTAGCTCTTCGATAGCAACATCACGAAATTTATACTGGTACGAAAACAAGTAACATGTTAGAGAAAATAATCCATATTTAAAGGCTGGGCAGTAAACGTGATTTTTAAGACAGTGACTCAACTTTTCAAACAGGTTTAACCAGTGTCTATCATCAGCCTTAATTCATTTCTATTTAAGATTATGAGAGCGTATGTGAACAAGCATGAATTAGTCATCTTAGAGAGAACCTTCTTCACAGATTCCGAGTTTAAATCCATTATCTCTGTTTAATTCAAGCCAAACTCGGTGAAAGCGAGGAAAGCAGGAGCGGTTCAATCTCAAGTCACCAGGCAATAAAGTGAAACTTCCGCAAACACTTTGCAGCTGACTGCTGTCTGCTACGGCGAGCCGCGAGGACTGATGTTATGCAAACACAACACAGCGATGGTGTACATTGAAAAACAACTGAGATGAAAATAAAAGGTGAAAATGCACTGCATATATTTCAGGGTTGGTATTTTGAAAACACATTTTTTAAATGTTATCATACAAATAAAGTTTGTAGTATTTTCTAACTTTTTTTTTTTTTTTTTTTACCAGATATGAAAACCATACTGACAGAAAAAAATGAAATGCTGATTGCCAGAAAATTTGTCGGGGGCTAGCGAACCATTTGCGTTTGAAGTTGTTTGTCAAGTTATAGGAGACAAAATATTATGGTCACCGTGATTTTGCCAAGTAAGACATGTTCCTGGATCAACATTACTGTCCAAAAATATAGACTAAACCTACATTTATTCCTAAAATCAGTGTGAAATGATAGCTGATTGACAAGGGTGTAGAAGCACCTAACCCTGATCGTAAGCCTAAAACAGATATTTCCTGAAAAGTTATCCCTCAATTCTGATTGGTTGATTGGAATATTGTTCCAGGATCAACAAGGATGCTGATCCAGGAACATGTTGTACTTGGTGAAATCACAGTCACCAAATATTATATCGAATTTAACAAACTGCACATATTTTATTCCCACTGTCACTTTATCACACACACACACACACACACACACACACACACACACACACACACTTCATGTTTCATTTTTAGCACATTTATTCATTATTTTTTCAAACTCAGTTCCTGGAGGGATGCAGCCTAGGAGGTTGCTGTGATTTTGCCAAGTAAGACATGTTCCTGGATCAACATCTTTTGTTGATCCTGGATCAACATCACTGTCCTAAAAAACAGACTTAACCCAATACCTACCCCTAAACCTAACCTTACCCATAATGTATTCCTAAAATTAGTGTGAAATGATAGGTGAATAACAAGGTTGTAGAAGCACCTAACCCTGATTGTAAGCCTAAAATGTCCTAAAATGTTTTCTCTCAATTCTGATTGGTTGATTGGAATGATGCTCCAGGATCAACAAGGATGCTGATCCAGGAACATGTTGTACTTGGTGAAATCACAGTCACCAAATATTATATCGAATTTAACAAACTGCACATATTTTATTCCCACTGTCACTTTATCACACACACACACACACACACACACACACACACACACACACTTCATGTTTCATTTTTAGCACATTTATTCATTATTTTTTATCATTTTAAGAAAACAAAAAGCTTATTATAGGTAAAAGAAACTTTTAAAGAAAACTCATCGTTATTTATGGCCTAACATGCATTTTAAAAAATGGATAACAGCAAAAGAATAAAACGGTGGAATGAAGTTGTCCAGGGCTGGACTGGGACAAAAAATCGGCCCTGGCATTTTTTGGCCCAGGTCGGCCCACCACCATATATATGATATACACTATCAGTCAACAGTTTTTGAACAGTAAGATCTTATGTTTTTTAAAGAAGTCTCGTCTGCTCACCAAGCCTGCATTTATTTGATCCAAAATACAGCAAAAGCAGTAATGTTTATCAATTTAAAGAATCCTTGCTAAAAGTAATAATTTCTATAATTTCTTCAGAAAAAAAAAATATATATACTGACTCCAAGCTTTTGAATGGTATAGTGTAAATGTTACAAAAGCTTTTTATTTCAGATAAATGCTGATCTTTGGATCTTTCTATTCATCAAAGAATCCCGAAAAAATGTACTCAACTGTTTTAAATATTGATAATAATATTAATAATAATCAGAAATTTTCTTGAGCAGCAAATCAGCATATTAGAATGATTTCTGAAGGATCATGTGACACTGAAAACTGGAGTAATGATGCTGAAAAGTCAGATTTGATCACAGCAATCAATTACAGTTTAACAGATATTCAAATAGAAAGCAGTTATTTTAAATAGTAAAAATATTTCACAATATTACTGCCTTTGCTGTACTTTGGATCAAATAAATGCAGGCTTGGTGAGCAGAAGAGAATTATAAAAAAAAAAAAATCTTACCGTGCAAATTTTTTTAACTGGTATTGTAGATGATTGCATCTAGTTGTTTTAGATAAGAATAAAACGTCAGGTCCGACAATATCGTTTAAATCGTTTGATCGAAAATTTTTATTTCAATCTAGATTTATTTGCATTGGCTTATGGAAACCTCTGTGAACACACTTGACTTGACTTTGACTTAACACGGGGGACGAATTTACGTTTTATTAAAAAGTGTTTTCGTATTCTACACTCATGGCACGCACACACATTAGGATAGGTTAGATGCCTGCCTCCGCTGCGAGTCCCAATCAAGCACTTTACAGATTCAACTACTCTCCACTCCTCCTCCTGCCTGTTCTTGATAATGCTGCTGTGAAAACGTGGGAAAAGCCGACGAGGAAGAAGTTGGGGTGAAGCGGTTTTTCTATAGCGCATTGTGATTGGATGTTTACACTGTCAATACAGGAGACAAACCAATGGGCCACTGGCTGCTCGCTGTCCCTGCGTGCTGGTCCTTGGCACAGAAAAACAAACAAAAAAACATTCTGTCGGCCCACCGAGAAAATGCCCGATATGCCGATTACCAATTCAGCCCTGATGTTGTCATATAGTCAGCCAGAAAAAAAAGGTAATATAAGAAGAACCTGGGAAATGTTATTAAATATGGAAACCAATATGTGACATAACTTCCACTTCATGAATGCTTTTGATTGTGTGTAAATTTCTTTTTTCTTTTTTAGACAGCAAAATTTTGAATACACGACGCTATTTTGTATCCCTGCACATCTCTATGTAGTGTATATCTATACTGGCTTTAAGGATAGTTTTCACATTAGTGATCAAGTGGCAACCCAACACTACCAAAATTGTATATTATTTAAATGTAATAAAACGTATGTATGTATTTTTAATAGGCCCAACAATGTGCAAAATTATTAACATATGGGAAGTTTTGGATTCTGATTCTAATTAGTTGTTTTGTGAACATTAAAATACTAATATCTGTGTTTCCAACGTGATTTTGTGTTGTGGGTACAAGTTAAGTAGGCCTAATGCTGCTAGATCAACCCAAACCCTATCCCAATCAACTAACCATCAAACAATGCAAACAGCCTATCAGTATCTGCCTATGAGCAAAGAACCGTACTATGAGGACATGGTCCATAAAGGGGCTCATTTATTCATAAATTAGTTCATAAGCTACCTGACCTTATGTAAAAATTTACCACGACTCTGTTAGCCAAGATGGAAGTAACAAAGCAGCCAAACGCTGTGTGAAATATCATATGTGCCTTGCTTTGAAGTGGATAATAAAGAGATGATGGCGATATTCTTGCAACCATTTACTCTGATAGCACACATACATCACAGAGACATCTATTTGACGTCTGCATTTACGTTTCCTATCAGATGTCAAATAGACATTTAGAATGCAAGTAAAACTAACATCTTAAAGACTTCTGACAGATGTTTGTACACAGCAGACGCTTTCCAGATGAAGTGATCTTTAACAGACATCTTGCAGATGTGCGTGTGCTATCTGGGTAGGAAAGGTTAGCCTAATATCTTGTCTACCGCTTTGTCTTTCTTGACACTTACTAACATCTTTGAGCATAGTGCTTAACTCTACACTGGTTGTCTGGATCAGTAGCTTTTACAAAAACTACTGTGTTGTCTAATTGATGTGTTATTGTTACCATAAGTACTTCAAGATTCTTCACAGAATACCATGGTATTGCCATGTTACAATGTTGACTTGTTTCTAGATGATGTTGAAATGTGAATAATGTCACTTGCATTACAAACATACATTGTGCAATGCAACCAATGTGTTCCACAGCACAAAGTAAATATTTGGGTTTCATCCCAGCTAAAGGCAACTCATTTTCACTTCCAGGTTTATGGAACCAGATCCACCATTACAGTGACGACACAGAATTAACAAATAACAGGACAACAGAATCGGTCAAAAATCACTTTAACAAAAAGTACATGGCAGTCTTCTGTCTTTTTCACCAATTAAATAGTACAAGTTATAAACTAACTCTCCCTAAATCAGGACCAATCTGGAAGTTGGTGCTTGAGTAAGGCATCCACATAGATATACTTTCATGGTTTCTACAGATACAAAAAATGCTATCGTGATTCTCAGATATTCATTTCATATATTATTTTCTCCGAAGCTCAGCTATGTCAGATGGGCTCTTGATAGTGCAAACCTGCTCCCATGGCTTGGGCATTCAAATAAATAGTGTAACAATGTCAGCGGTACAAGGAAGGCATTTCCATTCCACTTGGTTCCTCCCAACCAAATAAGACTATATCAAAGTCAAGTAAGGTAAACTAAATCTTTTTCTGCTTTGCTTTCATCCCTAGTTTTCTTTTCATCTCCTCCTCCTCCATACGGATGTCCTCTTCATCCTCCTTGATGCCCAGGCGTAAACTGAGGCAGAAACAAAAACAGGTGTCATTAAGGAACGTCATTTTCGCTGGTCCTCTGCGTAAAGGGAGAGAAGTGTTTAATTTCAGTCTGTCGGAAACACAATCATTTTCTCTTCTTGGCATTCTTCCGCCTCATCTCCTCAATCGGGTTGGGTACAGTTCACATTTTAACCGGTACGGTACTGGTATCGGTACCTGAATTTCGGTGCCGGTACCCAACGGTACCTTTTTTCGGTACTTTACTCTCGGTGTAATTACGAAAACATTTATTTCAGTGAAAATAAGTCCAAAAGTCTCAATTTCAACATTTTGAACAATAGAGTCCTACAAACTTTTTTTTTTTTCTCCCAGAAATTCTTGTTTTAATTTTTCTGAAAATCAAATGAAGGCATTAAACATTTATTTTAAATCAAATTAAAATTAAACCCTTTTATTTTTTGGCAAACAAACTGAGGTTTACTGCTGAAATTAATACATGGAAGAAAAACTGTGTGAATATTCCTTTAAAAAAAAATTTAATAGGCTAATAATTGTATTATTTTTTTCTACAATTAAGTGATTAATCTGGTTGTAATATTTATTTTTATCATTTAATTGTTTTATTTAAATTTGATAGAAAATGGAATATTTAAAGATGTACATTATACTGTACAAAAGTAATACAAGAGTAATATATTTCTGTTACATGCTAAACCGTACTTTTATGTTGACAGGTTGCCATGAAGTTTCTGTGTGTATACAGTATGATGATGCTCGTTTTCTCAGATGAAATGGTAAAATTCTCGCGAAGTGAATCTCACAGCAGCTCTGGAGATTAAGTTGTGTTCATGCCGTCATATAGTGAAACGCAGAGGCCGAAAATCACTGCGAGCGTCACGCGTGCTTCAGTATTTGTGTAGTAAACAAAACCGCGTTTCCGCCATTCATACATACAGAGGCAAGCGGAACATGCAGGATTCATATTTAAACCGTCTTTTTGCATTTTAATATTCACAGACACTAGTTCATATCGCGATTCGAATTAAGTGGCAGACAGTGGCTACTTTTGATTTATTCGTCCAAAATTGAGGAATTCCACGCTATAGAGTAAATTACGTTTTTATGAATGGACTCCACGATCCCGTCCGCGTTTTCGCAGAAACCATATGGCCCTAGAAATGTAACCACACTTCAGAACATTTCGGCTTGCCCTGTGTGTTGTTTGAACGAGTTGCAGGGGTGACCTCTTGTCACAGGGTCTCTCTTTCTCTCTCTGTAACGTATGCGCCCAGATGCGTTCTCAGGTACCGAAATTTGGCACCGATTGATTTAACGTGAATCGGTACTCTGTAGTACCGACGCAATTCGGTCGGTACCCTTAAAAGTACCAAGTTTGGTACCCAACCCTACTCTTCAAGTTCTCGTCTTTCCTCCTCCTGGTCCTCAAGCACTGCCATTCGCAGGCTAATCAGACAATCGGGGCAAAACAGAAAACACACAGAAAAGAAGGCAACAGTGGGATGATTTAGTGAAAATGATGATGAACCAAAGCAGTTTGTCAGAACTACTATTGACCCACTCGTAGTTTGCAGCTGAATTCATACCTCCTCGCTTCCTCTTTCTGCTGTTCTTTCCAGGTGCTCTCCATAAATTTCAGTGCATATTCACTTTCATCTTTATATCTGTTGAAACGAAAGACCATTTCAACACAAAGTAGGCAAACAATCCTTGTATTTTAAGGCTAGAAACATTCTATGCAAGTATGCAAACATCTGCGAGTAAACGTCACCTATAAATAGCAAGATCTTTTCAAGTCCAAGGATATTTTATAGTAATCTTAAACTGCGCAAAAACTCACTTGGTCCTGTCATAGCCAAAGATTTCCCTGATATGTTTTGAAATTTCATCTTGTTCTCCTCCTTCATCATCGATGAAGTCGTCCATCTCAGAGTCATACTCTTCCTCATCCTCATATTTTCGTTTATAATTGGATGTTATGGGGGGCAACACTGGTCCTTCAAAAATAGCAGGAGTAGAGGGGATACAACTTTAAAAACATGTAATATTACACATAAGGCATTAGTGTTGCTACTGATTACAAATGAAAAACAAATGTCCTTGTCTATACAACATGAATGAATACATGTGCAAATCAAGCTCATTCTAATGCAAATTCAATACAAGTACTTGGAGCAATAAACAACACAAGAATGAAACTAATGAATTCTGCTTGTTCCATAAATTTCAAAGTAACTACGTTTACATGCAACCAAATAATCAGTTAGTAATCAGATGAACGGTTCAATCAGAAAACCATGTCAAGCTCAATCGATTCAAGTGAGTTTAATCCAAATGAAATTTTAATCTGATTGGATGGGGGGCACAGACCTAAAATAATATGATCAATGGGAAAACCATGAGCACATATAAACGCATGAATCAGAAGATATTCTCAATCGGATTCTAAGATGCCTTTATGCATGTATTTACACAACTACATGTTTGGTTTCAGTTATTCTCACAGTGACTTCCAGACACAGCAACTACGCTTCCGTTAAAGTTTTGTTCGGAATACATGTACATGTACGGAACTTTCAGAACCTGAAGTCTTAATGAATTCATTCCAAATGACAACATATGTGCATGTAAACATACCTAATATGCCTAACCAGGGTATATACAGGAATCATGGATTTAAATTTAATACCTTTTAAGACCTTTTTTAAGACTCTTTCCATACATTTTAAGACCTCATCGCCACTCCAAGTTTTAACCGGTTACATCGGCGACACTTTAACTTACATTTGCTATATATTGATTGTAAGATAGCACAACTAAACAGACTTACTTTGTGATTACTCCTTATAAATACAACATAATTCAGAAGGGGGGAACGAAGCACAAGATAATTAATTGAGTGACTAGCTCAAATGCTTCCTACTAGTGTAGCCCAAAACATTTAGCACAGTTGTATTACAGGTAGAATGCAAAATGTTTCAGTACAAGCATTTCAACCAAATGTAATTTATGCAATATTTCAAACTTTTAACCCACTGGGGAAAATCAACCCATGGCAACAGTTTAAAAGCAGCTCAATTTCATGGAAAAAAGCAACAACAACCCTGCATCCAACACGAGCTGCAGAAGTCAGATTTGACTGATCACAGGTCAAAAGTAAGGAGAGATAACTGACAGGATGTTGGAGAATTTGCTCCATAACAGATCCCAAGCTCACTGACAAATATCTTTTATCGTAAGATGTGCTCCCTTTACACAGTGGGCGCGCACGAAATCGAAAGTGAACTGTGACTGCGAGTGCTCATTCAAAAGGGATTTAAATACCCCAGTAACCCCACATATTGATAGCAGCGCCCTGATGCGCGAAAATTACATACAATATTAGAATGCTTGCGGGAGCGGACACAAAAATTGCGGGAGCGGATGGGAGCATGCGGTAATGGTCAGAAATGGAATCAACAAGCCCCGGCTACCACGCAGCGGCGCAGTCAGTCAGTGAGCGCTGTAACAGATGATGTCAAATCTTGCGGGATTCCATAAATAAACTACACAGAACCCCACTATTCTGACAAATATACATAATGAAAAGATGATACGAAATTTAATACCTTGGAAAATGGCATTTAAGACTTTTTAAGGGCCTTAATTTTCTCTAAATTGATTTATCAACTTTTAATACTTTTTAAGACCCCGCAGACACCCTGCTAACAAACAAGAAACATGATTCCTAGTTTTGTAGATGATTCGCCAAACCAACTGTTGGAATATTCAATCAACTTTTGCAAAGCAAAACGGATCTTTCACAGTAACTGTTTTAATAATATCTTTAACGGGCTGTTGATTACCACCTTAAATAATTTCAACTTGTCTTCTTGGTTTGTAAAAACAAACAAAAAAAAAGTACAAGAAATGTATGAAACAGTAATTGCATCTTTTCTCGTCTACTATGACGTATATCCAAGTGAAACGGCTCCCACACAAGAAATTTTTTTTAAAAAGGACTTGATTTTGTCCATCAGGAATTTATTGCATGTAGAATTCTAAGTGTATTTTTAAAAATGTTTATGTGTATAATGTTTAATATGGTGTAATGCATTGCCCCATTAACTTCAGTTGCAAGGTTCATTACATTACGTTAATTCTTGGGACTGGCATCTGCCAAAACAGCAGTTCTCTTAATAATATATTAACAAACACAAATCATGAAACACTTGGCCATTAAGAGGTTCTTATCGTAACCCTTACCAGGAGGTTTAACCAGGACTCTGTGGCCTGAGGGGCCAATCAATGTCCTGGGGCCTTGAGGTCCCGGAGGTCTTGGAACCATCCCAGGTCTCGGTGCAAAGTTCTTTGATGAAACAGTCTCTGAAACAACAGTGCACTGAGATATTCCAGGGCCAGAGCCCATGATGTTTACCGGTCTCCCAGAAACATTACTTCCCATCCTGCTTGGTCCATTTATGGCAGCCTTGGAGCTTCCAGGAACCTGCTGACCTGGCAAACTACCACCTGGCCTTGGTTGCTTTGAGGGGTCACCAGAAGAGGGTAAAAGTACAAGTCTGTTGCTCCCAGGCCATGATAAATGTCCTAGTTTAGCTGGTTTCTGAGGTTGCCCACCAGAGTTACTAGGTCTAACTTGCCCAGATTTTTTGTGTGGTGCTTGACTTGGTCTAGCTGCACCAGGAGCAACTCCAGCACGACTTCCCAAAATACTTGATTTCCCTTGAGGTACTGAGGTATTCCCCTTCTTTGGGGTAAGGTCACTTGAGGTTGTGGGCCTTTGGCCTTGTGAGGGTCTGGATGGTGCTGGTTTCAATTGAAATGGAGCACTGTTCTTCATGGCAGCTTTACCATTTAAGGCACCTGAGGAGCCTGAGTTTCTGTCTCCGTGTAGTTTGACAGAACTTGGAATTCTTTCACTGGATGATTGAAGCTTTGGCTTTTTGCTGGTACTACTTGACTGGTACTTTTCCCCTGATGGCTTGGGCAATTTCCCAATTTTGCCATCTCGGTCTACATGCTTCTTTTGTGAATTTGAGCTGGATTGGGATCGGCTGTCTTTGTGTCCTGAATTCTTGTCTGGTTTGGCATCTTTCCCTCTATCCTGATTCTTGACTCTGCGCTCTATTTCGAGTTCTCGAATCTCCTCTGCTGTTCTAAGCCTCTCTTCGGTCTTCTTCACTACTTTCATTTCAACAGGTTCAAACTGCTTCTTTTCCGCAAGTTTCAAGAGGTCCGCAAAGTTCATTGATGATGGAGGGGGCCTTGCTGGAGCACTGTGTGTTTTCGGTTTGCTGTCGACTTTGCTGGAGGACTCAGGCAGAGACGGAGGCTTAACAGGCATGCTTTGTTCTTCAGATTCAGAATAATTTCCCTCATAGCCGTAATTATCACCATCATCATCATCATCATCCTCATCATCATCATCATATGTGTTTGATGTTTGCTGCTCTTCCGATCTCTCCCCCTTCGACCGCCTCTTTTTGGGCTGGTCTATGACAGGGACCCCGTTGTAACCTCTGAAATTGTCCTTAGTTCGGGAAGCCATTGCTCTTGCCTTCCTATCTGATTTCAGCTCCACTCTTTTGGCCAGCAGGTCCTCTTTTGCTTTCTTACTCTGTAGTTCTAAGAAAGAGAGCGCGAGGAACATCAAAATATGCATTATATGTGAAAAGGGCCATGGTTATTTTCTCACCCTCATGTCTTTGAAAATCCCTATGGCTAAAGGGGTGTCTTATCCTGCCCCTGTAAGGCCACTGTCTTGCAGAGTTTAGCTCCAATTAACCCTACTGTATTTTATTTAATACAACACTTTTAAGGCTTCTAAATGACCAAAACTTTGCTGAAAAACTTTGTACAGCATCTTTCAAACATCATCCTGCATTGCATTATATGTTTTGCCCCACAATAAAAACTTCAGAGCTTTAATCATAAAACTAATCAAATATCATCTTACCAAAACATATTACCGGATAATATTGAGTAACAACTGATATTTATATGCATTGACGTTTAAGTAATTTCTCACTGATTTACATTACAAGCTGTCAGAATTTCATCTTACTTTTTGGCCATATAAATATCAGCAACTGCATATTTTCACTTAGTTCCTCTGTGTTTTTCCTCCTCAAGTATAACATCCCCCTCTATCAAAATATACAGGCCTGATATATCAAATATTATACTCAATAAAAACACGTTCACATTCCCTTAAAAATAATAGATTGTTCAGATCACTGTTTCTTATGTCAAGCTTTGGAGAGTTAAACGCACCTGAACCAGCTAATCAAGGTCTTCAGGACTGTTAGAAACTTCCTGGCAAATGTGTAGGAGCTGTTGGAACTGTGAGCGTTTGAAAGGACTAACTAAATAAATAATATTAGATATTATAAAAGGGGTCCATACAACTTGTGTGCTAGTTACATGATATACCAGCATAGAGCTCATAGATCATTTTATAGTAGTGAAATACGCATTTCTAAGGAAAAAAGTGCATTTGAAAAACGGCGGAGGTGACGAGAGCGCTTTAGTGCAAAAAGTGCATGACCTACATGCGAGCACTTTAACCCTTTAAGAAGCTTATAACCATATTGTTTTGTGTGGGCTGCCGTTTCAGGTGCGTATGCCATTTAATGCATTGAAATGTGTGTTAACTTATGTTTTGCATTAGGTTGAATTTTATCTGCAAATATTAGAAGAGTGTGTCCACCGAAAGCAGAAAAAAGCAACGGATTAATTTTGACAAATATTAATTTAGATAAAATATTAGTTGTTGGCTGTTAAACAGACCCCCTTATACAGTGGGTACGGAAAGTATTCAGACCCCCTTCAATTTTTCACTCTTTGTGAATACTTAGGACCATGTGATATTTCAGTTTTTCTTTTTTAATAAATCTGCAAAAATGTCAACGATTCTGTGTTTTTCTGTCAATATGGGGTGCTGTGTGTACATTAATGAGGAAAAAAAATTAACTTAAATGATTTTAGCAAATGGCTGCAATATAACAAAGAGTGAAAAATTTAAGGGGGTCTGAATACTTTCCGTACCCACTGTAGAATAATAAAGAGTAACACATTACTATCTTCAGATGATGAAATGTTTGTTTTGTGACACATTTGTGGTTTTGGGTTTCTTTATTACCATTTATAATTTAACCTGTGTGTTGTACTATAAAACTTCCTTTACCTAATTTAGTGTTCCCTCTCAAAAATGAACAAATTTGCTTATAAATCTTTCATTATGCTATATTATCACCAAATCTTGGATTGATTATTTTTTTTGTCCACTTGTTTTCTTTCATTTAGCACAGGTTTTGTATTTCTTTTTGGAACTGATTTATAATGACTTGATTGATCTGAGCTTATGCACCTGTTTTTGAGAGAAAAACTGTTTTTTTGTGTGTGTGTGGATAATTTTAACAATGATCACTAAAAAACTCAAAAGGTTTTTGAGCATAATGAGAGATTTACAAGCAATTCTTGCAGACCTGTAATTTTTGACAGGGACACCCCCATATGTAACAAGGTCCTAAAAAGTACAAAGAATATCCAGTTGTTTTGGGAAGTTGCTGTACCCTGTGTATGCAAAGTCAGTAGGTTTTAGTCCAATGCGATAACTTTAACTAGAAAATCTAGTCCGGGTCAAAATAACTAGAAACTGGAACACAGAGTCAAAATGACTTTCCAGTTTAGAAATGTGTACAAACAGTTGGTTACTTTTTTTAATAATTGTGACATTTTATGTGGTTGAGGTCAACCCTGATGTGAATGTGACATGTCTAAATAGAAGTCATATGGACTGCCTTTATGGTGCTCTTAAGGTCCTTTTCATCATCTTGACAGCATCCATCCCCTTCATTTTAATTATATGGAAAAGAGCTATCTTTTGTGGTCTTATGCCGAGTTCACACTGCACGATTTTCAAACTCGTCGGATCGCCGTTGTTTTCACACTGCGTGACTATCTGGGGTAGCATTCAGTTGCTGCTGTGTTCACATTGCACGATGGATTGGCGACAGGTGGTTTCACACTGCATGACTTCACAATAGGAAGCATCGCCGACAGCTCTGTCTGGTCCGCAAACTACGTTTCACAACAAAACACACGCGAGAAGTGATAAGGAAATAACGCGAGAACCCGCGTGCGTCAGACCGGAGTTCTCGAGCAAGAGTGTAATTATTAAAAAAAAATATATATATAGCCCGCAAATTGTCTGTGAGCTGATTTCCAGCTACAAGGAGAAAAAGAAAAACAGATTATGCAGGAGGGAGATGCAGGGAACAGGGATTGGGTGTTCTGCAAAGAGAGTTGGAGGTAAATAATTTTGCAGTAACTGTTATGCTGATGTTGTGGCTGGTCAAGCAAATGTTTGTGCTTGTTTCTGTATGATATAATTGTTCATATATCTATTAAAATACTGATATTCTGGTCTATAACTCCTCCCCGAACTTCCCTCTGCCCTGTATCTTGGTCTCTCATTGGCTGTAGGTCATCGCCGCGAAAAATCGGGCTAAAATCGTGCAGTGTGAACTCGGCATAAGTCTTACAGGTTTGCAATGACATGACAGCAAGTAAACAATGACTTGGATGGACTATGCGTTTTAGGAGATATTATGTACAGCTAAACAAGGTTTAAAGAGGAAAAAAAGCACCTTTTTTCTTTTGCTCCATGGCCTGTTTTTTCAAGAAGGCCTGCACCGCAGACGAATTTACTCCCTTGATTTTGACATCTTTCTTGGGTGGACCGGTTTTCAGGCTATACCGCTTCTATAAAAAACAGACATGGTGGAAAACCACAGAAATGCAAACATGCGCATGTGAAATTACAAGCACTTTAAATGACATAAGTGACTTGGGAGGCTTTTTCTCAAAACGTGAGCAAAATTAAATGCATATTACCCTAAAACATGATAGATTGGCACATTACAACAATAAAACATTTGAATTAATCAACGTGCATGTAGTTGGACCTTCCAAAGTTATAAATAAGACGATAAATAATGTTATATTATTTTTTTTCAAGTGTTTTTCTCATACATACCGGTATGCTGCTGAGGCCTTGATTTTGGGAGGCAATGGACAGCACGTTGTCGAAATCCATGATCCCTAACTGTCTACAGCTCACTTAACGTTACTTAGCTAATAGCAATAGCTAACGTTACCACTTAACGTACCAATCGACAAACACTAACCTCAGGCAGCCTTTGTGCCCGTAAATACAGTCTGTAAATCAGCCGAAATCAGCCCTGCTGTTAAAACCCACCGAGTACTGGAGGAAGGAGAAGCAAACTAAGGGGAAACCCTCGATGAAATCAACTCCCTTCAGCTTCTGTTCGCCATATCTGATCAGCTGCTGTACATTTAGACCCTTAAACAACGGACAGCTTCCCAGATTGATTAAAAAAAAAAGTTTCGTTATGTATTCGTTCAGTGATACCGGACCAGTTTCCCTAAATTGTCATTAAGCGACATGAAACAACGCGAACATAGAAAATCCTCTTGTGAGAAAGATCTGTGTTCTAGAAACAACAACCAAACCTACGTAACTTCCGGCTCACGTTCCTACGCCACTTCCGGTTGTTTAAGACTCGCGTTATCTTCTTTTTTAACTTTCAATGTTGCGTGTATATCACTCACAAATACATAAGACCAAAAATTGTAGATATTTTGTAGATAATGGTTGATAATGGTAGATAGGTTGCTAAACATAAAAACACAAATAGCTAGAACTGTACCTTTCTCAGTTTTTGAATCTTCTTTTCTTTTTCTTTCTTTTTTATAGACAGCAGATGGGATTTTTAAATGCAAAAAAAAAAAAAACACTAGAAAAATAAGCTAGGCGAAGTATAATTAAACAAAAAAAAATATATAAAAATGCACATCCGTGTTTATATATCATAGATGTTGCTAAATAAAATCTAATAAAAGAAACAAATCATATCGATAAATTCTATGAAAGCCAGCACAAGTACGATAATCACACGTATTTTTCTTTTGCATTCTAAATATTTATTATAAACAAAGATTGCAATACCAACACATCAGTTTGTACTTTAAGGTAATATTAACGACTTTTTTAGGAAAATAGTGAGTATAGTGACTCAATACTGTTTACTTAATGCTACCACAAGGTGTCGATACAGATTCAAGAAACAGTTCAGATACCGTTTACGCATCTCACTATCATTTTATTAACCTTTACAATTTATATCGAACTTGCATTATATATCAGAAACAGATGTTGACAATAAAACGTATTAAAAACGCGATAAAAGGAATAAACGGGCACTGAATGCGCTGTATGTAAATATCGCAGGTAAACCCCTCCCACTCGCCCACATTCGCTGTAATGTAAACACCTTCCTGCATTCCGATTGGACAGGGCTTGTATTTACCCGCAGGCTCCGCCCACATTGCAGCGGATTTCTCCTCCCACTGATGATGGCCTGTCCCAAACACAAGACAAAAACACATTTAAAATACAAAGGGACGTAAATACGTTAGCGACGACCGATCCGTTCATCTTTCCACTGGTTGTTCATCCGCAGACAAAGATGGTTTCTCCTGGCACTGTGGTGAGTCTGTTACCTGTTTTCTCTTTTCTACCGCTTTTCATCCAAAGATCCCTGCATCATCGACATGATCACTTCATAAAGACATGATATCAGTTAAACTCAAACTGGCATTGCATATGGATTCATAAGTGTATGACCATTTTCATTTCGTATTCATCTATTGCTTGGCTCTGACTGCCACTTCTATTTCTTTATGTTGTGTATGCATGATTGTTATTTTTAAAATTATGCTTATATAGTGACCTGTCGTTAAGGATATGACAATCCACATACAGTACCCTGACATCATTGTTTGTTTTAAATGTATATTTTTGTCTATGCATCCTTGAGTCTGTTATTTTGGGAATAACAATGCGCACGTGATTATGGCCAGCATGCTCCTGTTTACTTTACCTCTACAAACCATGTGCTATGTTATCATGAATGGTGCTGGTTTATTTATGCAGAGATTCAATTGATCTATCATTAAATAAGCACTGTGCAATTCGCTGTGCAGCATTTTTTTTTTCATTCTCAGCATTTCCCCATTTTTGTCTGCTTTCAAAGGGCTTTATTCTGTGGAATCTCTCCTGACAACCTTTATTCCTCTTTCAAACAGACGCATGCATTATGACTAACTGGCAAAGAGAGGCATCCCAGTTCATGCAGTTTCTCTTGACATGACTTCAGTTTTGCTGACATAATCAACAATTAGCAGACATAATCTGACCTACTAAATATATTAGTTGAACTGTTTTTTTTTGTTTAAGGCATGTTGTCACATGTTTTAACTGTGTAATTTTATACAGTGTATTAATTAACGAAATATTTCACCCACAAAATTAAAATTTACACACCCTCAGGCCATCCGAGATGTAAATGTGTTTGTCTTCATTGGAACAGATTTGGAGAAACTGATCATTTGCAGTAAATGGATTCTGTCACGAGTCTAAACAGTTGATAAAATTATTACTAATTACTTTCTAAATCCCATATCAACCGCGACCAGTTGAACAATACAATGATAAACATGAATCTGCTTTTTTAATTCTTTCAAATAAATAATATTTAATTTCATAAATTATTCTTGAACTTTATAAGTATTTAAAGGGAGTTTACATCAAAAACATATACATTTTCATTAGATGCTACATTTAGATGTTAAATACACTCTTGTTTTACATAGAATTGTTCTATATACAGTGCTTAATGTAATTACATCAGAAGTAACTAATTAAAATACAGAAAAATGTTATAGTAATCCCTTACTTTACTTTTTCAAGAGAAACAGAATATATATATATATAATCAGTTACTTGGTAATACATTACACTCAACATTGGTAATAATGAACAAATCCAACATGATGTTTTTTTAGTTCAAATCATTGCTTCCATCTAAAATATAATATTCCATAATATTGCACATAATAAGTCATCTTGTCTGAATCAAGAAAGAAAACGGCACATATCAAGCACTGTTTACAAGTGAAAGCAGTCCAAAACAGTGGCCAGAAGTGACAAAATAAACACTTTTCAGCTCATGTTAATAGATGGACCGGAGTGGTGTGGATTGCTTGTGGATTATTGTGATGTTTTTATCAGCTGTTTGGACTCTCATTCTGACGGCACCCATTCACTGCAGAGCATCCATTGCTGAGCAAGTGATGTAATGCTAAATTACTGTGTTGTGTTTGTATGATTCTTAAACTCAATTTTAGAAAATACTCTTTCAGGGGATGCACTTCTCTAAAGTGATTTAACATACAGTAAACAGTCCCACCAGCACAATGGTTATGGTTAGTGGATCATCCCTTGTGCGGTTCACACACCACCTTTCATTTACCAGCTCAGATCTATAACCACAAAGTAGGGCTGCACGATAAATCGCATGCGATATTTAACGCGCATCTTGTCAGAAAGCCGGTTCTTTAATCAGCGGTAAATCTCCATCACCTGCGGGCTTTCACATTGAGCAGCATTAACTACACAGAGCAGTTGTTCACAGGCAAGCTGCGCAAAGCACGCGCATGCGATTTATCGTGCAGCCCTACCACAAAGCTTTACCACCCCTCATTTTAAAGATCAGCACCACGTTTAAAATATAAAGAGATCATGCTGTGTGCATACAATATCCTTACATTAACTGGCTAGAAATCAGAAGCACTTATTTCACAGTGTCTCTGTATTTCAGTGTGACCTTTCTCAGACTGCGGGGTACACCAGAATCTGATTAAAATATACACTTGCTAACAATAGCCTTTTTCCACTTCCCCCACGGGCAAAGACTCGAGTTAAAAACTATTTAACTTTTCTTGTCCTAATCCTCTTCTCAGTCCATGTCCGTTGCTTAGTCTTGGAATTTGTAGTAAATTCCAAGACTAAGCAACGGACATGGACTGAGAAGAGGATTAGGACAAGAAAAGTTAAATAGTTTTGTTAATATGGGTCTTTGTAGTAGTTGTCACTGTTACATAAGTAGTATGTTGTGTACCGTGCCACTGAATCTACTTCTTCCAATATATAAGTACAGAGATTACATGTATAAAAGGCAAGTGTTATTATTGTTTATATTTACTGTTAGTGATTTGTTCTTTATGTTTCTAAAGAAAATGGCCTACAATTTTAGCAAATTTCCTGCCAAATGTCCAAAAAAATACAATAGACTTACAGTGAAGTAGGAACCCAAGTCATGTTTAATATCATAGAGATTTGGGGGTGGGCTCTTTTGACCCAAGCATCCACCTAGCAACCACCAACAACACCCCAGCAACCACTTAGCAATACCCTTGCAACCAACCCAGAACACTCTAGAAACCCTCCAGCAATACTCGACTAGCAAGCCTCCCACCCTGGAAGTACTAGTTACACATAATTATATGCAAGAATACTTTTTTTTTTCAAAATTAGACCTGTTGCAACTATATGACAGCTGCTTAATGGGATGTAAAGTCTAGAATCACCCATTGAAGTCTTCCAGAATCATCCAGTTTTGTATGAGGAGGTTGTGCAATCAGACTCATATGGCCCTATGGGTCACCAAAGAACAAATATGTTTGGGGTGTAAGTCATTACTTCCTCCTTTAGGGTTTCTTGGCGGTGACTATCCACACCGTCTGTTGTGAATTTAGTTAAAGATGGCACTCTAGGCAAAAGGCCCAATTCTAAACTAGTTTTCATGGGACAGTAAACTTTGACATATTTTTCTTGGGTTTGTTATACTTCTGAGACGTAGCAATTGTCATAGTTGTTATTCATGGTATCTCACATCTCCTCCAATTGTTGAATACAAGAACAGCTCTGTGTCAGTCTTTCTGACTCACATGATGGTGTTTCACTTCCCATCAATGCAACTTCAGTCTCTCTTTTGTCATGCAGGTCAAGAGCGAGGGTCCAAAGCTTGTTCCGTTCTTCAAAGCCACTTGCGTCTACTTTGTTCTGTGGCTGCCCACCTCGAGCCCCTCCTGGTTCAGTGCCCTCATCAAATGCCTGCCCATCTTCTGTCTTTGGGTTTTTCTGCTCGCCCATGGCATCAGCTTTTTAGGTGCCCACTCCAGTGCCAGGAAAATCCTGGCAGGACTTATTTTTTCAGCTTTGGGTGACGCATTTCTCATCTGGCAAGAACAAGGCTACTTTAGTCATGGTGAGTTCATTCAATTGTGTTGCTCTGATTTGATTAAAAAATGATTAAGAGTTATTTGCTATGTGGGTTGATGGGAAGGGAAAGATATGTCATCCGTAAAAAACAAATAATTCTGTTTATCAGAAGCTTTGCATCAATATAATATTGCATTTAACTTTTATTGCCTTTCCAAATGGGGGTTCAATGAGTTTATGCAAATTATCTGAAAGCAGAAGACTGTGGTTTTTTGCAAGTCACCACTCTCAAGCAAGACATTTTATGTTTTAACCCTGAACTATCATGCCTGATTCAGCAACTTTTGCATGGAGAAAGTAGCGTAGAGGTTGAATGAGGTTTTTTAGGTCAGGGTTAAGGGTTAGAACAAACCATTCTGCCCGAAGATACCCTTGGGAACCACAGAGTTACTCAAGCAAAGTTTTGCTTTGGAGCAAACAAGAGTGTTATGAGGCCAAGAATAACATGCTTCCTGCTAAGTAATATAAAGACAATGTATACTATATGTCAGTGGTTCTTAATTCCAGTCCTCACATAGCACCGCTCTGCATATTTTGCATGTCTCTCTTATTTAACACACCTGATTCAGACAACCAGCTCGTTAGAAGACAGCTCCATGCATGAACTGTGTTCCGATTGACGGAACCTACACGGTGTTCATTGCTCCCTACTCCCTGAGCACAGGGAATCCGTTGAAGTTTTCTCCACTTTGGAACATTCATTTACGGATTTGCGCTATCTCACGGCCTACAACGTCTTCACACACAGACAAAACTTACTAGAGAAGTGTGATATAATATACCTCTGTAGATAAATCCAATTTAAATTCACGTCTCGCACACTTTAATGCCATTTGAATGAAACATATACACTCCCTTCGAACTGGAATCATGGCGGAATATCCTGTGATGTCCACTTCGCAGGGCACTTATGGTCGAATAGAACAAACATCTATGATAAGTGATACATACAAAATGTGCAGCGCAGTGGTACATGAGGACTGGAATTGAGAACCACTGCTATATGCTTTTATTCAGGGGTGTCCATTCCTGCTTCTGGAGACCGGAGTTCAGCTTTAGCCCTAATTAATCACATCTGAACCAGCTTTTCAGGGTCTTCAGGATTACTCGAAAGTTCTAGCAAGGTGTGTTGCAGCTAAACTCTGAAGGAAAGTGTCCCTCCAGGAGCAGGATTGGACACCCCTGCTTTCACTACGACATATTCTCAATTCAATTGTATTTGCCTTATTAGGACTGCTAATGTTCGGCATCACCCACATTCTCTACTCTTCGGCCTTTGGGATGAAGCCCCTCAACTTGAGAGCAGGTCTGGTCATCGCTGTCATCTCAGGCCTCAGCTACACCCTTCTGTACTCCTACCTCTCTGGTCCCTTCACCTACCTGGTGGCTGTTTACATCGCTCTCATCGGCTTCATGGGCTGGAGGGCCATCGCTGGAGTCCAGCTCACCAATGACCTCTGGACCTGGACGAAACTGTCGGCCTGCCTCGGAGCTGTCCTCTTCATGGTGTCCGACCTCACCATTGCCGTCAACAAGTTCTGCTTCCCAGTTCCCCACTCCCGAGCCATCATAATGGCCACCTACTATGCTGCCCAGATGTTGATCGCACTGTCGGCTGTGGAATGTCAAGATGCTGATGCGGCTCGGAAAAGAGCTTGAGGAACCACACATTAACCAACCTTCCCCTAATGACTCAACATCATTAGCAGCTACACAGGTTCCACTTTCTGCAACCCCTGGTCCATCCACAGTTCCCCCGTCTGACCATGACCAGGATATATTGGTTATAGTTGAGGAATTGCCCGTTTAGGATCATGTGAGACCAAACCAATGGGAGTATTCCATGCTGGATTCATTTACAAGGTTAGATAGTCTTGGAGTCTTAATCAGGTTGACTCTTGACTTAGTCAGGTCTCTTTCCATACTTGCAATACTGCATTTGCTTTCAGTAGTAGTACCATCTTTTTGGTATTGAGAAAGGAAAGACGGATGAGTTTTGGCCTTCTGGTTACTAGTTTAAAATATTCAGTTTTTCCCAACTTACAGTACCCCACTTGCTTTCCCATTAAGTATTGTCTCCATTTCGACCGAGACTATCCCAGTTTCTTCTCAATGTCTCTGATATCTTGTCCACTTCATAGAGTCCCTGATGGCTTATATTGTGAACAAAGGGTGAGTCTTGAGTGACCAGTGTTTGTCTGTAGAATGGACTAGCAAACAATACAAAGTAGTTCAGATTCTTCTTAGGGGGCTGGTTTCCCCCTTCTCACAGTAGATTTCCCAAATCTAATCAGAGAGCAGCATGACAACCATTTCACAAACTAAAGCAGATATGTTAGCGTAGTGATGCTGTACTGAAATTCAATGCACAAGTCCTTGTCATAGTATTGTGAGGTATACCTTTTCCTGTGTCACTGACACGTTGCAAAGTCATTTTGTTTCATAACTTTGAGTTAGTACACATACCTCCATGCCTGCATGCACATGTGCTGGAGAAGTTGTCTTGTCAAGCCCAATAGACTGCAACCAGTGCTAGCATTGTCTCTGGAGTAGATGAAGCCGGTATCCTACACTACGTTCTGAGATGTGACCAATACCAATAGGAAAACACAGCGCGAGACTCTCATAAAAATGGATGTCGGTCTCTTTCTTGGAGGGGATTCGGTGACAGTGTCTATTATCTTTGTCTTAGGTTTCTGCCAAGTCAGAAGCATTGCTTAGTACCTCTACCACAAGGAAACAGCAAATAAGTACAAATTGAACTATTTATTTTGTCTGTATAGTATCAGATAATGTTTGTAAAGAGGGTGTGATGTCAGACGATACACATGTATCAAGCTTCCAACCACTTTCCTTTGTCTATTGCCAGAAGGAAGCATTTTACTCAAGGGAAAGTGGGAAGCCCTGTGGTGGGCGAATAGACATCTGTGTCATCAGCAGTGTCGTTAGTTGGTATTTTATTTTTAAGCCAGTATTTTTTTTTAATTCTCACTCTTTTCTCAACTCATTCACATCCAATCCTCCACCTGAAAATGTGTGAAAATTTCACAGCGTGTGAATATTTCACAGTACAGTGTTATCTTTTTTTATTGTGTGTGGTACTGTGCTTTTTTAGCTGAGTCACATACTAGGGTGAATCACAACATATTTTAAGTCATACTTCACTACAAAATAAAAAAGTATATACTTTGCATAAAGAAAATGTATTCTATTTTAGGATCATACATTTTATGATTTTTTTTGCTTTACTTTATAGGTGTTTTGCTTTTGTTTGTAATTGTCATTATTCTCAGAAATGATTCTCATTAGATTTTTCAGTAATGTGTAATTCTATTTTTTCCTCTTTATGGTGCAACAAATACAAAATTGAATTCATATAATTAATGAGAACTTAATTGACATAACAAATATCAATATCAGTCAATAAAAGTGGTACTAAACTAGGCTTAATTTTATTTATGCAAAATATTCAACTATAAATATTATTTTCTTTGGGGTGAAATATGACCAGGACATTTTTCTTGACAGGCTTTGTGAGATTTAACACAAACACCACATGTACTGTATTTATGATCAGTTGATTTGAACTGATTGTTGTTTTTATATATAAATCTCAATAAGGGATCATCAGCTGATGCTTCACTGATACTAAATGAGGGAACCATCAGCCATGATGGAAAGTACAGCTTGGGCTGATATGTGCTCAGCTGTTGTACCCTCAGGTGTGAGTGGAAATGAGCTTTGAATGCAAACACAGCTGATCACTCAACAATGGTCCATTTTGAAGTGATACGACATCTTTAACCTAGTCGTGATGCGCGGGACAGCAATATCCAGTGGTGGACTGGCAGTAGACTCCATTTTTTGTTTTTAATGTGAATGAAAATGGTGCCGTACTCTTGTGTACACTCTTGGGTAACTTAAATTTTTCATTCAAAGACTTGTTTTCATGCACATCAAATTAAATAAGGTGTCTACCCATCCCTGTTAGCCATTGCGTCCAGCACACTGTTACGCAAATAAACGCTACTGTCGTTATCAACACGCACACACTCAGCTCAACCACTGAGCTCTTGAGAAACAGCGAGGCTATTTTGACACATTTGCTTTATGCCAAGTTTCATAGTTTCCCTATTCAGGGGTCACATTGTCAGCAAAACATTTCAGCTTAGTCGTAAAACCGTACGTGATTTGCAAGGTCATCAAACAGCATGTCTCTTCAGAGCCATTGTGAGTCAAGCTGCAAATCGGTGATGTGTTGTGAAGGTCTGCGGCGGAACGACATTTTGAGTGAAGTTATAATTGTTTGTTTGATGGTTTTCATGAAAATAAGAGTTGGGAAGACCCCAAAGCGTTCCCCTGAATCATTTTAGTGGCAAACAGACTGTTTAGTGATTCAGAGTCACTTCTAATAAATGTTAAATGTTATGTAACCATTGTTTGATGGCAATATTCCTGCTTAGCATTTCTTTTCTTCCTTGTTTACAACCTGCTGTCACCTCCCAGATAGTTAGAATTCGACCTGGCCTGGGCGTTTCCTTCTCTATTGTGGAAATGCGATCTCCATAGAGGAGACTAGGTGCCTTCTGTTTCCATCACTGAAATGCTGTCTGTTGAGAAGTGTGGAGACAGTCACTGGCACGGGGAAGATTTCCTTGCCATCTGGCTTTGCTTTAGTTTGCGACCTTATTCAAATGGAAGTGAGCGCGATCGTTTTACCCCCTCTGTCAGCGCTTGTGTGTTTGATGCTTTTGTGTCGAGTTCAGAGGGATGAAACAGAATGCTGGGAGTTCAGTGGGTTCAGTATTGATGACAGTGTTTAGGTATAGCGATCCTGTTGTTGAAGATAATGAGGAATAAACCACTTTGTTCAAAGCGCACCATCGAGTAATGTAAATATCTGCACTTTTCCAATTTGATCTCTTTATTAACCTCCTGAAATTCTGTATTTGAGATTGAGGCCTGAAATGTACTCTACGCAAATGCTTGACGCAATTCCCAAAGGCCAGTTTTGTGCATAACTGTGATTTCCCAAATGTCAGGTTACAATTCATAAAGTGATGCAAGTATGTGCTGCTTTCTCAACATTGCCACAAGGGGCACTATAAGCTGTTTTTTTTCTTTCACATCAATCGTTGTCATGGAAGAGCTACAGTTTGAAGAGCATCTGAGCAATTTAGTTTAATGACGTTTATAGCTAGCTACCTGAATACAGGCCCGTTCACACCAAGAACGATAACTAAAGGTAACGATAACTAGATTAGTGTCTACACCAACGGATGATATTGTTCTGTTTATTATAAGTGCACGCTGGCTATTGACTCTTTTAAGTCAAATAGATTGTGATTAGCCGTCAGTGTTTTTATTGTTCTTTAGCTGGAACAAAAATCGTTCTGAAACAGTCAATGTTAGGGATGTAATGTGGACTTTGTTATTGTCATAGAATTACAATGATTTTCTAAAACTTTTTCATTATAGTTAAGGCCCATGCACAACAACGAGAACTATAAAGATAACTATAGCAATAAATATCTTAGCGTCCACACCAATGGACAATGACTTTCCATTTATTAGAAGCGCACACTGCAGTTTTGTCGCCTGCTGCTTTAAATGCTCAAGCTCTTTAAAGTCAAATGGATTGATGAGTGTCATCAATGTTTTTATTGTTCTTCAGCTGGAACAAAAAATTGTTCTGAAAGTGATTCCAACGATATCGCTCCTCTGTGACGTTAACGTTAGGCCTGTAAAGTGGACTTTGTGGACATTGTCATAGTATTACAACAATTACTTAAAACTTTTTTGTACCCGTTCACAGCAAGAATGAGAACTAAAAAGATAACTAACAATAACTATATTAGCGTCCACACCAATGGATGATAACGTGCTGTTTATTATAAGCACACACTGCAGTTTTGTCACCTGCCACTTCCTCTGTGACGTTAACGTCATAGCTGTGATGTGGACTTCATTATTGTCATAAAATTACCATGATTTTTAAACATTTTTACGTTATAGTTAAGGCCCATTCACAACAAAAATTAGAACTATAAAGGTAACTGTAATGATAACTATATTAGCGTCCACACTAATGGACAATAACGTTCCGTTTATTACAAGCGCACACTGCAGTTTTGTCGTCTGATGCTTTAAATGCTCAAGCTCTGTAAAGTCAAATGGATTCAATGTTTTTATCGTTGTTCAGTGGGGGAAAAAAAAGTTTTGAAAGTGATTCCAACGATATCGCTCCTCTGTGACATCAACATTATAGCTATGATGTGGACTTCGTTGTTGTCATATAATTAGAATGATTTGTTTAAAAAAAACTTTTGCTTTACAGTTAAGGCCCATTTACAACAAGAATGAGAACTAAATAGTGCTGTGCAACGATTAATCGCGATTAATCACATCCAGAATACAAGTTTTTGTTTGTATAATATATGTGTGTGTACTGTGTATATTTGCATACACATACAGTATATATTTTGAAAATATTTAAATATTTACATATTTATATTCATATAATTTATATTATATATAAATATATTTAATATATAAACAACATATTTTTCTTAAATAT
>NW_015555819.1:1856308-1870440 GCF_001515605.1 Sinocyclocheilus anshuiensis
TTTTTCTTAAATATATACATGCATGTGTGTGTATTTATATATACATAATAAATATACACAGTACACACATATATTATGTTCACAAAAACTTTTATTTTGGATGCGATAAATCGCTGTTGTCCAACACTACTAAAAAGATAACTATAACAATAACTATAAAGGCAGCGATAACTATATTAGCAAACCACACCAACGGATGATAACACTGTTTATTATAAATGCACGCTGCAGTTTTGTCACCTGCCACTTCAAATGTTGGAAAAAAATCATTTTGAAAGTGATTCCAACAATATTGCTCCTCTGTGACGTTAACATTATAGCTGTGATGCGGACTTTATTACAGAATTAGAATGATTTTTTTTTTTTTTACTTTTTCGTTCACAATAAGAATAAGAATTAAAAAGATAGCTAACTATGAAAAGATAGTAACAATTATATTATATTAGCATCCACACCAATGGACAATGCACTGTAGTTTTGTGACCTGACATTTTAAATACTCAAGCTCTTTAAAGTCAAATGGATTCTGATTAGTTGTGAATGTTTTTATCATTCATCACTTGGGGAAAAATGTTCTGAAAGCCATTCCAATAATATCCGTTCTTCTGTGTCATAGAATTCAAATGATTTTTAGAACTTTATCGTTATCGTCTCTTGTGTGAAGGGCCCTGTACGCACGTGTGCAATACAGTTTCGTACCCCGTGGATCTCAACCATGTCGAATTTTCAATCTTCTGTCCTTTCAATTCAGTTCATTTTTGTGTCACAGTATAGGGCACCTTTTAAATGCACTTTGCTAGAGAGGTTAATATACTCCTTTGTCCTATTGTTGCCATCTTATTTTACTAAAATAAAAGTTTTGTTCCTAAACCTAGTGAGCTACCATGCTCTCCGCTGTCTAAATCAGCAGCTGCCTTCTAGCTATGTGAGATCAAACATCAGTGACAGGAGTCTTGCATTAGCATGTTGCTAAGCTAACACAGTAGCTACTGTCACAATAGATCATTTTATTTTGATTTAAATAGTGTTTACGTACATGTTTTCAGTATTGAGTGAAATTTAAGTGTTTATATGTAACATTTCTTTCGCCCTCCATCTTGGATTGATTCTGGGATTGTCTTTTCTTTGAAAGTTACTTGCAGTGCTGTTTAAAAGTTTGGCTAAACAAGGTTATCCTGGTTGGCATCCTTCACAACTTGCCTGAAATTCTGTCTAGGTCGGTAGCTCACTAGGTTTAAGCTTTCAGACATTAGAAATCTTTTTTTGGTCTTATTTTTTTCTATTTGTGATTGTGTTTTGCTTTCGAACGTTTGCTGCGAACATTGCGCACAATCACAACTTTACCAAGTTTGTTTTATATTATTGTATCACCTCTGCCTTCAAGAGTAAATCAAAGGGTAGTCGCTGTTATTAACATCAGATATAGTATAATCTGGGTTGGTTCCATCTTATGACAAAGTCTTATACGATACCATCATATTAACATTAATAGTAACCGTAGGTGAGTCTAACTGCTGTTCAGTACTAATAAGCAAGTATTGCAAGTGTATTCATATGTTCATAAATCACATTTTAACACTAGTTTCAGAAAAGTATATAAAATGGACCAATATTATTATAGAGTTGACTATGCTGTATGTAAAAAGTAAAGCAGTGACAATACTTTGAGTAATAAAAGCTGTGCAGTTACGATTGCAATCTTTTAAAAATAGAAGAAGAAAGAAGTGGTTTAATGGTCTGAAGTCCGTGAACAATATTACTACAATAAGGGAAACTCTTATTTTTTGGAGTGCCTCTCTCTTTCTCTTGCTATATATCTATATATTTTTGACAGTTGGCCCTTAACATTGTGAAGTTATTATTATGTTGTGAATGAATGCTGTTATTTTTTGCTGATCACAGATGTGAGGTCTATTCAATATTTCTCTTATTATTATAATGTCCAGTAGTTTAATTCCTTTCATTGTTGTTAAAGGACTGTAGTGCTCCTTTACTATAGTGATACTGCTATGAATGTGATTTAGTCCAAGTGAGAAATAAATGCAACTGCAATGCAACTAAAAATGTGCTACAAGTGTGTTTGTCTCATTGTTGTCAATTGTGACATGCAGAAGATGATGAATCCTTAAAGAGACGGTTCACCCAAAAATGAAAATTGTCATTTTATTTAGGAAGTTACAAACATGTACAAGTTTTTCATATGTGGAACACAAAACATTTTTAGTGATTTATTTATTTTTTGGTCCTTTTGGGACCTTGACAGTTCCAGTCCCCATCCACTTCCATTGTATGGAGAAGTGCAGCTTGAACATACTGCTAAACATCTCCTTTTGTATTTCTCAGAGGAAAGAAAGTTAGATAGGTTTGGAACTATATGAGGTTGAATAAAATGAAGACATCATACTTGTGGGACATATTTATTCCTTTAAAGGAATAGTTCACCAAAAAAATGAAAATTTGCTAAAAATGTACTCACCCTCAGGTCACCCAAGACGAAGATGAGTTTGTTTGTTCATCCGAACAGATTTGGACAAACGTAGCATTAAATCTACAAGTAATCCACACCACTCCAGTCCATCAATTAACATCTCATGAAGTGAAAAGCTGCAAGTTTGTAAGAAACAAACCCATCATTAAGATGTTCCAAACTCTTGCTTTCAGCTAAAATATGAGTTCTCTATCCATAATATTGCTTTCTCCAGTGAAAAACTTGCCGTGTGGATTGAACTGATGTTTTTTATCAGCTGTTTGGACTCTCATTCTGAAGGCACCCATTCACTGCAGAGGATCCATTGGTGAGCAAGTGATGTAATGTTACAGTAAATTTCTCAAATCTGTTCTCAAACTCATCTACATTTAGGATGGTCATAAGTACATTTTTGGATGAAGTATTTCTTTAACTTTAAGGAAGATATGTGACTAGAGAAGGATGGATCGCTTTTCAACCAATATTCACGGATGGGTGACCAGGCAAAACAGTCAACCGGATATCATAGTGTACATATTCAAATACATACACTTTAAATGTTGGGAAACCCAAACTGAGGACTTTGTACAGGTTCTATCCAGATAAACATTCTGTCCTTTTATCATTATTCAAACTATATCTTCATCGTGTTAGGCCTTATCGTTTACTGTTCAAAATACTTGAACGGAAAGGTAAGACATTGATAGACTTTCCAACTAAGGGACAGTCTGTCCTCTCCATTACAAGGTCTGACTGGTGTGTACAGCACGAGATGTGGGTTTCCTGTGTGGAAACTGCTCTAAAGACAAGACTGGCATTTGGGAGCCCAGGTCGCAGCAAGTGAGCTGCATTCTGATTAGACATCCTGCGCTGCGCCTGACGGTTGCAGAATATGAATTTGAACAAGAGCAATGGTGACCTAAAGGTAAGACCCCTAGTGGTCATAAAGATGAGTGTAGTTCTTTATTCAACAATATTATGTAATCATTACAGCCTTGTTTTTACTTTGTTCTGTTAATTCCTAATAGTACAGCTCTCTTGCTAACACCCTGCAACCTTGTTGATTTATTGCAAAATTGCTTCGCTGCATGTAAATGCTTTTCAGAACAGGTTTGCAACAATTACTTCAGTGCCTCAGGTTCCTTTTAAGTTCCTTCATAATAATACAAACTGTTTTGTCTGCAATTACATTAAGGCACTGGTTTTCTCATAGCAATAATAATTGTTAAATCATGCGAAGAAAACATTTATTGACAATTAATGATCTATGAGGCCGTTTAACCTTTCTTAAAAATCCCCTGAAGCAAGGAATATAAATGTCATGTGGTAAAAGGCACATTTTCTGGTGTGACTAGGAGTTCATAAATGTAACCTTGAAGAAGCCTCCAGTTCTCAATGGCAGCTTTTCACTTAATCATTCATGCAATCTGTGAAATATCACTCTGGTCTGTCTTTTCTTTTCAGAGGGTCACAGAAGGATACTGATCCCAGCTTTCACCTTGCTTTCCTTTTCCTTTTATTTTGTGTGCTTCTTTTCCTCGAATTCTTTGAAAGAATCTCCAGAAGACATTAATTATCTTTATCTGTAAATAAATATAAAAATGGTGTTAGCAATTATATACATTATAATTAATATGAATTGTATATTTTAAGGTGTATTTATTTTATTTACATTGTCATTTATTTTTATTTTTCACTTTTACCTTTGCTTATACAGGACGGTATTGAAATTATGGAAGCCCGTCTTCTGCCATGGGATAGAAATATAAAAAAATTTAACTGTGACTTTTTATCTCAGAATTCTGACTTTCTTTTTTTGCAATTTCAAGTTTAGATTTCACAATTCAGTTGTTTTTGTTTTTCCCCGCCATAGAATAAAAATATTAAAAAGGTAATTGTGACTTTTTATCTAACAGTTCTGACCTATTTCTCCTAATTGCAAACATTTCTTCTTCTTCCAAAGTCTGAATTGTGAGGTACAAACTCAGAATTGCAAGAAAAAAGTCCAAATTGTGAGAAAAAACGTTCTAACCACCTATGTCCTATGATGGAACAAGCCTCCATAGAGAGAAAGTACGAGTCTGGACTCGAACTCTGGTGACCCAAATCGTAACCACGTGACATGTTGGAGCGTCGACCATAATTTCCACAATTTCGCTTGGCATGTAAACTCACTTTTTTGCTTTGGACATGTTTTTCTTTCATTTATGGTTTATAGATTTGCATGTAAACCGGTTATAATGAGATAATTGTTTCCCACCATACAATATTCAAAACTGTATAAGAACATAGGCCTTGAGGTTATGGCATTATGAACTCTTTGACAAGCTATGTTTAATTTCTTTTTGCACCATGCGTGTGTGTGTGTGTGTGTGTGTGTGTACAAGGAGAACAACAACAAAAGTTTATAATGTTTAGACTTTCAGAAGAGAGTTTGTTTCTTAGAAGGCAAAATTTAGAGGTATAGGCTATCAAGGTAGCAATAGCTATTGTTTAAGTGGACCTGCCATGTTGTGTTTTAAAGTGCCCCTATTATGAATTTTTGAAAATGACCTTTCATGCAGTGTGTAACACAGCTCTAAATGAATGAAAACATCCTGCAAAGTTTTAAATCTGAAAGTGCACCGTGTATAAAGTTATTATTGTCTTTCAAAAAGAAAGAGTCGACTCCGAATCAATGAAACTAGTTTTTTTTTAAACTAATCTCAAGCCGTTTCATGTTGAAGTCAACATGAAACATTAGCATATTGCCCGCCCACTTGTTGGTCTTTTCGCGTTGGTCTGAATGAAAATGCAAATTCAAATTTGCCACTAGGTGCCGCTTTTGGGGGAAGGGTCTGTCTGCGGACTGCAAGAGAGGGGCGTAACTGGAAGGGGGCGTAACTTGAACAAGGAGGCGTAACTTGAAGTTGTCCAAATCACACAGAACCACGCGAGATGTCAAAACGAGATGTTGTCGGGCTGCGTTCGAAACCGCATACTTTCTAAGTTATAAGCACTTAATTTCTTTAAGTACTTACTTACCGAGCGCTAAGAGAGTGTACAGCCTGAAGTACAGCCTGAATGCGTTAAATATTAATGCGATTCGGATATCATCTGCTATGTTGACGTTATCATGTGACCTACGACGTTATAACAAGCGCAACAACTTAAAAGATATGAGTGACAGGTTTAAGTGATAAGTGATGTGATGTGGCCAAGTATGGTGACCCATACTCGGAATTAGTGCTCTGCATTTACCCATCCAAAGTGCACACACACAGCAGTGAACACACACAAACCGTGAACACACACCCGGAGCAGTGGGCAGCCATTTATGCTGCGGCGCCCGGGGAGCAGTTGGGGGTTCGGTACCTTGCTCAAGAGAGGGGCACCTGCCAATATCCTTTGGTGAGGTCCAAGGTGCTGATGTTTCGAGCCTTGCCCAGCCGGTCCAAGAGCTCATCCACCGGCGGCATGGGATATCCGTCGAAGGCGGAAACTTGATTAACCTTCCTGAAGTCGTTACAGAAACGGAGGGTGTTGTCCGGCTTTGGAACCATCACTATTGGGCTGGCCCAGGGGCTACGGGAGGGCTCGATGATTCCCAGTTGGAGCATCTTCTTGACTTCCTCCTCTATAGCCGGCCGGCGAGCTTCTGGTATCCGGTAGGGCCGCTGCCGGACTACGACTCTTGGTGGTGTGCGGACCTCGTGCTCGATGGCTGTGGTTCTACCCGGGGTCTCACTGAACACATCCTTGAACTGACTGACCAGGGCCTCGAGTTCCATCTTCTGGGTCGCCGACAGCTGCGGATCTACGTCCACTACCGGAGGGACGGTATGGGCCAGCGCGGCGAGTTGCTCGGGCCGGGGAATCCACTTCTTGAGCAAGTTAACGTGGTAGATTTGTTCCGTTTGTCGGCAGCCGGGTTGCCGCACACGGTACGTCACCGGTCCCATTCGTTCTACTACTGTGTAGGGTCCCTGCCAGGTCGCTAGGAATTTACACGCAGCTGTCGGGACCAGTACCACCACACGATCGCCCGGCTGGAACACGGGCCGGTCGTACAGGCGTTGCTGGGCGCGCTGGGCTGTCACGAGGTGTTCTTTAACCAAGGGCATGACTCGGTCAATCCTTTCTCTCATTTCCCGTACGTGCTCGACGAGGCTACGAAGGGGGGCGGGTTGGTTCTCCCACGCTTCCCGAGCGACATCTAGAAGGTCCCTGGGCTGTCTCCCAAACAGCCATTCGAAGGGGGTGAAGCCTGTGGTACTTCCCGGACTCCAAAGAGCACGTACGAAACTTTTCCTCCCCCCACCTGTGGGCGACACAGTACAGCAAACCATTTCTTATTTCAAAATGAGGGAGGGGGTGTGGGCCCGGAAGCCTGTCTACCTCATCAACGCGGCACACTTGATCCCAACAGTTTCGCAGGCGGTCATCCGCTTCTGGAACCCCGGCCAGTCCTGTCCCAGGAGCAGAGGTACGGGGAGGTCTCGCACAATGCCCACCTTGATTGCCCAGGTCCCGTGCTCCGCTGAAATCCGAACCGTGTGGGCCGGCACATAGCAGGTGTCTCCGTGCACACACGTCAGTGGCAACTTTGACTTCTGTTCGGGCCTTGGGGTTACCAGGGTAGGTTGCACTAGGGTGACTGAACTTCCGGAATCCATGCCTCGCGGGCGTTCGTCGCCTCCGCCAGCTCGACTGCTTCCACCAGACTGTGGATGTCCTGTGGATTTCGCATACTGACCGGCCGCCTCAGCAGGCGGGGCAGCGTCCGTAGCAGCCGATCGATGAGGACTTTCTCCGCTACCTGGTCAGCGGTAGGGGACCCCGCGAGAAGCCACAGGTGAGCCAATCGGGCCAGTTGCGCAGCTTGCGCTCTCACTGTCTGCCGTTCATCATAGGTCCATTGATAGAACTGTTGCGCAGCCCCCATGGGAGACAGGCCCACCCTGGCTAGGATTTCGGCTTTGAGCTCGTCATACTGTTCATTCCGGGGTGCCCTCAGGGCATAATAGGCCCGCTGCGCTTCTCCGGTGAGGAAGGGGGCGATGATGCGAGCCCACTCTTCCGGGACCCATCCCTCCTGGGCCGCGATAACCTCAAACGTATGGAGGTAAGCCTCAATGTCGTCGTTCTCGGTCAACCGGACGAGGTATTGGTGAGCCTTGACGGGCGCTTCCGGGAGGGGCATGCGCCCCGCCACGCTGGCCTGCAGTTGTTCCACGACCCGGTCAGTATACTCCTGTCGGGCGGCCAGTCGCTCGGTAAACTGCTGCTGGCGGGCCGAGAGCTCAGTCAGGCGGCGGATGACCGCTTCCATTGGTCCTGGGGAAGAGAGCGGTCCGCTGGTGTCTCTTCTCCTGGCTTTTATGGCCAGCGGGAACGAGCTCCAGGTGCGCAACTCATCACGCACAGGTGTTGTGCTTCTGTGATCAGTGTGGCAGCGGCGTTTCCAGGGCGACGCTGAATTGGAACCGGGATACTCGCCACAATATGGTTCATGTAAATCCACTTTTGAGACGTATGTGTACTTAATGGAGCTCCCCTGTTAGTTGTGCATTATAAAACGTGTTTTTACAGCAAAATCACAAATATGCTATGTTATGTAGTTCACAGACAGGGTTTAGATTAAGCCGGGATTAGGCCATAGTTCAATTAGGATATTTAAGTACCTTTTATAAACGTGCCTTGGATAAAAACACTACATCTTGAGACAAAATTTTTTTTTTGCTTTCAGTTAAAACAAAGTTGCTTTCAGTTAAAACAGCCCAGACATGCATTTTAGTCTGGGACTAGTCTTGACCAGCCTTGTCTGTGAAACCGGGAAATAGCGTCTTTACACCTTTTGCTTATATATTGCTTACTTTACACCTTAGTTTTAATAACTCCATAAACAATACCACTGTATGAAAATAACTTACTTCAATTTGAACGGTTATTTTGGGACAAAAAAAATTTCTCACCGTTGTCTCTATACAAGCGGCCATCTTGCCAACAACATCTCGTTTTGGCATCTCGCATGGTTCTGTGTGATTTGGACAACTTCCAAGTTACGCCTCCTTGTTCAAGTTACGCCCCCTTCCAGTTACGCCCCTCTCTTGCAGTCCGCAGACAGACACTTGGCTTTTGGACCAGTAAAAATAGCGGTTTCCCCGGAAACGCTGTACACAAAGCAGCACTGCGCTCACAAACGCTGCTTTATCAGGCATTACAGGCATGATGAAATGAAAATGAGACCAAACGGACCAATCAGCGCAGATTAGCGTCACGCAAAGGAGGAGTTTGGAAAAATGAATCGTTGACCGAATCGTTTGTGAGTCGTTGAGCAAGTAAGGTAAAAAAATAAATGCATATTATAAGACAAATGAAAGTGTTTTTTGACCTTGCATGCACGTCAACCTGCCAACCAAAATATGAACCTTTCATTGCCCATAATAGGCACACTTTAAATAGATAGCAAGGCAGATTTTAATTGTAATTGTATCCAGGGTGTCCGCGGGTCCTTAAAAAGTCTTAAATAACGTTTTCCTAATATACTGCGTCGGAGTTGCAGTAAGTTAGCAGAATACAGAATACAAGCTCGCGCTGAAGCTCACTGTTTGTCTCGAGACTTCAGAACAAATGAGCGTGACAGCACACATATACTCAGAAGAAACACACTGAGGTAAAAATTCTAAATGGTTCGTTTATTCATAACATGATATAGTTAAATAACACCATGACAAGTGAGCTATTTTACTCAGTATTCTCACGACGCAAAAAAAACGAAACATTCAAAACACCTACAGAGTGCACGCATTACGTGAAGTCTAGCGCTCTGCCTGATCACTGCATGATTCAGTCTATTAAAATACATTCAGAATGATCACAAATTCAAGACATGGGGGCAGAAAATGTGTATATTTATACTCAAGTTCACACGGAAGAGTGCCGTACGTTTTTTCTCCAAAAATTACCATATACAAATGTGATACTGATTTTTTACAACAGTTCAATAAACTAGAAGTTTTATTAAGAGACTTACGTTTTAGACACCATAATGGCTGTTTTTGCACTATTTCGCCAACAAAAAATAATTCCAAACAAAGCCACAGCGCTGTTTTGCGTCTCTGAGCAACATGACGCTGTTTCGTTCCTGAATGAATCAACCATTTAAACGATTCGGTAAAAGGTACAAATCTATTTAAACTTATCTGACATGTTGAATGAATGACTCAATGACTCACTCATTAAGTGACTTACCACCACTTACTGGTAGTTCAGTTGAGAAATTTGTTGAAAAGTATGCATTTTTCCCCTCAACATTTCTTATTTGTATATTCATAAATGCATTTAAAACATTAATCTCATAACATTATTTATTGCAGTTGTAATTATTGTTATTTGCAGTGTAAATTATTTAATCTGACTGGTAGCAGCCCTATAGTGTATATTGAATTTATTGATAAATTGTAATAATTTGACATGAAAGATGATGCATACATCTAAAAAGGTTAAAAATAGGCCTTTGTAAAGGTACATATGCAGATTTAAGTATGTGAAAGCTGATAGAACACTGATGAAAATATTGCTTCAGAATAAATTGTTTACTCCACCAAAAATCTCAGTGATGCAGTTATTTTGTGGGGATATTTTGTATGGAATATTGTCTGCTGACATGAAAAGGTCACTGTATATCATAGTAATAAATATCATTTATTACAGCATTGATATTTTGTTTTCTTTTTAATTTATACACATTAAATATTACATATATGTATGTAATAAAATGTGTATTTCCATTACAGGTTTAGGTCTTAAATTTCATATAAGATGGTATTAAAAAGGTCTTAAAAAGTCTTAAATTTGACTTGTTCAAGTCTGCAGAAACCCTGTGTATCACTGTTCACCTCCTTAACCATCATACAGGACATCTTGCTGGTCAGGCGTTTCTCAGTTATGAAGTTGGTCACCTTCACGCCTCCATTGTCATGTGGTGCTTTCCATGCCGTTCTGATGCATTTCCTTCCATTCTCAAACTTGACTTTACCCTGGGGTGGTTTAGGACGATCTAAACAAACAGAACAAGTTCAGTGACCCAAAACTGTGCAGTTATGATGAAGCCACAGTAGAAATATAGTCTTATGATCAGATTCAGACCCACAGAACCTCAGTCATTCTTTATACGCACCAGTCATCAATTATCCAGACTAGCGATTTTCTTCCAGCATCAATGAAACATATTGTTCTGTCAGTGTATGTGATTGATGATAAAGGGAAATTCTGTCATCATTTAGGCTACTTATATTTCTCCAGTTCACTAAAAAGAACCAGTTCTAAAGAATGATTCGTTCACGAACTGGACATCACTCTGGACCGTTTGTCTGAGGCTCTGAATTAAGGTAATAATGCTGTAATATTGTTCCGTTTCTTGCACAGACCGATCGATTCACTTCATAAGACCTCAATATATCGTCAGGAGCCACGGGTATTAATTTTGTGTTCCTTGATATGCTTTGCCAAGTGACGGTAGCCATTGATTTGCATTTCATGAATTGCCAAGGAACACGGTTTCAGCTAAAGATAAAATGTCATCTTGGATCACGTGAAAGAGTGTATAAATTAACAGCACATTTTCATGTTTCAAGTGTTTCGCACTCACAATTTCATCAGGAAATGTAAAAATCGAGTAGTTTTGCATTATGCATGACAGTAAAATGCCATATGCACGATTCAAACATCTGCCGTCTTCTTGATTTCCTTGAGGAGTCTTGTTCAGCACAGATGTGCTCGTATCTTTCTCATCAGCAACAGTGAGAACTTTTCTCACCTCCTCCTCCGTCAAACGCCTCCTCTCTTCTCTCAAACACTTCTGGAGTCCCCTAAGACCTTTATACAGAGATCACACATGCTATATATGATACAGGATTGCATTGTTTTGTACACAGTGACCGGTTCCTCAGTTTCTTCTTGAGAGCTGACACAGGATCTAAATTGTTCTGCTTCCTCTCATAACTCATTGATTTCTCTATAACCAACAGTAGATATACATACATCACAGGAGAATTCATTTTTTAAGCATCCTAAATATACAACAAAATATATATTTTTTTATTTATGTGTAGTAATGCATTTGTTATTATCTAATTTAGTTCCTTGTGTTTTTTATGGGGTGCTGTATCAATGAATTATTTTTTGATTATTATTTTCAGTATTAAGCAATAACAGACAGTGTAGAAAATAAATAACTGTACAGACTGCACATTCTAGCCTGACAGCTGGATCTTTCAGCAGTGCATTAACACAGATGATCAGCAGAGGTCAGCGGTGGTTAGACATTAAAACACCTACATCAGACTCTGAGCAGCTCATCACAGGACTGCATGTGTTTTTTAGCATCTATATTATTTACCACTTAATTACAAGTTAGGTAAGTCAAGTCAAGTCACCTTTATTTATATAGCACTTTATACAATACAGACTGTGTCAAAGCAGCTTTACAGTGCCAAAGAGGAAAAACAGGTAAGAATGCATCCAGTTATTTATAAACTATTTACACTACTGTTCAAAAGTTTGATGTCGGTAAGACATTTTAATGTTTTCTGAAAGAAGTCCCTTCTGCTCACCTAGGCCACATTTATTTGATGAAAATACAGTAAAAAAAGAAGTGAAATTCTTTTACAATCTATTAACATGTGAATGCAATGGATGCAAAGCTGAATTTTCAGCATCATTACTCCAGTCTTCTGTGTCACATGATTCAGGAATTATTCTGATTGCTGATTTGCTGCTCAAAAATACTATTGATGATTACTATTGACGTTGAAAACAGCTTTTTATTTTTTTTAGAAACCATGATACTTTCTTTTTTCAAGGTTCTTTGATTAATATAAACATGTAATTTGAAATGTAGTCATTTTGTAAGTAGGTAGCTGCAGTATGTTTAGGGTCATACATCCAGAAGTAATCTAATGATGACCAGTAAAAAGACTTTATAAAAAGTTTTAATGAAAATAAATATTTTACACAATTTTAATAAGATTTTTATTGTATTTTTCATTGTATAAGTAGATTTATCCAGGCAACAAATACATGAAAAGACATATCTGCCTATATATTTTAGAAAGGTGGTCCCCACACGGGGAACATCATATTTTTGGGTCTTTAGGATCAAAAAAGTATGAAAGCCTCTATTTTAGGTCAAGCATGGTAATTTATGGTGAGGAGTAAATAAATGCTAGTTAGAATTAGGTGTTTTATTTCTGTTTAGTGCTTTTGTTGTTAATAGTTGTATTTTGTGTGTAGTTGAACAAGATATGATTGTTCCTGTGTGACACAGATATTGTGTTGTGCAATATATTGGAGGAAAACCCTTATTTATTATTATTATTATTACTTAAAAAGTTAGTGGAACTAGTTACTAACACATTTGGAGTTCAGTACATTTTTTTATTATTATTATTTTCTGTGTTGCATTCAGCTGTGCATTTCATTTGTTTATCATTATCTATAAAATCCATAATTTCAGTCGTTGCTGTCTGAACATCTGCCATGTCTGATCGTGCATGTGAAAACAAGCTGAGCAACAATCTTATTTATGGATAAAGCTGAAGGAATATTACATGAGCAGAATATTGAGAGGATCAGATTTCAGAGCAAGCTGATTTGATAGTGGTGTTAAATAACGCGATTTTGTTTGATTTTAAGCAACTGTAGCCTGTGTAGTGTTGAGTATTTTTGTGACTTTGGAGCCCCCTACAGTTAAGTGTTGTAAAGTTATCACTGACATTTTCCACAAGTTGATATGATTCTTTAGGGTCTTAATGAAAAGTCTATAACATGGTTAAAATGTCTCAATGGTAGTGTAAAAAACACTCTTTTTACCCTGTCAAAATCAGCTCTGTTTTCAGCACGCCGTTCTAGTCCGTGTTGCTTTAAATGCTAATGAGCTCTGCTGACCCCGCCCCTCTCTTCCATGGGGTGACGAGCAGACTGTAAACTTCAGCTGCGAAACTGACTAACTAGCACATATTAGGAAAGGCAATTTGCAAAGATTCATAAAAAATCCCTTATACTCACTTCTTCTTTAGATGAAGCTGGATCACGAATGATTCGCGCGAACTTAAAGGCACAATATGTAAGATCTTTTTATTAAAATATCCAAAAACCACTAGAACAGTGTTATATATTTTGCTGACTTGTGTACTTACATTTTCGACGGCTTTCCGCCTCACCCTGCTTCATACTACTACGTTAATAAATCATTAGCTCATCCACGAACATGATTTCTGCCCGAGTCCCGTCGGATTGCATCGGCTGTGTAGATCAAGACGACAACTCCCATGATTCCACACTCAGTCACGGCATCATCAAACTACACCTTTGTCTGTTTGTTTATTTTGAATATGCGCCCTCTAGCGGCGAAAATTACATATTGTGCCTTTAAACACATTTAGGCAGATTGGGGATCGGCGCATTCCTTTCAAAAATGAAAGTAACGTTAATCCTCTGCGTCTTCAGTGGCTCAGATGTCGGGAGTATTATTATATCCAGCAGCAAAACACCTCAATCGCTTAATCAGAGTCATTCTTGTCTTCCCCTGCACCGGAGTCGACACAATGGCGGACTGATGACAGCTCACACAGGGCGGAGCTAAGGAAAGACGCTACTGTCAATCAACTATCGTGGGAGCGGC
>NW_015555819.1:1870625-1873668 GCF_001515605.1 Sinocyclocheilus anshuiensis
AAAAAACCACTGGGTGGATTTTTATCATTATAGGGTGGATATGTACACACACTTCCAACACACATTTATGTTCAAACAACAACAAAATTTAATTTTGCTTCCGATGACCCCTTTAAGAGCATATGTGATTTCGGACGCAGCCGTGCATTAGTTGCTGCCGTAAAGCAATCTGCAAATAATATTTTTGTGATTGAAAGAATAGTTCACCCCAAAACGAACATTTGTTTAACATGTACTCACCCTCAGACCATCCAAGATGTGGATGAGTTTGTTTCTTCATGGGAACAGATTTGGAGAAATGTAACATTACATCACTTACTCACCAGTGGATCCTCAGTAGTGAATGGGTGCTGTCAGAATGAGAGTCCAAACAGCTGATAAAACCCACAAGTAATCCACACCACTCTAGTACATCAGTTAACATCTTGTGAAGTGAAAAGCTGCAAGTTTGTAGGAAACAAA
Organism: Sinocyclocheilus anshuiensis; assembly: GCF_001515605.1. Lineage (NCBI taxonomy): Eukaryota > Metazoa > Chordata > Actinopteri > Cypriniformes > Cyprinidae > Sinocyclocheilus > Sinocyclocheilus anshuiensis. The sequence goes on from NW_015555819.1 coordinate 1,871,088, forward strand.
TGCATCATTAGGGATATTAAGATATTACAACATAAATTGTAGGTTACACATACATGGTCTGAAAAAGATTGTGACCCCTGTTCTAATGGTAAAGTTTGTTTTTAAAAGTGTAGAGAGAACGAGACGGGCCCTTGCACAAAAATCCTCAATGAAAAGTTTTTTTCCTCTTTTTCTATTCTATTCCTAATCTTTTGATCACTTGTAACCCGTGTTGAAATGAGGTCTTGTTTTCTAACATCAAAGGGAACAAGGAAGAGAAAAAGCGAGGCAGGTGCTGCATTGACAGCTGTGAGAGACGTTTGTGCAGTCCAGGTGAACGTGACGTCTATCCTCCATTGACCTGCTGTTTCTCACTTGCTATGAATGAGAAGCTCCAGCGGCGCTGCACTGCATGAACAAATAAACATTTGTGTCTGACAGTCTCATCCGTGCTTTGAATCCAGCTAAATCTCGGTTTATTGCATTCGCAAGCAAGCCACTCTCCTTCTCTGAGATCTGACAGGAATACACGAGCTTGTGTGTGAATGGAGGTGATTATTACGGCTCTACCTGATCTCATAACTGACGGCTGACAGGATTGTCAGTCACTTATATATTCACAAACATCAAACAGAGTGAAGGAGATGAACGCTGCATGCAAACGCCCTTGATTATTAAGTAGGTCGTTAGAGGGATTAAGCCAAGTGATTAACATGCAGAAAAACATGCAAATTAAAATCCTACTGTGATATTTTGTTAATCACATTTTGGAGTTGCAAAAACATCCCCACTATTTTATGTTTGAAAATGGTGATACGTCTAGTATATTTTATTAGTGTTTTTAATATTTTAGTGTATTTTAAGTCTAGTGTGTTTTATTATTATCATCATCGTTTGAGAGAACTATATACCTATACAGAAAACATATATTTTCTAATATATTTAATCATATATCTAAATATACAAATATCACAAAAAATATAGTTGCATAATTATATTGTCTACCAATATATTTAAGCCATTTTCGTATATGTTAGAAAATTACCTTAAAAATATATTTTAAAAGCATTTAAAAATATATTTTGCCCCAATCCAAGATGGATTGTTGTCTTTAACATGCATAAACATATTACACATTTAAATAAAAATTAGCAAAGAACATACATTACAGTGTTCAAAAAAGTTATGTAAATATAGATTTCTAACATAATTTCGATCTAAAGCTAATCTAGGCTACTTTATCCACATTTGCATTTGGCCTGAATGTAGGCTACTGAAGGATTGGGAAAGTATTTTCTTGCCTCCCAAATATATTTTGAAATATATTTGGTATATTCTATGTCTAAAATATATTTAATTGATCTTCAGTGTTTACAACTTAGCTATATTTAGCTAAAAAAGAAAAGAAAATGCTGCATTGGTATTGCGGGACAGAACACCCATTTTCTTTCTTTCTTCCTTTTTTCTTAAGTCTTTCTGTAGATGAACAGAAATGCGATCTTATATAAATCTCTCTGGTCACATCTACAGCCATTTGCTCATCTCTCTCCTGTTGTAACCATTTACATTTTAATGTTTTCTTGCTGATCGTCAAAAAACATCAATCATGTATTTAGTCTTTATGCTAGTCAGGACATATATAGCAGAAATACAGTACTTTGGACAAGAAAATCATTCTTAAAAATATGCTTAGGGACGTCTCTCCCTCCATTTGGACATTCTCAAAATGTATGCTATTAAATTAATTTGTATCTTGGAATACACCATTGCTCCTGTAGGTAGGCCTATCTTGTAGATTGGTACTGTTAAATAAACAAGAAGTTGACTTTAACCTACCTTTTAGATACAATCTTTCCACTTCGTCATTTTTGGACAGAACAGTTCCAAACGAGGTCAAAGTGCGATCTGTCAAGCGTCCCTCAGCAACACAACTAGGGATGTAGCGATTACCGGTTTGACGATAAATCATGATAAAATTCCCCACGGTTAGTATTAGCGTTTCATCTTTTAATTATCATTAAAACCGTATTAGATTACCGTGATTTGAACAACTCGCGATAAATAAATACTGTCCCAGCATAAAGCACAGTTTTAAGCACAGCACGCAGAGTAGTTTTGTTTTGAGTGAAAACAGGGCGGAAAAGCTGGGAGGTTTTAAAAGTGTGCTAAGGGATTTATACAAATGAATATATGAATGAATTAATTATATGAATGTACCTCTGAAGGTTCTGACTGTCTTCAGAAACGTTTCGATGGCATTTGTTTTCATCTTCGCTCGATGTAATACCTAAAGGAAGTGTTCTTAATCGCAATACTGCTTTGTCCACGGAGGTTACGGGAAACAGCTCTAATTCAGCTTTTCCATAAGCGCCACCTGCTGGATTTACAGAGGCTTATATTTACATTCAGCCTGTGTGCAGTTTCTGTCTGGGCCAAAAACGGACCGAATTTGCATGCCCTGCTGTAAATTTTGACCGGTTGATGAAAAACAAGCTTATGTGGATTCTACACATTTAAACAATTCAGATAAGTTATCTAGAATTATTTATGGAGCAGATAAAATACATATAATCATTTATTAATCAATTATCATTTTGACTTA
>NW_015555819.1:1883777-1897440 GCF_001515605.1 Sinocyclocheilus anshuiensis
TTTATACAAATGAATATATGAATGAATTAATTATATGAATGTACCTCTGAAGGTTCTGACTGTCTTCAGAAACGTTTCGATGGCATTTGTTTTCATCTTCGCTCGATGTAATACCTAAAGGAAGTGTTCTTAATCGCAATACTGCTTTGTCCACGGAGGTTACGGGAAACAGCTCTAATTCAACTTTTCCATACATTGGTGATTCATTCCGGAATGAATCGGCATCTTTGAACGAAACGGTTCTTTAAATGATTCAGTGACTCACTCATAGAGTCAATTGTGTAGTTCGTGATTGAATCGGAGTTTTTGAACGAATCGGTTGAATCAATAGTTTAATGAATGAACAGCCCAGTCGCTCGTAGCCACCTACTGGTGTTAGAATGTAACCTGCAGAAGCGGAGTGATACAGTTATATCGTGAAAAAGTAATAAAATAATGGAACTTCCCAGCCGCTCAACCAATGTAATGTAGCGCTAGTGTTTAGCACTATTGGTGGCTGAAAGCTTTCTCAAATGAGCGTTTGAAATCGGTGTAGCTTCCTATGGGTTTCTGTGCAGGTCTGTAATGAGTGTTGTTGATAAGAGAATCATGTTCTCCAATGGTTTTGACCGTGATAATACCATAATTTCTAACAGGAAAACAGGAACGAAGCTGTTTGTTTGGAAAGGCAATTACTGGTCACATGTTGTGAGATCAACACGTTCTTGTCTGAGATTCTTGGATTCCTCAGAGGAGCAGTGCTTTTCCTATTGATCACAGAACTGTGGAAAGAGCAACATTGTTTTCATGTCTTCATGCTGCTCTTCTTGGCGTCAAAGGTAGGGGTCATTTTAATGTGTTTGTATTTCTTGAGGAGATTAACTGAAAATGTTTTACTCTTTAATACACAGTTTTAGTGATCCAACTTTTCCTCAGGTTCACACGAGATGTCGACAGGTGTGCTTTATCACATTAACTACGAACACGAAATGAACTAAAATGTGTCTTTTTATTAATATTTCTGAGCTAATAAGAGAGGTTGTACTAGTTAGGACTTTGTGACACACACGCACGCACGCACGCACACACACACACACACACACGTTGTGTTTCCATGTTTTATGGGGACATCCCATAGGCGTAATGGTTTTTATACTGTACAAACTGTATGTGCTATTGCCCTACACCAACCCTACCCCTAAACCTACCCCTTACAGGAAACTTTGTGCATTTTTACTTTCTCAAAAAAAAAAAACTAATTCTGTATGATTTATAAGCTTGTTTCCTCATGGGGACCCCAAAAGTGTCCCCACAAGGTCAAAATTTACTGGTATTACTATCCTTGTGGGGACATTTGGTCCCCATAACATGATAAATACCAGGTACACACACACACACACACACGCACACACACACACACAATCTGTGCTCAATGCCTCAAACTACAGCAGCCAGTGACAGATTTATAAGCTCTGAAAAAAAAACTGAAGAGCAAAGGCAGAAGTATTATTCACAGAGACATAAACATACAACACAGTAAGCGCTTGAATTGGCTACAGAAACCAAAGATACACAAAATATATACGATGGCTGTCAAATGAATTTACTCAGGACCTAGATTTACATTGGAGATCAAACGGTGACCCAACACAATACCAGAAGTGATTATTATACAAACATATTTGAAAAGGTTCATTGACATTATGCTGATTTTTTTTTATGGCAAAATTGTCAGGAGTATAGAGCTCTCTTGATATCTTAATTGAAAAAGAAAGTCTTTTTAAAATTGTTGGTCAACCAATATGTTTTTTTTTTTTTTGTTGAATATCTGACATCTTTGGGAGCAGGATGGCTGATATAGAGCAGATATCGAGAGTGTTTACATTCATGTTCTTAACCCAATTATGCTTGGTAAGCCGACTATGCATGAGGTCATATTAACATGTTAACCCATTTTTCTTTATTGGAGAAAGATTATGAACGGCTTAAGCATAAACTGATCGACACAAATTTGCCAGTTACACAAATTTTGCCTGGGTTTGTGAGATAAAATGACTCGTATTGTGAAATAAGATTTTTAGTTATGCGTGTTCGCCATGTGTTTGCCGGCATATAGGTTACATACAGTAAATGGTCAAAACATATATCTGTGAAAATTTATAGCTAAAATATTTTGATAATACATTTAGGTTATATCCATGGGCATTTTTGTATTTTTTAAATACATGAAAAAAATTGTAAACCTTTTCTGGGTCACTTTTTCACCTGTTTTATTTTCTTGTGTGGTTTGAAATGGCTTATTTGTGCATTTGGACTGGAATATCATGCATGTTCAAAAGCCATTCTATATGTTTTATTCAATGGAGGGCAACAACAAGAAGCAATTAAAAAAAAAATCTTGTTTCTAAAAAAAATCTCTAAACCTGAACACATCTTTGCTCTTAACTCCACCATTTGAACCATTTCCTTTTCTAGGGGCCCAAGCACCTTCGTTTCTTCTTTTCTGCCCTAAAAGTGTCTGGGCGTCAGAGACCATAAATCGCAGAGACCCCAAACTTGGCTGGATGGTGGTGCCAAAGGTGCACCACCACTCACACACACATCCGTTTGGCACTAGGTGGCACTATAATAAGGACATTTACATGTACGTCGCTATGTGGATTATTGTGTATATATATATACACAATAATAATATATACTCTCATTCTGACGGCACCCATTCACTACAGAGGATCCATTGATAAGCAAATGCAATGATGAAATGCTAAATTTCTCCAAATCTGGTGAAGAAACAAACCCATCTACATCTTGAATGGCCTGAGGGTGAGCACATTTTTATTTTGGGGTGAACTGTTCCTTCAACATATCAGTGAGATTTCTTCTGCTCTTTCTCTAATCCTTCCTGGTTTGTTTGTGTCTGGAAGTGGAAGTCAGTGGAGTCACATTTCAAATCTTAAAGATGCTGTGGAAATGATTCGCAACAGTGGTGTCCGATTTAGATCAACATTATGAGAAGGCCTTCCTTTTAATCCTCTTGACATTTCAGTTGAGGGTGGCCATCTTATTGTAATGTCACGGCGGAAAGTGGCGAGGAAGACAAACAGGAAGGGAAAAGGCCATTCTATGTATATCTTGGGAAGAAAATCTCATAGCTTTGGAAACGTTGTGCTTAGTCTTTCTCTCTTTCATCTGTGAGTTCTTGTGTCACAATAATCACAGCTATATGATGACCGCTCATGACTGTGTCTCTCAGGGAAATGGGATGAATAAGACATTGGGAGAGAAATTGACTGTAATATGGTTGTGCTTGTGTCACAGTGAACTGCCTGAAGAACCACTAATATTTCACCATATAAACTCTGCAAGGGCTTATAGCTTCATGCATATTAGAAACAGGGCTTAATTATTCAAAGATTTGATGAGTTGTGCTTATTCTGTGAATGATCAAGGTCAGGCAATATGCAGTCTACTTAAAAGGTGAAATAGGAGTTTAGAAAGGCTGTGGGCTTTAAATTACCCCATAATATGACAAATCCAGCTGTTCATCTGCAGGGAAACTTTATCTTTATTAACAAACCACATATTTGAAGTCTAAACGGGTACATTCTCACCTAAAAAAACTCTTATTCCGTGACACAAAACCAGTATTAATTTTTAAAATAGTGGATTTGGGCATCCGACACTTGCTGTGAGAAATACGGTTAGAGTTCTGTTATATAGAATATCACACTCTTATCAGCCAATCAGATTTGAGGACCAGAAAGAACTGTTGTATAACATGTAATACCGGTATGTATTTTATGTTGAATGCAACTGAATTTGTTCAGCGCTTATTCTAATCTTGTAGATAGATTTTTGAATTTTGCTTGTGGTTTCACACATTAAAAAAAAAAAAGAAACAAATGAACAATAAATAATCAATTAATTAATACATTTTTTAAAAGTTATTCTGTTATTCTATTCTGTTATTCTGTTTATTATCTTACTAAATTCAGTATATATTTTTTAATTTCTTTAATTTACTATTTTTAATTTACTATTAAATATATATGAAATACAATACAATTGTATTCATTTATGATTTATTAAAAAAGCAAAATACATTTAAAAGTAATTAAAATGCACACATATGTATTTCTAAATGTTACTTTCTAAAATGGCATAACATTTTAAAAGTTACTTATTAATTTATTTAAATTTGTAAAAAAAAAACATACACACAGAAAGAATTTATTTAAATCAAATATAAAAATTTTAATTAAAATATTTATTTAATTAACACATCTTTAACTTTTTAATGTATTATTAGCTAATTAATTTAAAAAAATGCACGTTTCAGACAAACAAACGTTTTTTTTAATGAATACATGTCAAACAGCCTAATTATTAAAAAAAATGTTTTATGTTAACATTTATTGTTAATTGTAAAAATGCACTTGCCTAAGTAAGTCCCAAGTAAGTCAAAAATGAATGAACTAAATAGAAACTGAGTTAATCTTTTATATAAATTTATAAATAACCTTTCTAAATAGCACGTCATAGCATGCACCAGACATTAATCATAAACATTGATTTTTTTAGTGTTGATATCGTCTGTCAAATGATGGAAACATCAAATCAAATTAGGTGAGATCATCGCAGCAAACGATTAAACGTTAATGCACGGAGCTCTTCCAGTGATGATCTGTCGCGCTGGAGCTCCGCCAGTGGCTGGACACCGTTCCTGCCCATAACGGCTCCGCTCAAGTTCGGTTGCCCAGCAGCGAATCTCCGAATCATACTACGGTAACGGCTGACCTTATGAATATTAATTACGTAACGGTGACGTTCGGCTATTGATAATACCTGCCTCATGAATATTAATGAACCTAGCGCACGGATGCTCAACGTAACGTCAAGATGACCTATTTAATAATTCATTAGCTCTGCCGGTACCACAGTAGGGTTCGTAATGTCGCTCCGCGGCAGCGTAATGGATGCTCAGTTGAACGCGGGGATCGAGAGTCGGTCGCATCGTAGGACTGGAAGCGGAGCTTGTGGGATTTAAGAGACTCGTTGCTAAGTAGTTTATCAGACTAAAGGCGTGACAACATCCGCGCGCAGAGACTGACGCATCGCATCGCATCGGTGAAACAAAGCGTTTGTTTCGCAGAGAGCACGAGAGGAATCAAAATGTCAGATGCAGCTAACGGCACCGGAGCTTACGGACGCCAATAGAGCATTGTTATTGTTTTTATGCTGACCGGCTTTCTGTTAACGGCGGACGCGGCGTTTAGGTTCATGCGTTTGATTTGAAATTTTGCAAAGAGCGAGTAAGTTGCGCGTGGACTGGGATGGATAGCAGGTGCATGATCGCATCACCTATGAACCGCAAGAGCAATGTGATTCTTACTCACGATGCATATTAGTGTTTTAAGAAGATCTGAGGATACATCAGCATTTATTAGCATTTTCTCCATTGCGATGCGATAAAGCACCAGTCGCGTGATGTTCAAATTTACTGTTGCATACTGAATCAATGCAGCCACTCGAATGCACATTTAATTCATTAAATCGTAAGTGTCTTATGTTTATTTAGATGTTTTTGTACATCACTACTGTTTGATTCTAGATATGCTGTAAAAATCAACTCGCTATAATTGCTGCCTTAAATTTGGAATTAAATTGAAAGTGTTGCCAGTCATTCATAACCTGCAGTGATAAGTTCATTGCACTTTTTTGACCACTTCAAAGCGAATTACTCAAAGATGTGTTAAATGAATGAAAACAAATTTACAATGCATAATATGTATATGTTATTGTATGATGTGGTTTCATGCTAAATATTGCATTTGTTAATTGAGTGGTTTTATTGCTAACATGACTGTTTAAAATAGCAACAAATCTAAAAAAACACTTTGCGCCTCATCCCAGAAAGGAGCAGCTTCACAATTGAGGTTCTACAGTTAGATTGTGTTGTTTATTGTTAATTAAAAGCGAAACCGCAATGTTAAAAAGTTAGACTGGTCATTTGAGTGAAAGCTTTAAATCCAGAGGATGATCCTTTCTGGAGTAACTGGACTGCTGTCAGAGCGAATTTCACAAGATTAACAGCCCGCTGCTCTTTTCTTTGCCTGCAATCAAACCGTTTACAGGACTATTCTCCATCTCTACCTGTTTAAAACTTGTTTGTGCTAAATGGGATTTAAATGAAGTCCATTTGAAGTCACAAACAGTGACATGGCTTGTAAATCATGTATGATCCTTCTATAGAGTTAGAACAGTAAGAAACCCATTGAGGAAATGGCATTGTCTTTAAAGCGAGAAGCAGCTGACTTTTTTCTGCTGCTGTAATGTGACATTGCGACATCTTTTTGTGAAACGTGCCAAACCGAGAAGCAGCTGACAAATTGTAAATATGTCTTTGTGACATAAGGAGTCTTAACTTTTAGCAAAACAAGACCGATTCTGCTGCTGTCTGGAGAAATATGACATTGTGACGGTACAAATTTAAGCGCGGCGAGCTGAGAAGCAGCTGACACTTTCATTCTGCTGCTGTTGCGAAGATGAGATTGTGATACCGGGAGTTTAGTTGCGGCAAACCGAACCTGGTGCTTGCTGCAAATATGACATTGTGACATCAGGACTCGTTCTCTGAAGCGCCAGACTGAAGAGCGGCTGACACTCTCTTTTTTTGCTGCTGCTGCTGCTGATGATGCTGCAGCTGCGAAAATGCTGCGATTCCCTGTGAAGAAAATACGAAAGCAGTTCAAACTTCTGCTGCTGCTGGTGCTGCTCACTTTTGCCGTGTGGTTTACGTACCTGCACATCAACCAGGGCAAATCCATCAAACTTCACTTCAACTATGGAAAAGGTAAGCTGTGTTTGGTTTTTATATTTTAGATGATATGAAAATAATAATTTAGGATGTGAAAGGAGGTTTTTTTTTTTTTTCCTGGTGTAATTTTTGAGCGTTGAGGAGAAATGAAGCTGAGGTTCAGAATGAAAGCAAGATGAATAGGAACTGCTGAATTATCAATTGCATTATTAACTTTAATTAACTAGGGCACCGTCCGGCACATTTTAATAGTTGGCAGATGCAAATTGACATTTTAGGAGTGTAACATTAGTATTATCAGCTTTTTGAATGCATTAGTATTGAATCATTTTGCACAGAAAGCTGAAATATTGCCTTTTGAATTAAATTAAGTTGATATTATGTTGGTTTCTTTAGAAGGTGCTAAAATTATGCAAATATGGGCAACATAAGCAGACATGTTCAGATGAGCAGTATTAGCTTAGTCTGCTATGATGAATCTTGAGAGAAACTAGATTCTCGGCTTTATGATTAAGCAGAAGTGTGTTTGCAGAAGCCATGTGCTTGTGAGAATCTTCTTTACCTCTGCAAAACAGATTCAAACACGCACACACACACTCATGAAAATTGCTCATTGTGATATTATATTGGCAGCTGTGTGGCAAGAACTTATTTTATTAATAAGTTATACAAAAATAAGAATTTATTGAACAATTGAAAAAAAAAGAAACCCCCACACACAGGTGTTTTACTAAATTTACTAAAATGTACTTTTAATAAAATGACATCAGCTTCAAGTCTGTATATTAAGAGTAAAAGTGCAGTAACATTTACTATTGTTTGCTGAATTTTCACAGCTGAAATTCAATTATTTTAATAGAAATTTGTGAATTTGTGACTGTGAATTTTGCATGAGTGTGAAAGATTTCCGTATGCTGAAAGTGATCAAGTTTTCACCAAAGCTTCCAAATTTACCAACATTTAATATTGAAAAAATGGCATCAGCTTCAGATCTGCATATTAAAAGTAAAGGTGCAGTCACATTTACTGCTATTCACTGATTCTTCAAAGACACAATATTGTCATTTAATAGGAATCCAAATGATTGTGAATTTTGTGCAAGAGGGCGAAAGATTTCCCCACTCAGATTTTGCATTGTGTTCTGTTGGTCATGTGAATTTGCCACTTTGACCAACAGAAAGCTGTTTGGTTTGAAAGTCTTCAAGTTTTCACCAAAGCTTCCAAATTTACCAAAATATTAGATAAAAAAAATGACATCCTCTTCAGATCTGCGTATTAACAATAAAGTCACGGTACATTTACCATTGTTAACTGAAAGAATGTCTGTATATTAAGAATGATGATGCAGTCACGTTTACCATTGTTTTAGATTAGAAATCCTGGACTCTTTTTGCATGTTTGTGAAAGATTTTCCCACAGATTTTGCATCGGCTTCTGTTGGTCTTGTAAATTTGCCGTGTTGACCAACTGAAAGCTGTTTGGTTTGAAAGTCTTCAAGTTTTCACAAAAGCTTCCAAATATACCAATATTTTTACATAAAAATGACATCAGCTTATGAATAAAGGTACGCTACATTTACCATTGTTCACTGAATTTGCAGCAGCCAAAATTCAGAAATTTCAATAGGAATCCATGCGATTGGAAATTTAATCTGAGGCAATTTCATCTGGTGGTGGATGAGGAGATACCCCCTCACATTAGCTATGTTTCCATCCACCTATTTCTATGCGCATTTTGGATTATTGCATAAAAAAATGCTGGATGGAAACGCCAAGATGCGCATAAATTCTAATAATGCACATAAAAATCTTATGCGCACAACTAAGTAGGATAAACTTTTTATCCGATAAGAAAAAAGGCACATAAACTACGATGGAAACACATTTACCGAATAAATTCCACCATGTGCATTGAAAAAGTCATGTGACTTTGCGCTATGAGACGGGATAAATTGACTAACCAGCGGACCGATCTCGTTCACAGCATCTATATGTTGTTTTGGTCGTTCTGAAATGCCTGAGCAAAGTCTGTCGTCAAAGTATTTCTGTATAATTACTGTCTTACACGACTGCATTCCCAAACAGCAGCATCCACCTCCGAAAGCAATGATCGCATTTATTGTGTTATGTCTGCTCGCTCTGAAGCGCAAGTAATTTATTACATTTGAAAATTATTATATTCAGTGGCTTCTCCTAGTTTTCTTAGAGATATGTAGTGCCAGTTTATCAGGAAGTTACGATTTTGTTCTCTTTGACTCGTTGGATGGACGGTGCTTTATTCGCAAATGTTTTATGCGTTATTCCATTTTTTTGGAAGTTAAATTCGCATCTTTGGATGGAAACATAGCTACGTCCTCTTAAAGATTATAGTGGTCAAAGTCGAAAGCATAAAAAAAAAAACATTGCCTGTAATTAAATTCATGCTGGTTTAGAAAATCAAGCACAACATCTAAACTCCTAAACTGACTTTGAGAGTTAGGTTTAATGGAATTATACACATCTTCAGAAGTACAGCGTATGACCGTCGTGGATTGCAATTTGATATTTAAACATAGTTCATGATTGTGTAGGTTGGCACTCTTCAACAATGTCATTACAGACAATCTCTGCGTAACTGTAACTGTTTAATAAACATCATGTGATGCAACCAGTCTCTTTCAAAGTACATAGTACATCACGTGTTCTAATATTACTGCTCATAAATTCATGGCATCAGCATGGATTAGGTCATGTTGACCTGGACCAACAGCTTCTAATTTGACCAACAGATCTAACCAGCCAGGCTTTGCGCATGGATTACATAGTGGGTAGAGTATAGTCCACTCTAGTTGTTCAGCCTGGTCTCATGTTTATACGTAGGTACAGCCCAGCCAGCGTTAGAAAATGTATTGAATAATATCTTATTTAGCATCTAAATAGTTTATGCGATATTCCAGTTTTGCGCATAAGTTAAATTTGCATCTTTCGATGGAAACATAGCTATTGTAAAGCGCTTTGAGTGTCTAGAAAAGCACTATATGAATGCAACAAATTATTATTATTATAAAACATTTCCCCATGCAGATTTCGCATCAATTCTGTTGGTCTTGTAAATTTGCCATGTTGACCAACTGAAAGCTGCTTGATTTGAAAGCGTTCAAGTTTTCACCAAAGCTTCCAAATTTACCAAAATTTTACATTAAAAAAATAACATCAGCTACAGATCTATATATTAAAGAATAGGCCTAAACAGATGGTACATTTACCATTGTTCACTGTATTTGCTGCAGCCAAAATTCAGTAATTTCAATAGGAATCCATGTGATTGTGGTAATTTCGCTTGAGGGTGAAACATTTCCCCAAGCAGATTTTGCTAAATTTTCAGTTGTTCACATGAATTTGGTGTGTTGACCAACAGATAGCTTCTTGGTTTGACTTCTGTGTGAGTTGTGCTTTATACATTGCTACACTATTGACAATATACAATAGGCTTTTTCAGTGAAATTTTAGTAATTTGACAGCACCTTAAAGCTTATATTAAAAGCACTAGTCTGCTAACACCGTGCTCTAGACCTCTAGAGCCCATCTGACAACAACTTTTTTGTGTCCGACACTCTAGAAGAGGATCTCCTTTCTCATTAACAGCTGCTAAAAGCTCTGTGTGGTTTGGCATCTCTCCCTTGCTGCCCCAAACTGACCTCAATCGTAACCCAGGAACTTCAGCCTCTGTCTGGCCGCTCCAGTCTTTGACTGGGCCACCAAATCACTCCTCTCGCGAAAGAGAAGAGCACTGGAATCACTCAAGTGCGAAAAGGCCGTGCAAATCTTGCATTAGCACAAAGAAGAAGATGTCTGGAAAATAACGTGGCACCGCACCAAGCCATCTACGGCGAAATTAAGTCTGTGGGCCTCGCCGAGTGACGTTACTGACATTTTAATCAGAGTTGTTGGCTGTGCGTGTTTGCACAAATAGGCTGATTTATTTTCACCCGAGGACTCACAGTGGTCACCTTATTCCCAGTTACAGGCTCCGTAGGGCTGGGTCAAGATGTGGCCGTGCACCGGCTGTGATAGGTTGCTGTGAACAAGGGTCTTTTTAAGCAACCAAGTGTGAAGGAATGTGTTGAAGTAGCAGGCGGGTCATTCCTGTTATGCAGTACCTTTTGAACTCTGCAAGTTTTTAAAAATGAATGTGCTTGGGTTGTAATTTGTAGAGGTATTGCTATGAAAGCATATATTAGACTTGCAAATATATGCTCTGGTCAAGCTCAGGCACTTAAACGTCATTAATTATAACCTATTTGCATGATGGCAAGGAAATTAACAGGATGGAAATAAAAAGCTAAAGTTAGCCATTGCTCAGTGTGGGATTTTGCGTTGGCTTGCATGAGGTCAGGAAGTTAATTACGATATATTTTTAAGCATCTTTTATAACACAAATTTCTGTTGCCGCATATAACATTATGTATTTTTTTTAATTAAGCTAAATTATATTTTCTCGTTTCTATTTTTTATTTATTAGTGCTCAAACAGCGATTACAAAAACAACGTTTCTAAGGGATTATATACAAATAAAAACCAACAATAGATCAGTTCTACATAATAAACACTCACACACCCACACATCAAATTGAGAATAGTTAGAAAACAAAAGAATGGCATAAAGATGGGATAAAAGCCAAAATAATCTAAAAGTTGTACAAAAAACATAACCTTAACATAAATTGCAAACGACTTTACAGTGACACCGATACTATAATTTAATTCATACAATAATATAGACATTGGTACATTAGGAAAGCATCTAAATGCATGCATTTTCTTGAAATATTTCTCTAAAATATTTAAGGAATCTTAGGGTTTTTTGATTCTTCATAAGGTAAAGAGACTTCAGACGTTTAAGTAATAAAAAGTGGATAACTATTTAAAATGTTTACTTATGGAAAAAAAAAACAATCTATCAATAAATAAATGTAGTATAATATTGGCAGAATCAAATATATAAGAATATTTTCTTATTTCTGTGCTGCTGTTTTCCCGCCAAAAATGTCACTTCCTGGGTGATGATGTCATTAAAGAAACGGGTGTTTAACTTAAAGAGATATTACAAAAGACAAAACGTTTGAAGAAAAGTGAAATTGAGGACAAAGAAACAACATTTGATGACCAATTAAAACAATATTTCTGAGAAAACATGGTTTAAATGTTTGGTTTTAAATATTTAAATCAGAGGAAGAAGAAAAAAATGAAGAAACCAGTTGGCTATTTCACAATAAATTGCATTTTTAGAAGCCCTGTGACACATGCGCAACCCCCTGAAACTAAAATAATAAATTTCTTTATTTAAATTTACTCCTGTTTTAAATTAATGGGTGTACTTTTTGCCTAACTAAAGATACCAGAACACACCCCAATCTGCCATTGGTCGAAAAAAAACAACAACAACAACTTGCCATTGGTTGATTCAGTGTTACTGAGTCAGGCTGGTCAGGAATCTCAAACAAACAGAGCAATGTTTTGATAGCACCACAGTGTTAATGCTGTTTAGGGAAATCAGCCTACTACTAATGGCTTACTTAAAGCTGTCTTAGTATGTATATTAAAGTGTTTTAACATAAAACATACTGTAGCTTTAATGGTAATAAAAATAAAACATTTAGAGTTTAGGAACATGAAGAACTAAATAGTGGAAATGGCCAAAGTACAGTGTTTGTTAATACAAAGGACGTCTTTTTAAAATGAGTGTTTTACTTTAGGTTGCTATGTTTAGAAATCCAAGGGAACTGATCCCGGTTTGGCATCGGTGTTCAACCTCTAACCGGGACCCCTGTGAATGCTGAATGAAAGGGTGTGAGAAATACACACAAGTGAACTGAGAAGGAGTGGGTTGAGATTGGCAGGTTGGTTACAGGCACAGAAAGGGCTTTTGGGAAAGGTCATATGATACGGCTATGTGTGTGTGAATGGAAAGCAGCCATTTCCCACCATAATCTGGCCGTACTAAAGCGTGACGGCTGTTAAGGTCATAAAATCAGAGTTAATTACGTTGATGTATAATTGAAGTGTCATTTTACATTCACTGAAAAGGTACCCTAAAGGTCTTTTGTTACTATGAAAACATGTCTTACATGCAGCACTTTGTAATGCTTAACAGGAAAATCTACAGTAACATTATATTAAGGAATGATTGTTTTAAGGCAGTGAATATATTATAAGTTACACGCCTATTTTTATTATGGTTAATGACATTAATGGATTCAAACTGCATTCCTGCACAGATTCACAGTATGGTTTTGCTGTAATTTCCTTTATATTACCGTTTCTTTTGTTAATAGGGAAATTGAGCATGAATTACTTCACCTGTGGGATGCCTGTTTGCCTTTGTTAATCAATGACGCAGAAACTACTAATTAATTTTCCTTTCTTTAAATCTTGGTTACAAGTTCGATGAAAGCGTATAGTGAGTTACCTGGATTTTGTGTGCTATGACTGTTAGAAATTCAGCTTCAGCTTAGAATGGACACCATGTACAGTATGAGATGTAAGACGTCTTGCTGCTGTCATCATGTAGGTGTGCTTTGTTTTATTAATCTACATTTGAAGAACTTGCAACAAACTTTACTTTTTTGACAGTGAAGTATCATAATACCAATTTTTAAACAGCAGTAAAAACTATGGAAGCTTGTTTCTGCCGCAGAATGAATAATCATTTCATTTTTACATGACATGTATACATGAACAATTTTGAGTTTAAATTCCATAACTCGCACTTTATTGCTTGTGAAAAAAATTCATGATTGCAATTGCAATTTTTGAGAAAAAAAGTCAGAATTGCGAGATATAAACTCATTCTGACTCCTCCACCCCCCCCCCCCCCCCCCCCACAACC
>NW_015555819.1:1897452-1902268 GCF_001515605.1 Sinocyclocheilus anshuiensis
ATCTTAGTTAACAATTCAATTTTTCTTGTTTGTGCTACCGAATATGTAATTCTAACTTATTTTTATCTTTCAGTTCTGCCTTTTTTCTTGCAGTTGCGAGTTTATATCTTGCAATTTGTGTTTTTCCTTGCAGTTGCGAAAAAATTCAGAATTTAAATTTAAAAAGTCGCAATTACTTTTTTTTTTTAATTCTGTGACAGAAACGGCTTTCATAAATATTCTGTTGAACATGCTTGTTTATTTGAAAAGTTAACTATTAATTTTAACAAATGAATATTTAGAACAAAATGTAACAAAAATGGTTGAGTATTTTTTCAAATAAATTATACTTGTATAACTTGAAGCAGTTTAAGTTAATATTTCAGCCAGCATAAAATAATGAACAAAGAAGCTGAGTTTTTGAACATAAAAAATGACTCCGTTTTCAGAAATCTAGCAGATGCTAGATTACTTAATGTAATTGATTACAATTGATAACATTTTTGATTACTTTTCAAAATATCTAATTAATGTTTTCAACTCAAGACAGGTTGTAGCCTAAAGCTTTCCGTGGCAATGTGGATTGATGTAATTGGCAGATGTGGTGCGCTGCAAATTCAAACGAGAACCAATCGAAAGCATTAGAATGGCATTGCTTTACTAAATGACCTTTAAATGGCAGGAGGCATTGTGCACAAAAAAACAAAACAGTTAAGAAACAAATTAATATTAGTCAACACATTCTAGCTTTTTGCAGAAAATATTTAGATGTAACCCACTTTGTAACCATTAAAATTTTCATAAGTAACTGTAATTTAATTGCACATTTTTTTTCTCAGTAGCAACACTAGTATTACTATTGAAAATAGTATGACTATTTTATGACTAGTATGACTATTGAAAATTAGGGATGCACTGAAATAAAAATTCTTGGCCGAAACCGAACAAAATGAAACACTGGGCCAAAGGCCGAATACCGAACATGGTTTTACATCGCACATTACACCTTGAATTGTTTTTGCACTAATTAGTTTGTCCACAAGGTGGCAACACTGGCCTGGGCCGTTGTTTCACAACCACAAAAGAAAAGGATGAGAGACGCAACAACAACAATCGCAAATTAACATCAATGAATGGCAGCGCTGACAAGCGCTTGTGTAAGGGGGTTATGACTAGAGCCCGACCGATATGGGCTTTTCAGGGCCGGTACCGATATTAGTTAGTAAAAAAGGCCAATATCTATATATCGGCCGATATTCTTTGTGTATATTATAGTACAGTACCAGTCAAAAGTTTGGACACTTTCCCATTCCAGGGTCCAAACATTTGACTGGTACTATATATAGAATACAGTATATACATAAACAGAATATATATACATAAACACATTTTTTGCAATGATCACTCAAATGTGGTGATCAAACACTTAATGGAGGCAGGGCATTTAACAATAAACTTTATTATCCAAAATGAGTCTGACATCAGTGCACTGAACAGTAAAGTTAAAGTTTATTCAACTTTAATTCAATTCAGTTCCATTCAACTTTATTCCTTTTAAGTTTATTTCACTTCGGAACATTCATTCACGGATTTGCGCTACTGTCTTCACACACAGACGAAACTTACTAGAGAAGTGTGAAGTGTGACATAATATACCTCTGTAAATAAATACAATATAAATTCACGTCTCGCGCACTTATTGCCCTTTGATTGTAACGTGTACGTTCCCTTGGAACTGGAATCATGGCGGAATTTCATGTGAAGTCCACTTCGCAGGGCACTTGCGGTTGAATAAGACCACGCTTGAATGCTGCCTGAACAAGAGGACCTCTTTACTGAAGTGAAAGTGTGGTGTCACTATCTCGCGAACGCGCCGGCGGATCTCCACCAAATTCAGGGGATCCCTTCAGCTCGAGGAGCCCTCTCGAACGCCACCCTCCACGCGTCGGTAGCCCCCCGGGATCGCTTGATCGGTCGGCGCCGGACCGCGAATTTAACCACCCGTAACTCCAGAACCCCGGGGGCTATCGACGCGGGAACAATGGAGCGCGCTCTGCTGGACAAACTAAGTAATTACAAAATTTCAAGCATTTTATCTGCGTTATCTGTTCTGTAAAAAAATGTTAATATCGGCGGCATATTCACCGATACCGATATATCGGCGACAGGCTCATATCGGCTGATAATATCGGCAAAACGATATATTGGTCGGGCTCTAGTTATCACATAATTGTTGTCCGTCATAACTTCTGTCGAGAAATAGCGCAGACACTGGACGAAGAAGATTATCGAATGGAGTCTGAAAGACTGCGCGTTCGGCTGTAGCTGAGCCGCTTCAGACAGCGTGCTAGTAGCGCTTCAACGGACAAAAACAGAATTATGTCAAAATGCTGGGTTTTGGCGAGTGACCTCGTAAACACGGTCTTAAATGAGTTATAAAGTCTTAAATGATCATAAGGAGTTTGGAGAAAATAGGAAATGTGTCAGATCCGCGTCATCAGGTTTTAAAGAGACAGCGCTGCTTTTAAAATAAAACCTGCTAAAGTCTGTGATTGATGTAAATCAAAGAACAAAAGAAAAAGAGAAGTCACTGGACTGCTCTAGTCGCTGATTAATAAAGATTAATCTGTATAATTTATGCATATACAGTTTATAGTTTATGTGAAGATTGTTTTAAAATCACTTAATATTTCAGAGTCTATTAAATGTTAAAAATAATGGCTTTCAATTATACTGTAACGTTGAATAGCTATAATTAATGGCTAAAATTGAGGGGACAATGCATTTAATAGAGACATCAGTAGCAGTATTGCATTGTTATCAAAAATACTGGCCATTGTTAATAATAGGCTACTTAGTAAAAAGATGCCATTAAACACATATTTAAAATATACCATCTTTATATTGTTTCTATATTAATTTGGCGGTTCAATGTGAAATTATGACAATATAAATATATTAATATGCAGTTAATTACAATTAATTATAGAAAAATGTGTGAATAATTTTTTTTATTCTAATCGATTCTCAGACAGCACTAATGCTAACCTTTTATAGATGTTGGTGTTGATAATATTATATATTTTACTGCTGAATATGCATTTAAATTTAATTTCTAATTTTATAGGCCCCTCATAAAGAGATCGGGACAGCCGATTCAATAATCTGGCCCTTAAATAAAACTAATTGAATAGCCCTGCATTAGAATATATATTACAGATCTCAATTTGAACAACTGTGTGAATGTTATAATAAATGTATTAATAGAGCTATTGTAGGATAATTATTATTATTATCATTATTATTGTCTTACTTTTTTGTTTTATTCTACAGAACAACAGTAAAATTACAATACTAACATTTATGAATGTTGATGGAGTTGTTGCTTTTTCTCAGCTTTTATTTTGGCCGAAACCCGCAGGAAGATGCTTCTTTTTGTTGACAACAGGTTTATAAATGATTCTCATTACGAATTTGGGAAGATGTTTGTCGCACGTATCACATTGTCACATGCCTTTAAAAATGAATAAAAATGTTACTGAGCAACTGACGAGTAACATTGTGTTTCAGCGCAGATTTTCGCACTTTGGACCGTGTATTAGAAAACATAACGTTCTGCAGTTTATTCACTAATTGTTTAAGGCCATTTTGCGATTTCAATCATCATACAGTAACCAGCATCAGCCACCTCTTCCTCTTCTCATCGGAGACATGAGATGCAGCACTAAACAGTCTCTGGCTGTCGGTGTTTCGTGCTTGTAATGATTTTTGTGTCTTTCTCGGACAATTTTTAAATACTTTCACACTGCAGACACGTTTGCTGCATTAGTGCGCGCCTCTATTTGATCGTGTTACATCATTTTTTGGTACATATTATTCGGTCTTTTCACTTATTCAAAAAATAGCTTTTTTTAAAATATTTTCGGCCGAACAATTTCGGTTGCCAAACATTCGGTGCATCCCTATTGAAATTAGTAATGTATTTCATCCCAAAACTATCACATGTGGAGACAGAAGACATCAACATTGGTTTATAGCTTATACAAGGCTCGTCAGCTCAAAGATATTTGAACCTCATTGACTTTTTCATTTTATGGATGAAACATTCTCCAAAATATCCTCTTTTGAAGATACTTTGTCACAATGCATTAAAGCACAAGGCTTACTTAGCTTTATCAGTGACACATGTGCATTCTTCCTCTCTCACGCTCATAGTGTATCATATTTCAGTGTCCTGGCTGAGAGATGCTTCTCATTGAAGTTGGTGTTACTTTACTGTAAGCGATCCATCTGGTAAAGCTGGATTACAATCGATCATCAAAGGCCTGAAGCTGTTTGAGTGGGCTTTTATTGTGGTTGTGTGCGCAAAGGTCACCTTAACAGTTTGCTCTTTGCACCCACGTTGGCAAGCGATGACAAGAAAAGGAAGTGATGCCAGCAGTCAATCACACTCAGCGGTGAGCTGTTCCAGTATGTGCTTTGTCATAGTGGTACCATGCAAAGATGTGGTTACGAACTGAGCAGGTGGAAATGAAATGTCGCAAATGTCCCAAATGCCGTACTTGAACTTGTGGTCTAAACATGTATTAAAAAAGTAAATGTATCAATGTGAATGACAGTGATTTGAATGCATCTCTTATATGAAATGTGATATGTTTGTAATTTCTGAATTAAATGTCATTTTGATATTTTTTGAGGGTTCGAAAATATCTTGTTGATACAACTATGCTACACTGTATAAACTGAATTTTTGAAAATGAAAGATTATTGGTGTACAATTAAAAAATAATAATAATATATATATATATATATATATATATATATATAAAACTTTTTC
>NW_015555819.1:1902297-1905133 GCF_001515605.1 Sinocyclocheilus anshuiensis
ATAATAATAATATATATATATATATATATATATATTAAGGTCTTTCTATTTAATTTCATGTCAGCTTGTTGTTTCTTTGTAATTATTTGTGAATTTTATTAGCAATTTCTGATAAAATCCTACACCATTTTTCACAATTAAAAAAAAAAATAATAAAAAAAACTACAAAATACAAGAAAGGTATTTTCTTTTAGTAAGTACAAACGTCATTTGCCGTAATGTTTTTGTAATTTATTAAAAGTTAAAAATAAAGTTAAAATATCACAAATATTAAAAAAATTCCACTAAATTAGAGTCATGTTGTGCCGTCAACATGAAGAAAAAATGTAAAACGGAGACCTGCAGATCATCATGACTGTATCAAGCTCAATACATTTCTTAAAATATCAGATAATTTGACCTTTTTATGACATTACAAGGTTATTTCAGTTCAAATTAGTAAACTATATTGTAAATAGTACAATAATAGTACAATAATAGTACAATAGTAAATAGTACAATAGTCAAAAATCTTTACAATAAGGTTCCATTTGTCAGCTATATTTAATGCATTAACTAACTTTAACAACGAGCAATACATTTGTTACAGTATTTAATCATCTTTCTTAACGTTAGTTAATAAAAATACAACTGTTCATTAATAACATTAATAGAAACAACTTTTGATAATAATAATGTGTAAATGTTAAAATCAACATTAGCTAAGATTAATACATTTTTAGAAGAATTTTTATTGTTAGTTTGTTACCTAATGCAGTTAACTAATGTTAACAAATGGAATTTTACTGTAAAGTGTTACCGAAATTTCTCACAACCACACGAATACAAAGATTACAAGATTTTTGCTTTTGTTCTTATTTGTCATTGACCCAGATTTAAATTTAAAGAAGCGAAGCGAAGCAATGACAATGTTCAGTTTGTCATACTCTGTTAGGCTACTAAAAAAACGTCTAATTTTTTACAGTCCATTGTTGAAAATACAAAGCCGTATGTATTGAACATATAATACTTCCATTTCTGACGGCCTTGTTTTCATTCGCCTTAAATGAAATATGTGGTTTGGTCTGAGGTCTACAGGGCCAGCCTTTATCTTCAGAGTTTCAGTCCCTCTTTGAATGCAGTCAAACTAATTCTGAACTGTTTGTAGTGGGATGTTGCAAAAAGACTGCGGCTCTTTGAGGCGTGAAGTGCAGTGATGTGTGTGTAGATCTGCTGATTGGGAAAACATGAGAATATTTAATTTGTTCAGTAGCATTTGGGGGTTATTCTACGGTAGAATCAAATTTTTCAAAATTAGGTGCACTTGGTACTTTAAATTGGACTAATTTGCCTTGGTTTTAATGTGACTCCGCAGAGCAAACAACAGGACATCATCATTTTAATGTGTCTGTAGCAGGTGGGATTCTTTCCAGTGTATCATAGCCAACAGATATTGTGGGCTCAAGGCATTCTTTAAACATAAATCCAGCTGGATGACGAAAAATCCACTGGAAATTAAAAATGACTCATCAGTACTTCTTCCATTGCCTGGAGGTCCAAGGCACCAGATTAGTGTGTTTGTGTTTTGGATACAAGTGGTTTTCAAATGGCAGTCTTGTCATACATATCAGAAAATGTGATTGGCTGACAAATCCATGATTTGAGAGGCACTACTACAATGAAAATGAACATTTGAATCAGATCCGACTTGTTAAGTCCAACTGAACACTAAAGGTCAAAAGGGGTCGTGTCACGAGGCATCTGATTTTCACTGATCTTCTACAGTGGATTTGATTGATCATACTTTCAGAGCTGAAAACCTCCTCTAAAGTCTAAAAAGAGCATTCCAGGGTTATTATAGCTAATTAAAACTAAAACCATAAATAACCATTTCTGTTGAAATAAAATAAACGGGAACCGAAATAAAATATAAAAATGAACTTTTTTCAGCTATTCGCCAACAAAACATTTCTCATTCTTAATTTAGTTTACCTTTATATACTATAGCTAAAACTAAAGCATATATTAAAAATAGGCCTATAAATAAATAAATAATGATAAAACACACAACAAAATTACTAAGTGATAACACTGTTCTGAACTTCCACACATTTCTGACATACGGGTGAATACATTTGAACACATTAAAGGGATAGTTCACCCAAAAATGAAAATTACCCCATGATTTACTTACCCTCAAGCCATCCTAGATGTATATGACTTTCTTCTTTCAGACTAATACAATCGGATTTATATTAAAAAACATCCTGGCTCTTCTAAGCTTTATAATGGGAGTGGATGGTAGCCCAAAATTTGAAGTCCCAAAAATTGCACCCATCCATTATAAAAGAAGTCCACACGGCTCCGGGGTTAATAAAGGCCTCCTGAAGCAACGCGATGCGTTTGTGTAAGTAAAATATCCATATTTACAACTTTATAAACCTTAATCTCTTGCTTCAGCTATCTGTCCTACGCACGTTCACGAGAGAGTGGCGTCCAGCGGATGACGTAGCACGTAGGCAAACGCGGCGACGAACGCGGAAGTGACGAACGTGGAAGCGCAGAGGAGAGTGTTTCTCGCGAGACTAGCATATTCTCACTGGAGTTTACGCTATGCCTACGAGTGGCCTGGATGCCACTCTCTCATGATCGTGCATATGACAGTTAGCAAAAGTTGTAAATATGGATATTTTTCTTACACAAATTCATCGCGTCGCTTCGGGAGGCCTTTATTAACCCCCCGGAGCCGTGTGGACTTCTTTTATAATGGATTGGTTAAATTTTTTTGGACTTCAAATTTTGGGCTACCATCCACTCCCATTATAAAGCTTGGAAGAGCCAGGATGTTTTTTAAATA
>NW_015555819.1:1905227-1907070 GCF_001515605.1 Sinocyclocheilus anshuiensis
CAGGATGTTTTTTAATATAACTCCGATTGTATTCGTCTGAAAGAAGAAAGTCATATACATCTAGGATGGCTTGAGGTTAAGTAAATCATGGGGTAATTTTCATTTTTGGGTGAACTAAAACCTTTAATGGTTACTTCGTGTGTCCAGAAATGCAGTGTTGGGGAGTAACTAGTTACATGTAACGGCGTTACGTAATTTAATGACAAAATAAATGTAACTGTAATCAGTTACAGTTACTAAGAAAAAATGTGTAATTAAATTACAGTTACTTATGAAAATGTTAACGATTACAAAGGGGATTACAATTAGAAAGGGGATTACATTAGAATATAATCACACACATCCACATACAGATTTAATTGATTTATTTCCCAAATTGCACTGACTACTCTGAGACATGCGGCCCTATTATTTCCGCGATGCGGAAAACACAGACTGGTTCGTAGAATCCAGTCATAAAAACGGAATTCTATAGCCTAACGCGGAAGGAATATGCCACATTTTGGACGAACAAAAAAAAGTAGGTCAGTACACTTGAATCAAAACGCGATATGGACTAGTGTCTGTGAATATTAAGCCGCAAAAAGACAAATGAATCCTGCACGTTCTGCTTGTCTCTGTGGAAATCAGGCGCGGACTGGCCATCAGCAGCCGATTTGGCCGCTGCTTTTTTTATATATATGATTATTAGCGATTATTTCCGAATTCGCCATTCGATAATCTCTAATAAATCATGAATCGGTTAGACATGACTGGCAATGCTTCGGCTCGCGCGTGCGCTCCGCCAAACGGTTTGGATCAGAGTAATCAATGCGAGAGAGAGAATGGAGACTGTAAATTCCAATTAGTAAAGGAGCAGAGAAGCAAAACTACTGTTCAGTGTTTCAAGTGCAGGTCAGTTTCATCTGTAAATATGCTATTGTAGTTTTGTCTTTGTTTACTTAGTTAAGCAGCAGCAGCCCATTGCTCATCAGCCATCATTTAAAATACTGTATAAAGGACATCATTATTATCTACTGTAAAGTTACAGTAGTAATTTAGCAGACAAATAATCATATTTTATTATAGGTCTAGGGGAGCTAGGACAGACAATAACACAACCCTTACTAAAATTAACGATGATTTTACTATAAATCCAATGAATGGTTACTACTGTTAAACCATGGTAACCACAAATTAACCATGGTTTTTGCTACACTAACCATAGTTTAACCATGGAATTTGTAGTAAAAATAAATACAAATGGTAATCCATTTGCCAAAAAAAAAACATGGATACTGTACTTTTACTATATTAAAAGCATGGTTAATTTGTGTAAGGGAAAACATGACTCATGTTCAGTATTAGGATTTTTCTATAAAGATATTGTAGTGATGTACTAATTTTGACTTGTAGGCTATTTAGAAAGTATAGTTTTGTTAAATCTTGAGTATTAAAGTCATGTGAGAGATAGATATCAGGGCAAAATAAAGAGACTGAAAAGAAAAATGGAAGTGAAGGTGCAGTTCAGGAGAGAAGTTTTAATTATTTTGCATGTCCCCAACCTAAGGATTTAAACCTTTTTTATGTGATGGCCAAACAAAACAGCGTCGTCCGTGTTTCAGAATTTGTTTGGGTGTATGGGATGGCCTGGATGAGTGTGATATTTCCCAGCCTGAAATTTTTTTCCCAGTCCGCCCTTCGTGGAAATGAATGGCGCAGATGCGCGCTTTCATTTACTACACATAGGCCTACTGAATCTTGCGGTGTTTTCAGCCTACATGAGAGTACATGAACACAAACATAATCTCTAGAACTGCTCTGAGTCACTTCATGAGCATTTTACTTCTTTTGAGAAAACTAT
>NW_015555819.1:1907351-1910793 GCF_001515605.1 Sinocyclocheilus anshuiensis
CAATGTTTCAAAAAGACACCAATGTTTCAGAAGTTTAGTACACAGAAGAGGACACATGCTTATTAGATAACCGTTTTTTCAAACCATTGTTAGATGCAGTGTTTCCTGTAGTTATGCAAAGATTTGGTTTCAAAAACAGTATCAGTAAGCTATTTCTTACGATTTTAAATCTGCATTGAACTTCAGATCAATCTCAAAGTAAAGTCTGATTTTGTGGTGGATGTGTTCAAATTTGATCATCTTAATTCAAGTGATGAAGGATTGTGAAGGTCTGAAAGTGTTGAGCACTACTTACTGTAAGGTTAACCCTGCATGGTGTAAATGTTTGAAAATGATTAACAGTTGCAAATAAACATTCATTAGAAATTTAGAAAAGTAATCAAAAAGTAATCAAAAGTAATCGTTTACATTACTTTAATAAAGTAATTGAAAAAGTTACACAACTATTACATTTTAAATAGGGTAACTTGTAATATGTAACCTATTACATTTCCAAAGTAACCTTCCCAACACTGCAGAAATGTGGCCCAGTCAATCGTGGAGAGGTAGTGAAGAAGTATAATAGATACTTTTGTTCCTAAACACCAGAATAACTAAGGATAACAGATAAATGTTGTGAGTTCTGTCTGTTTTTGACTGTGTGTAGCACCTACAGCTCTGCACAGCCATCTGAAGGATGCCATTAAGTCAGTGGTAAAAAAATAAAAAATGTTTTCAATTTTTATTTTGTTCTGTTTTTACGACGTGAAATATAGTGCATGGGTCATGTGGACCACCTTTAAGAGACTTTTTTTTTCTGTCTTTTTACAATGTAGGAGTGTGCGGTATTGACCAAAAAAAAAAGATAAGATATCTCGGTTAGTTTCTGGGATTTTGTCACTAGCGATGATTAGACAATATTTTTTTTTGTTTTTGTTCTGGTATCCTGACTGGTTTAGGCCTGTCACACAAAGAGTCCAAGAGTCCAAGATTGTTTCTTATCAAATGAAATCAGTATCAACAAATCCATTTTTGCACTGCAGAAGTGGCACAGAAACTACATCTTAAGCATCATTTAGATGTATTTACACCACAATTACAGTTTCATAACAATGCCGTAAGATTGATTTAAAAATAATATTTTGAATATTGAAATGTTGTCTTAATTGGCGAGTTTTTTTTATTCAACGAATTTGTGTGAACAAATGAGCGTCATTCAAAAATAAAGCTATATGAATGGATCAATGAATCATCGATTTGTTCAAAATGCTGATTCATTTAGAAACGAGTCGACACACCACTGTCTGTTTCTCAGAGATGCACAACAGTTCTGCCGTTGATTTGAAACTGTTTTAATTGCCAAAATAGAGACAATATTGTACCTAAAATAAAACTCACAATAACTTCTAGCTTATTGAACTGTTGTATAAAATCAGATTTGCAATCGTGCTGATATTTGAGAAAAAACAGTGTGCTTGCTTATTGTATGTAATATTGCTTAACTATATCATCTAGAAAAATAAGACAAAAACTCATACATTTTTGCTCAAGTATATTGAATTTTGGGGTCATTCAACTAGACCACATCATGCATCGAAAGTCTGGACTCTGAAGGCTTGTTTTTTGCAAAGTTACAAACTGGATAATGTCAGCTTCTACATTGTTTAAACAACAATTCTGATATTATCATTGTCTATGCTTTTATTGCACATAACTACTTAAAAAGCTCAATTTATTGCAATTGCATGGAAGAAAGCATAAAGTACATCTTCCGAATTTCTCCTTTCTTTGTTATATGGAAGACACAAAGTTATACAGGTTAGAAATGGCATGAGGATGAATATAGGATGAGTTTTAATTTTTGACAGAACATCTCCCTGTATAAAGACCATCTAAAAGGAAACTCCAGCCTTCTTTTCAAGTCTTTACTCATTAACCACTGTCAGTCGTAGGTCCGCATGGACTTGATATCCACCCGGAAGCTTCTGGTAAGCTACAATGTGTTTTGTAGACCAGCACAGCAGGTGCTTTCATTGTTTTGTTTTTTTATTCTGCCCAGTTGAGAACAAGTGCCCTCAGGCTAACAAAACAAACGTTCTCATCTCTGCCGGGGGCAAACCGACACCATCCTGGTCTGACACTTACACTTGGAAGCACAAGAAAGGATAGAGTCATAAAAGGACACTTTAAATGACTGGTTAATGTTTCGCCAACCGCAGGTGTATCAGGAGTGGCTCAGAATACGTTAGCCGGTTGAAATCACAGTCAGAAGCGGTTAATCTCGGGGAATGATGTTTTACATACACAAGTCTCCACAGGTGCTGTGTGCTTTGAAAAGTGTTTAGGGATTTGCTTTGAAAGCAAAAGCTGCTTTTTGTCCACCTGCTTCACGGTTACAAATCCACGCTTGTTTTTCATTTGACAGCGTGTTTATTTGTCATTTGGTAAAGACAGCAATCCATTTGGAGTGTGTTTGTTGGTAAATATTAGAATGCATAATTACATTTGTATTGTTATAATCGCATCCAAAATAAACGTTTTGTGTACATAATATATGTGCGTGTACTGTGTATGTTTATTATGTATATGTACAGTGGGTACGGAAAGTATTCAGACCCCCTTAAATTTTTCACTCTTTGTTATATTGCAGCCATTTGCTAAAATCATTTGTTAATTTTTTTTCCTCATTAATGTACACACAGCACCCCATATTGACAGAAAAACACAGAATTGTTGAGATTTTTGCAGATTTATTAAAAAAGAAAAACTGAAATATCACATGGTCCTAAGTATTCAGACCCTTTGCTGTGACACTCATATATTTAACTCAGGTGCTGTCCATTTCTTCTGATCATCCTTGAGATGCTTCTACACCTTCATTTGAGTCCAGCTGTGTTTGATTATACTGATTGGACTTGATTAGGAAAGCCACACACCTGTCTATATAAGACCTTACAGCTCACAGTGCATGTCAGAGCAAATGAGAATCATGAGGTCAAAGGAACTGCCTGAAGAGCTCAGAGACAGAATTGTGGCAAGGCACAGATCTGGCCAAGGTTACAAAAAAATTTCTGCTGCACTTAAGGTTCCTAAGAGCACAGTGGCCTCCATAATCCTTAAATGGAAGACGTTTGGGACGACCAGAACCCTTCCTAGAGCTGGCCATCCGGCCAAACTGAGCTATCGGGGGAGAAGAGCCTTGTTAATCGTGATTAATCATTGCCCAGCACTAATAGTCATATTTTACACTACTGTTTTTTTTTTAAAATGTTTTTAAAAGAAGTCTTTTATGCTTTTATGCAATGCTGTATTTATTTGATTTAATAAAGGCAGCATTGCATACAATTGTGAAATAGTATTACAATTTAAAAGAGCTCTATGTTAAAATATAGGTGATGTAAAGCTGAATTTTCAGCATCATTACTCCAGTCTTCAGTGTCATATGATTCTTCAGAAATCATTC
>NW_015555819.1:1910840-1948101 GCF_001515605.1 Sinocyclocheilus anshuiensis
GATTATTGCACAGGTGTGCCTTAGGCTGGCCACAATAAAAGGCCACTCTAAAATGTGCAGTTTTATCACACAGCACACTGCCACAGATGTCGCAAGTTTTGAGGGAGCGTGCAATAATCATGCTGTCTAATTTAAGAAAGAATGTTATGTTTATATATTAATAAATATATTTATATATAATATAAATTACATTAATATAAATATATACATGTACGCACATGTAAATATTTTCAAAATATATACTGTGTGTGTGTGTGTGTGTGTGTGTGTGTGTGTGTGTGTGTGTGTGTTCAGAGCAGACTGCGCTTGTCGGAAGGAGGGACTTTGTAGAAAACGAAGCGTCTGAGAGAGGCGGGGCATAGAGGACCTACAATAATGTACAGTATTTGAAAAATAATGTGTTTTTTGAACATTAAAGCATGTCAACATATTCTGTTACACCAAATACACAAAATAATGATCTTTAAAAAAGCATCATATGACCCCTTTAATATCTTGTTGAAATCATAATACATTTTTTTTCAGGATTGTTTGATTAATAGAAAATTCAAAAGAACATAATTTGAAATAGAACTGTTTTGTAACATCATAAATGTATTTACTATCACTTTGAATCAATTTAATGCTTAAAAAAAAAAAAAACTTACCCCAAGCTTTTGCATGGGATCACAGTTTACACAAAGTATTAAGCATCACAACTGTTTTCAACATTGATAATAATCAGAATTTTTTCCCCCCCAGCAAATCAGCATATGAGAATGACTTCTGAAGATCTTGTGACACCGAAGACTGGGGTAATGATGCTGAAAATTCAGCTTTGATCACAGAAATAAATGACATTTTACGATATATTCAAATAGAAAACTTAGGCCTATTTTAAATTGTGATAATATTTCAGAATTTTACAGTTTTTACTGTATTTTTGATAAATGAATGCGACCTTGGTGAGCATAAACGACTTCTTTCAAAGCATCTTAATTATTCCAAACTTCTAGATCATTAGTGTATTACAAATACATGTATAAGTACCTAAACATCTCTTGCAGTGATGGTGATTATTTGGTGATTTGATCATTCTGTGATCATTTTCTTTTATGTGTTTTCATCTGACTCGCTCACGTAATCTTGTCAAATTTGCATCTGCCGTGGGAATATTTTCCAGCGTTTCACATCTAGCCTGTTAGAAAGTGTTGTAGTTCTCTTGTCTTTCAGTTCAGTTCCCTGTGAAGTCCTCTTGTTAGGGTTTGATTAGGGGAGGCTGGATGGAGATCAGCATGTAAAGGTGACTTTCACCCTGAGTCTCCAGAGGAGCCTGTCGGCCAGCACTTACAACAGCCATCTCAGATCTGAGATCGCAGAATCACCTCCTGCATTCTGATGGGGAACGCTCCGAGTTTATTTGATATGATCAAAACACTGTGGCTTTTTGTTCTGTTCTGATTCAGTGCATTGTGTAGATTATGGATGAATCTCAGGCAGGGTTATTATGGTTAACTAAATCTAAAACCAAAACCTTAAAAACATGTCGGTTACTAAACAAAACAATACAACACAATACAATACAATACAATACAATACAATATTAAAAGGAAACTTTTTTTTATTTCAGTTAGTTGCGAGGGAAAACTGAAAATAATTGGTGTAGAAACAATTTTCAGTCAGAAATTAAAAAGAAACACAGAAATGTTTTAATAAATTTTATATATTTTTTAATGTATGTATTTATTTATTTATTTTTGGTAGGGTGTTCCAGTAATCTTTGTTTTATTTACAATTTAGATTTTTTTTTTTTACTACAGTGAAGCATTTCTTATTTCTATTTAATTTAACCTGATGTACTGAAATAACTTCAACTAAATCTGAAATAAAAATGTATTAAAAACTGTTACTGAATTATTCCTACATAATTTCTAAATTGCTAGAAATAACATTTAGACATTGCAAAAATCAAACAGTAATAAAATGACAAAAACAAAATTACTAAAACTAACAAAAATTAAAATGGAAACAACAACAAAAAAAAAACATTCAAACTATTAATATCTATCTATCTATCTACAATTTTTTGTGCAGTTTTGCAGTTTCACTTAATTTTCAGAGAAATTATGTCACAATGCAAATCTTATTAACAATATTAAATATTTTTAAAAATATGCTTTATTATATATATATATATATTAGATTTTGGTAAAAAAAGACCTGTATTTGTTATTTACAGGGATTAAAGTGTTCCGTTGCTACGACGGATTTCTGTCAGTTCATAAAGACAGTCACTTGCTTCATTCCTGAATGATTCAGCCGTTCGAACGAATCAATTGAATGAATGATTCAGTGATAAAATCAGTGACTTGCCACCGCAGATTTAGTTTCATTTTTAGCGTATAATTTCAGTTATTTAAATCATTTAAAATTTCTGTATTCAAAATTTTACATTTAAAACATTATTCTCCACATAAAATCAAAAAAATGACAAAAACAAAATTACTAAAACTAACAAAAATTAAAATGGAAACAACAACAAAAAAAAAACATTCAAACTATTAATATCTATCTATCTATCTACAATTTTTTGTGCAGTTTTGCAGTTTCACTTAATTTTCAGAGAAATTATGTCACAATGCAAATCTTATTAACAATATTAAATATTTTTAAAAATATGCTTTATTATATATATATATATATTAGATTTTGGTAAAAAAAGACCTGTATTTGTTATTTACAGGGATTAAAGTGTTCCGTTGCTACGACGGATTTCTGTCAGTTCATAAAGACAGTCACTTGCTTCATTCAGCTCCTAAATTTTTTAATTAGGAGGACAAGCGCTCCTGACTGAAATTATACGCTAAAAATGAAACTAAATCCGCCAGCAGGTGGTGGCAAGTCACTGATTTTATCACTGAATCATTCATTCAGTTGATTTGTTCGAACGGCTAAATCATTCAGGAAGGAGGCAAGTGACTGTCTTTATGAACTGACGGAAATCCATCGTAGTGACGGAACACTTTAATCCCTGTATTTAACAAGTTGTAGGCTATATGTTTTTCTACATCAAAAATGACATGAAGTGCTTTGGCAGTAGCTTTTTGTAACTTGTTTTCACTACTGAATTATGTACTAGTGTTGTCATGCTACCTGTTTGCAATCAAATTCTTCTAGTTGGATTTTTTGCTCCCAGTGTGGCTTTATTGCTTTATTAAGCAGCAGGTTTGTTTTTTGAAGACTTTGTTATTCGACTCTGTCGGTATCTGCAAAATATGCCCTCAGTGAAGAAGAGTATATTTGTTTGATACTAACAGCCCAATCTCATTCTGTTGACTAATTAGGCAATTAGCAACTGTCAGTATGCAATGCTAGATTCATCTTTCCTGTGGTATTTCATTTTCATCTTGTTTGTCAGACAGGCGTTTCATTGCAAACGCACTGTAAATACAAACTGTCGGCATAATTTATAAGGGATTCGCTTTTTAATATGCCACTTTACCATCAAAACGGAGAAAACAGTGCTCTCTTCCTTTATTTGAGCTCTGCTTTTTGGCATCTGGGATTGCTTATGTGTCATAGGTGCTGAAATATATTTCATATGAATATTTCTGTAGTAAGCTAAGCTATGCAAACTGGTCTGGAGCTGATTTTCCTGGAAAGCCCACGTTGTGAGTCAGCTCAGATCTCCCAGATGACTACAGGAAGTGGTTTGGTGATAAATCAGGCAGGATATATGTTATCTAGAGCTCTCCTGACAGCAGTTTTCACAGCCTTGCCAACACTGAGAACTTTATAAAAAGATTTATTTTTTTTGTACTTAAAATAGAAAAAAAGTAGTAGTAGGAATAGTAATAATAGTAATAATAGCATGCACTGACATGCATAATTGTTTATTATACTTATTGTTGTTCCTTTTTTTAACAGGACATTTTTACAAGAAAATAGTTTTGTTTTTTTTGACGGGAAAAATAAAAACAAAAATAATTGTACCAGTATTTTCATGCAGATGTCGTGTCTTATGTAACATAATAATGTTAAAACATAATTTCCCCCATGTTATGTAGTTAATAATAATTGTCATAAATTGCTTAATTTTGTAATATTTTTTTCTGGTTACATTTTATTTTTCACCATATTCATTATACAAAAGTCAACTAAAAATAGGGCTACTTTTCGAAGTTGTAAATTAAACGGATTATTAGAATACATTTTTAATGAAAATACTATTTAGTTTTTTTCTACATTTAATTCAGTGCGTTGCGGTTTCTTTAATATTTCAGAGTAAAAATTGTTTCTACATCAAATTTTCTTCAGTGTATAGTCAACTAAAATTATTTTTAAAACAAAGATTATTGGAGTACGTTTTACAATAAAATACTGTTTCAGTCTTTATTCTTCAAATTTTCATTAGCACCATCTATTTCTACACCAATTTTTTTTCAATGTACAGTCAACAATTTTTTTTCGAAGTTGTAAGCAAAACAACGATTATTGGAATGTTTTACGAGAAAATGCTACATTTCTCCAAATCTGTTCTGATGAAGAAACAAACTCATCTACATCTTGGATGGCCCGAGGACAAGTACATTTTCGAAAAATTTAATCTTTGATTGTACTATTCCTTTAAACTCCTACTATAATGTATACTTCACTGTTTAAGCAATATATCTACTTTGATTCATGTTTTCAAATATGAGAATTAGATGGGTATTGAAAACTTAAAAAAAAAGGTCCACACCAATATAATTAAAATCATTTTGAATATCCTTTTGCGTTAGCATATACTGATGCTGCTTGATGGAATCAGACAGAAACCAACACTAGCATCTAAACACTCATTACTTGGTAATGATGACAACAAATCCACAGAATCCAAAAACCCCGAGTCAGCACCACAACCAACTAAAGGTTTGATGTCTTGTCATACAAAAACAGAGATTACAGCTCTGATTTGGCAAGCCATTCCCCCCAAAATGCTGAGAAACAAACAGTAGCATTTCAAAACCAACTGATCTGATTAGATCATCTCAAAACAGAAGCAAGAACAGAAGCAACAGCAAATGCTCTTCGAACGGTGACGAAAGTGTCAGTGTACCAGTTCTACCCAAAAGCCCTGAGGGAGTATATTACAAAAAAGGTACAATCTTCCTCCTTGGCATCCACTGCTGAAAAATCTCAGTTTGCACCACGTCTCAAAGAGGAGAGCGAGTGGCTTTTTAGAGTGACTTACCGTGTGATTGAAGGCAATTGAAGCGGAAGGTTTGAGAGAGACTGTGAAGCTATGCTTTTTGTTAAAAAGAACTTGACTCTGACCTTTACAGCTTGTGGTTCAGATATATAATGCTGTAAAAATAAACTAACACTTTAATAGGAAAAGAATATACAATGCTACTTTAAAACACTCTTTCTTAGTTCAGTGTACATTGGAAAAAAATTACTGAGAAACATTTTTTCACTCAGAAACTGTGAGTAAATTTCAATAATATTTAGAATGCCTTAATTGCATTACTTGTTCACCAATGGATCCTCTGCAGTGAATGGGTGCCGTCAGAACGAGAGTCCCAACAGCTGATAAAAAATCACAATAATCCACAAGTAATCCACACCAGTCCAGTCCATCAGTTAACATTCTGTTAACACAGAAAAGCTGTGTTTCTGTAAGATGCAACTTTAAACCATAATTTCCAGCCAAAATACAAGTCCATAATCCATAATAACGCTTCCTTCAGTGAAAAAGTCGATCTCCTGTTGTCCTCTCACATCAAAATCCACCCGTATATTTATTTAGATCTGTTTTCACCTGTAAACATTGCTTGATCTATTCATATTTCTCCCCTAATTCAGACGAGACGACTTTTTCTCTAGAGAAAGCAATATTTTGGATAAAGGGCTTTATTTGACATTTGAGAACATCTTAATGGTGGATTTGTTTCTTACACATACACACAGCTTTTCACTTCACAAGATGTCAACTGATTTACTGGAGTGGTGTGGATTACTTGTGGATTATTGTAATGTTTTTATCTGCCGATTGGACTCTCATTCTGACGGCACCCATTCACTGCAGAGGATCCATTGGTGAGCAACTGAAATAATGCTGAATTACTTCAAATCTGTTCTGATGATCAAACAAACTCATCAACATATTAGATGACCTGAGGGTGAGTAAATATTTGAAATAAACTTTTTACTTATTTATTTACTTTCAATAAATGAATTGGACCATATACCGAAGAAAACGTAACCACCAAGAGTCCAACATACATGTGAACTCCTCTAATAAAATATAAGAAGAAAGTAAGAAAGACAAGTAAAGAATAAAATATCAACAGCAAAAAGTAAAGGCAGATAAATGCTCTCCTTCCTTAAAGGTCCGACTCTCTTTTCTCACCCAAGATTAACAGCACTCATTAACTAACACTCAGCACTTGTGTCCCCTGTCTGTTGTAATCTTAGTGGATGGCTGCAGTTAAAAGTAATTAGTTTTGGCTGCTAATAATCGATTGTCTCTCAACAGGGGAGTCACTGTCTCACAGCCACAGAAAGCTCATCTTAGTGGAAGGATGCCTCACTCTCTCTCACCGAATCTGAAAGGTGCTGTAGCATTAAATTCGTTACAGTATGTCCCGGATAAGGGACTGTTTATTTTATTGATTGGGGGGGGGGGTCATATAGCCCGAGGAAGGATTCTTCAGTTCAAACTCCAGTGAGATGAGCGGGTGAAGAGGTTGAGCAGTCTAGACTACAACCCTGAGGCAGATGATCACTTGATGATCCTGAACTTGGGGCTTTGGGGTTTGCAGAATGGATTTTCAGTATAGCATGATAGCAGTACTCTTAAACTAACCAAACAACTAATCTGAGACATTGCAACTTTCAAAATCTAATTTCTGCACTCTAAAACATAAAGGTTCGTTATTCACGTCTATAGTTCTGTAAAGAACCTTTAAAGGAATAGCTCACCCAAAACTGACAATTTGCTGTTAATTTACGTACCCTCAGGCCATCCAAGATGTAGGTGACTTTTTTTGTCTTCAGTAGATGGTCCGTGATTCTTGGTGATTCATAAAATACAGTTCAGCTGATACTGTCACTTTTTAAGAGTCAAAACCAAACAAAACCAAACAAAAAATGCTGCTCTTGATGATATATTGATGTCTTATGAAGCGAAACAATCGGTCTGTGCAAGAAACTGAACATTATTTAAAACATTATTACCTGTAATCCAGAGTGATGTTTGGTTCACGAACAAATCATTATTTTAAACCGGTTCTTTTTGGTGAAGCATTTAAAAATGTTCATCGAATCGGACTGAAGCATCTGAAACAGTTCTCGGATCAAGCAGCACAGATCTATAAGTTACTCGATCAAAACTCCCTTTTAGACATCCGACAGTCACACTGACTCGAAATGAGCCAAAATATCGGCGCATCTGATCCTATGATGAATGAACTGATTCAGTGCTCCAGTTCCTCCAATAGTCACTGAACTGAGGAAACTGATCTGACTCAAACCGAAGACCGATGAGTTGCTGATATGTGCATGCGTGAACCGAGATCTTGAATGAAGGGGCGAAATAAAAGTTTTTAGGGTTTCTCATTGTTTATGTAAAAAGGTGAGCTGATGAAGACTAGTTTATTCACTTTATATGCTTTAGACACGTAAAACATCCATGTTTCATATCATTATTTGGTGCTTTAATAATATAATTGTGTAGACATTACATCACTGATTACGTAAACAAACTTGTGAACTAAATCAGTTCATTGAAATGAACTATCCGGAAGAACCAGTTTGCCTGAGACTACACGCGACGCTAACTAGCCGCGATAGCGACACGCGAAATGTATTCAAAGTTAAATGTGTCTAATATGAGTTTAAATATCATTTTGTGAGACCTTATAGCCATACTGAAAGCAACAATAGATAGTTTACCTTAGATCTTGAAAATAATTAAAGCAAAGATAGACGTTAAAACTGTAAACTCAATGCGAACCAACGAGTGTATTCCATAACAAAGATGTTATCAGTCACTCAGTATGTACATTTAACCCTTTCGCACGTGAGTTTAAAATATTCTAGCTGAACCCCCAGCGTGAGTTTTTTTTAGGCGACCGTTATTCTAGAATGTATAGCATTATTGTTTCCATGGCGACGCGTCATGCTTGTCATGTGACACAACGCAGCCACAAAAGCTCTGTATAACACATGGATCGCTTTTATTTAGTTTTTCCTGTTTCATTCAAAATATTCACAAACATGCTCACTATATTATGAAATATCTGATATTCCGATTCAGAAATATGTGCAAGTAAATCTATTTGGTAGTTTAAACACTTTTATATAGACCGTGTTATTTGATCTATACCGGGTGATGGGCGCCGCCATGTTAGTTCGCGCTGAATCCGAGCTGTGGGATTTACAACACGCAAATTCATCCTCTCCTCCCTAAACACGTTAAAGTAGGTCTCCGGTAAACTGGGAGAAGAGCAGAGTAAACTTTTATAATTACCTACACAATCTGTATATGATATCAATAAAACATGTTGTCAAATTATATTTGTAAGGATCATTATTGCCGTTTCCATAGATATCAGCGTGTATTTTACAAACTATAAATGTATGGTTTTGCTAGTACTTATGTGTATTTAAATGTCTGAAACCTAAAATAAGCATTATATGGTTGAAAACACTGAATATTTGTGATAATATGACAAGCGCTCAGCGCGTCCGATCTGGCTCTGCGCCAGCCAAAGCGCGAGAGCAGATTTAAATTCAGCAGTTGATCATGTGACGCACTGAACGTTCTAATCACACCGGTGTGATCGTACGATTCAGGGACCAGCCAAGACTGATCCGCGAGAGCAGATTTAAATTCAGCTGCTGTGACGCACTGAACGTTCTAATCACACCGGTGTGATCGTACGATTCAGGGACCAGCCAAGACTGATCACACCGGTGTGATTGTACGCGTCCAGGGGTTAATAATGTTAAAAGGTTTGATATTTATGAATTAGATCATAAACTTTCCATTTCATTGCGAGTGCAGTGCGCTTCCAGAGAGAGCCCGCCCACACACGCTTTTGATTGGCTGTGATATTTGATTGATTGTCGCGTTGTTGCATCGCGTTTGGTGTGGACACCCAAATTGCTTGTCGCGTCGCGTGTAGTTAGGACACGGTGTGATGTTCAGTTTCTTGCACAATTCAGTTGTTTCACTTCATAAGACCTCAATATATCATCTTTTTTTTGTTCCCTTATATTTTTTTTGTGGATTCTGGAAATTGTGCAGTTTTGGTACTGTTGGATTTAAGTGCGGCGTTCGATACAGTAGATCACTGTATTCTTTTAAACAGGTTAAAAACTGAGGTTGGTATTTGTG
Organism: Sinocyclocheilus anshuiensis; assembly: GCF_001515605.1. Taxonomy (NCBI): domain Eukaryota; kingdom Metazoa; phylum Chordata; class Actinopteri; order Cypriniformes; family Cyprinidae; genus Sinocyclocheilus; species Sinocyclocheilus anshuiensis. The sequence goes on from NW_015555819.1 coordinate 1,920,205, forward strand.
ATTCGACCTTAGATTGGTTTGAATCATATTTTACTGCGAGGAGTTTCTCTGTGGAGATAGGTCAGTCTCATTCATCACCTGCCTCTGTTACTGGTGGGGTGCCGCAGGGCTCCATCTTGGGCCCGATTTTGTTTGCTTTATATATGCTCCCTCTTCGTTACATTTTTGAGTCTCACAAGGTCCCATATCATATTTATGCAGATAATAATACCCAGTTGTATATGTCAATTAAACCTGGGTCAAAGTCCTTATCCGACTTGCTTGCTTGTGTAAACGACATCAAAAGCTGGTTGGGTGATCATTTTCTTCAGTTAATTGAAAACAAGACTGAAGTCATTCTTTTTGGCTCCCCCCCCATTTGGTTAACGGCATGTCCTCTAGTTTAGGACCTTTGCAAGCAAATATCTACTCATGTAAAGAATCTGGGTGTTGTTTTTGATTCAGAGTTAAAATTTGACAAGCAAATAAACTGTTTTTAGAGCTGGCTTTTTCCAGCTTAGGGGTTTACGTAAACTGAAATCTCTTTTATCTTTTAGTGATTTAGAGACAGTTATTCATGCCTTCATTTCAACAAGACTTGATTATTGTAATGCTTTATATGCTGGTGTCAACCAGTTTTCCCTTTCTCATTTGCAACTGGTTTAAAATGCTGCAGCCCGCTTCTTAATGGGGAAGAAAAAGAGGGAGCATATCACCCCTATTTTAGCACATTTACATTGGCTACCAGTTAAATTTAGAATTGAGTTCAAGGTTTTAACTTTTGTGTTTAAAGCCTTGCATGGTCTGGCTCCAGTCTACATCTCAGACCTTATTTGTCCATACTCACCCCGGAGATCTCTTAGATCATCCTCTGATAATCTATTAACCATCCCATTGTCTCGTTTGAAATCTAAAGGTGATAGAGCCTTTTCTGTATTAGCCCCTAAGCTGTGGAATTCGTTACTTCAATCTGTTAGGTTATCATCTTCTTTATCTGCATTTAAATCATCATTGAAAACATATCTATTTTCGCAGGCCTATTTATAATTGTTGGATATGTTGGTTTTAGTGAGTTAAATTCTTATTCCTGATTTTTATTTGGTTTTATGGGTTAAGCTGTTGATTTAAATTTTAAACTCTATATTTGTATCTATCATTGTATTGTGTTACTGTGAAGCACCTTGGTCAGCATCCATGTTGTTTAAAGGTGCTATATAAATAAAGATGGCCTTGACCTATTTATTTGTATTTTTGTATGTTGAATTAAAATATTTCTAGCTGAAGATAAAAAGTCATCTACATCTTGGATGGCCTGAGGGTGAGTAAATTATCAGCACATTTTAATTTTTGGGTGAACTATCCCTTTAAAAATAAAGGTTCCTCTGGTTCCTTTAACAGCCATTGAACTTTCCATTCCAGATTCTTTAGATTATTAAAATGGTTCTTTTAAGAACTGTTCACTTAAATGTTCGTTGGAGAACCAAAAATGGTTCTTCTATGGCATCACTGTGAAAACCCCCCTTTTGGAACCCTTAATTTAAGAGTGTGTCCATTTAAATTCATTGACGTGCCGTTGAGATACACAGCGACCTTCTTTGGTGGACATTAAAAGCAGCATCCATTCATAAGCATTCGCTATCTTTCATCAGCTCACCCAAAAAATGCTTCACGTTCATTTTGAGCGCAGGCTTGATGCTAAAAAAACAGGCATTTATATCTCGGAATGGGATTTTCTATTTTACTGCCCTTGGGCTTTGTTCTAAAAGTTCACCGATTTTAGCTTTTGTTTACATTGGTGAAATAGGATGCCTATTGAAGGTGATTTAATGGCTTATAGCTTTAGATTTAATTTCACCGGGACGCAGCACAAATAGATGGCAATAATAACAGTGCTCAAACTAATTTGGGTGTATATGATGGTTGATATTGGTCTTATTTGCTGAGATGAAATTAATGTTTGGTGACGGGAGAAAAATAAATGAGGGTTTTATTGGGAATGCATTCTAAAAGATTCAATTGAATGGTAGAGTAGAGGTGAATGAGGTGAGGAAATGGAGAACACAATAACGGTGAATATGTTCTACCTGTAGATGCACTCAAGTACCTCAAGTTTTTAGAAGTGACAGCAATGATTGATCATAAAGCACAGTAATTGTGTGACATTGCACTAGCATATGAAAAGAGCCTTTTGATTACACTCAATATATATGGATTCTCTTTAGTCAGAAGAACCAAAGTAATTTTTTAATGTGTAATACCAGTGGTATTTACCTACAGTATTATGCCTACATATTTTAATACTTGAAAAACTACACATGGAGTCACATGGAGATGACTTAAAAAAAAAATAAATTAAAGCGATAAAAATTGTACATTTTAGGATAACCTTTTATTAGTATATCTTAGACAAAAATAAGAAATGAATCACCTTTGTTAGAATATTATTAATATAAAAAAAAAAAAACATTTTATTTACCAAGTCAAAAATATATGGTGCAGCTGATGTGCAGAAATAAATACAATATAAAAAATAAATAAATCATGACAATGACCCATGCAAACTTTTTCATGGCAAGGCAAGGTTAGTTTAGTTAAAATGTCATGTGGTGCAACTACACATAATTCAGTGTATTTGAAAAACATACTGTTTACTTTGTAAAACAGATTTAAAAAATTAGAAAATTATTGATGTGTATTAACCTTTGCTTGTTGATTACACAACAGGATATTTTGTTATTACATTGCTACATCAATTATATATATATTTTTTAAATGTTACTAAAGAAATAGTTCACCTAAAAATGAAAATTTATTGAAAGTTTACTCTCCCTCAGGCCATCCAAGATGTACAGTAGATGAATTTGTTTCTTTGTCAGAACAGATTTGGATAAATGTAGCATTACATCACTTGCTCTTCAACGGATCCTCTGAAGTGAATGGGTGCCGTCAGAATCCAAACAGCTGATAAAAACATCTTGATGGGTTTGTTTCTTACAAACACACAACTTTTCACTTCTCAAGATGGACTGGAGAGGTGTGGATTATTGTGATGTTCCCTTTCATGGGAACTTTGAACTGCGTCCTCTAGGGGTCGCTATGGGGGACGCCTCATCGTGACCCGTGTCTGAAGCATACATTGAAAAAACACCAACTCGTTGGCCGGCGACAGCCATGACGTCACTACTGGTGCGACTATAGTATAAATAGGCGCCGGGAGCACACATCATTCTCTTCTTCGTCTTCATTGACTGTTTTGTTTGAAGCGTGCATTTCCAAGGAAAAAGTAAGAGCTATCTCTATTTATTATGGCGAGCACTAGCAGAGCATTTAGATATATATATATATACTTGTTTAATTTTTTCAATTTGTTTCCTTTCTTTTTCATGAACACTCTTACTTGTCATTGACCCAGTTAGAATAGTAACATTAATAGGCTTAGATTTATAAAGTGAGAAGAAAAGCTTCCCATTTATTATGGTGCGAATTCATCTGCCATTTGCTAGAAGCCAAATTTGGCAAATGCCAGCATGGACAGTTTGTGCGACATGCCCTCATCATTGAAAACATCCAAATGAGGTCTAATGTCAAATCTGGGTCTTGAATCAGCAGTCTATAGAGCTTTAAGCTCATGAGGTAAAATACACTGAAACGCTGCGTATATCTCCTCATCATGTTGTCTTTTATAAACATCTTCAGGCAGAGTTCTTTGGCTCAGGTTGTAGTTTTGTTGTTGTTTGCGTGATCCGGGTGCCAGTTTGAATACAAAGTGTTTTTGTCCCCTGCGGCTAAACCACAGTTCTGAGCAGTAACACTTATTTTAGTGCCTGACCTTAGCAAGCATTTGTTATTTTCCCTCTTCCTCAGATGCACAGCTCGGTCTCAGCACCTGCTCGCATCCCACACAAAATTTACATTTGCACACTGAGCATTGCAACATTTGCTGGAGTTCAATGCATTCAAACTTGCGTGCGTCCTGTTGTCCTTATGAACAGATATGAAGCGATTTGATGAGAAGACACACAGCTGAGGTTATACTTCACCTTTATAGAGCCCTTTTGTACATCAGCTAATCACACTTTATGGCATTCATTAGTTGTAGAGGTCATGGAAAGTTAATTGGAATCATATTTCAATAGTAAAGCACTCATAAATGCCTTATGAATCAAATCGAGCCGCCTTTATGTTTGATAAACTCGTGTCTGGCTTCAGTATTAATGAAACTATATACCTGATTTCTAAAAAGAAATTCTTGACATATCGGTAAAGCCATGTCTGCTAGACATACTTTTATCTGTGGAACACAAAAGAAGATATTTGGAAGAGCGTTTCAACTGTTTTTGTCAATAAAATGAAAGTCAATGAGGTCCAAAATAACACTGGACCTGTATGGACAAAAAACATGGAGACATTTTTCAAAATATCTTTCTTTGTATTGCACAGAAGAAAGAAATGCATACAGGTTTGGAATGACATGCGATGTGAGTAAACGATGACAGAATTTGAATTTTTGACTGAACTGGCTCTTTAAGTCAAAGAAAAAAAAAAGTAAAACATTCAAATCACAAAAATTGTCAAAATTTAACAAATTATTTAACAAAAAATGTATATTTAACATTTTAATTTATGTATGTGTATTGCTAAGTTATTCTTGTTAACTAAAACTAAAACCATTAAAAAACACTTAAATCACTTAAATATAATATATAAACGGAAATAAAAAACAAATAATAATAATTATTTTAATTTAGCTAGTTGCCAAGGCAACATTCTCAGTTTAATATAGTTTGAGTTTAAATTCTAAAATAACTCAAATCAAATAAACTAATTATAAAACTTAAAAAAATACACTATACAGACATTTTAAAAAGTAACAAAGTAAAAATGTCAAAAACACAACAAAATAAATACAACTTTAATTAAAAATAAAATGAAAACTGGTGAAAATCTAAAAATAAAATTGAATTAAAAATATTTACAAAATGATATTAGAATATCAAGGATGCTAAAATAACTTTAATTTAATTTGAGCTAGTAGCCAAGGCAACATTTCTTATTTTAATTTATTTGAAGTTGTATAGTATAAAAATGTAAAACTATATAGACACATTAAAATAAAACAGAACAAAACTTTAAATAATATTAAGTTAAAACAGAAAACTTCAAATCTAATCTAATTCAAAATATTAACAGAAATTATAACCGTACATCCATGATGCCAAAATAACACTGATTTGTACATTTATGTATATTATTTTTTTTGTTGTTAAATTTATATTAAGTAAATCATTTATATTTCATTCACTATATGATGATCATGCTCTCTGCAATGTTGAAAGTGCACATTCTGAAAAGTGTACAGTACTTAAGTACATATTTTTCACAAACAGTTACAGGGCACCATTTTTTACTTGTGTTTATCAATGAGGAATAAGGTGCCATGTACAGATTTTGTTCATCATCTGAATAATAATAATAATAATAATGAATCTAGGAAAGCAGTTCTACAGCAGTTCATAGAGACTCATCGTTCTGTTCTGCGATCTTGTCTCGCGTGTTTTTTTTTCATGTGAACCACTTGGACTTGATGTGAATAGGCCAACAGCTCCATACGAAACCCTCTCAGTCAGTTGACCCTGAAATGCGATCTTTTTTTGTGCTCGTGTGTTGCGTGCGGAGCCTCTAGTCGAGTCCTTCAGGAAGAGTATTCGGTGGAGAATAATTGGGTGACTGCTGTATAGAGTCTAACAGCAGAATTGCCTGTCTGGATGGCTTTTCCCACTGTTAGGGGTTGTTCCAGACCGCCGAGGCTGAAGGAAAGGACCTCTATTTTTCTTGTCTAGTCTTTTCTCCAGGATGCATTCAGGCTGACAGGGTGATAGACAGGCCAGAGCTGCTCTATGGGGAATGAAGGGACATCAATTAGCTCACCTCCCACCCCGTCCTCTCCTCTCTCTCTCTCGCTCTCTCTCTCAAATGAGCCATTCCAGCCAGCGGCAGTAGAAATCCTTCTTTGTCATGTGCATTTCACTGGGGTTCAGAGACAGTGGCGCTGTGGTTTAACCCTGTAAGCCTGACATTAATTAATAGTCAGAAAAATCTGATATTTTGAAATGGAACCATTCCTAAAAAAATAAGATGTAATCCCGACAGCTTGTAATGTAAACATGATAATTAGTTGTTGAGGAATTAAACAGCCAGTATGTTAAAATGGCAAAAGAGCAATGTTTTTTGGCTGATGTTGGCAATATTATACTGGTCATGTCAAACATACTAGTCCTAGTGCAACCAAGTCAATATTCAATAAATAAGATAAAAATCACCAGTATTTGTACAGAATTGGTAGGCGTTTGCATTTGAACCCTCGGTGATACGTCTGCATGCATGAACGGTCCAGTGCACTTCTTGGCCTCAAATAAACAGATCCGCTCTCCAGTGGGTGGCACTGCGTGATTCGGTTAGGGTAGCACAGTTTTGTTAAATTTTTTAGAATACAGCCCCATACAGCCTAATAACTAAAATAGTCTACTTTATGTTTTTCTTATTTTGTGCATATGTGACTGACATTTAGACAGCTAGACACAATTCTAACCACATACCAGATTTTAGGGTAAATGGGATAGTTTACCCAAAAATGAAAATTCTGTCGTCATGTCGTTTCAAACCCACAAGACTTTGGGTCAGCCTACATGAAAGGAATAGTTCACCCAAAAATGGAAAATTGTTGAGAATTTACTCACCCTCAGGCCATCCAAGATGCAGATTATTTGCTTTTTCATTGGAACAGATTTGAAGAAATTTAGCACTACATCACTTGCTCACCAATGGATGCTCTGCAGTGAATGGGTGCCGTCAGAATGAGAGTCCAAACTGCTGATAAAAACATCCACAAGTAATCCACACCACTCCAGTCCATCAATTAACATCCTGTGAAGCGAACAGTTGCGTGTTTTTAAGAAAAATAACTGTCCGTAAGGCGTTTTTAGCTTCATAATATTGCTTTCGTCAGTGAAAAAATTGTCTTGTCTGAATCAGGAGAGAAATATGCACAGATCAACCGCCCAGCTTTACAAGCAAAAACAGTTCAAAATAATTCCAAACAATATGTAATTCTTTTTGTGTGCAAAGGAAACATGGAAGAGAAGAAATTGTTGAATGAATTAGTTATTTTTGTTTTAATTTGCGCACAAAAAGTATTCTCGTAGCTTCATAACATTACGTTTGAACCACTGTTCTCACATGGACTATTTTAACGATGTCCTTACTACCTTTCTGGGCCTTGCATGTTGTAGTTGCGTTGCTGTCTATGCAGGGTCAGAAAGCTCTCGGATTTAATCAAAAATATCTTATTTTGTGATGAACGAAGGTCTTGCAGGTTTGGAACGACATGAGGGTGAGTAATTCATGACAGAGGTTTCATTTTTGGGTGAATGATCCCTTTAAGGACAACAACTTGAACATTTTTATCTACATTTCTTTCTAATGTTAAAGGGGTCATATGATGTTGCTAAAAAGAACATTATTTTGTGTATTTGGTGTAATGAAATGTGTTTATCAACCAGGGCATTTCCCAAAAAAAGCATTGTATGGCTAAGATGATCATAGAAACATTTGCCACCAAATGGTCTCAACAATCGACTTGGCTCACGATGCTTTTGAGAAACGCAGCCCTAAACATTGCAATTTATAAGTTAGTAGTACTGTTCGGGTTTACAGTGTACTCTACACTGCCCAAAAAACTCGCGTTTGAATCATCAGTGGCAAATTCTTTAAATATAAAATCTTCTTTATGCACCAAGAGCTTGTAACACTCCAAAGAGAAAGGAAAAATTGAAATCGCATCATATGACCCCGTTAAGAGTAGATAGGGTTTGTTCTTTGATAGTTTAAACCACCAACCTTCCAGTTACCAGCCTTGAGCATTAAATACTTCCTTAAGAATGCAGGCCAGTCTCAACAAAGGATAATTACAGTGCTGAGGTCTATGGTATCAAAACCACTGAAAGAATTAGGCCTATTTGCTCCAATTGAATGATCTAGTAAAAAGCTGATGATGTGCAGTCAGGTCATTCTGGGTCATTGTCGAAGCATTGCTATGTGGTTGATAGGTTCTGGGTGGTTTTTTGTGTGACGCAATGAGGTTGCTATAGGGTGTTCTGCATGATTACCTGGTTGGTTGCTTACTGACCCAAGTCTCTGATAATCTAGTCTGTAGATATGGCTCAGGTTCTGCCTTCAATGTAACTTAATCCCTTTTTTGTCCACCAGGCAAGAGTCAAATTGCTTCGAAAGGCAATAACACATCTCTTCCCAACAAGCTGCACAATTTGAGATATCATTCATGTCTGTAGCACAAGTTGGAGTTACATGCTGAAGGTTAATACTTAGGGTGAGTAGTTTGTTGAAATCACTAACCTTGAGTATGAGCAATAGTAATAGAGATGCTTGCCTTGGTAAACACCACTAAAATTAAATGTGAGGCGAAGAGAGTTCAGCAGTCACGGCAGTGCCAGTTTGGTGTGGCAGTGAGGGTGAGAACTGATGAATGCACAGGGGAAGGCATCTTTATTCCATTAGAGAGAGAGATGAAGTGTTTGTATGAAGTAAACAGTTCCCTGATCTGTTTCCAGTTGAGGTACAGGGGAGGGGACACACTGGAGGAGTTGTAGCTGATGATAACAGATTGAATTATCGATTTTGCACCTGCTCAAAATATAGTTGAATGTCTGTTTGGGTTAGGATGTAAATTTTTTTACAAATTATTTTTGGTCACACTTTAGTTTGGGGACCAATTCTCAGTATTAACTAACTGTTTAACTGCAACATTTGCCTCAGTAAACTCCTAATTTGCTTCTTATTAATAGTTAGTAGGGTAATTGTTAAGTTTAGGTATGGGGTTGGATAAAGTGATGTAAAATATGATCATGCAAAATAACACATTAATATGTGCTTTATAAGTACTAAAAACAGCCAGTATGCTAGTAATGTGCATGCAAATAAGCAACTAGTTAATAGTGAGAATTGTTTTAGTTTTTTTATGTAATTCTCTTGCACATCTCTCGCTATGCATACCTCACACTCGCCTCATCCTCAGTTAGCTGAATTAATTGTTTGATGAAGCAATGCCATAGCAATCACTCAGAACACCCTAACAACCATTTGTAACATGCTAGAACCACTCAGAACTCTATAGCACCTTCATAGCAACACCCTAGAAACCACCCAAATTGCCCTTGTAACAATTACATACCTGTAGCAATGCCTTGGCGGCAACCACCAACAACACTGTTGCAACCACATAGCAAAATGCTAAAAAAAAAACACCCAGAACATCTTCACAATGCTCTAATAACCACCAAAAATAACCTAGCAACTGTATACAAATGTCCTGTCAACCACTTACAATACCCTAGCAACTGGAAAACTACACACTAAACTATTTAGAACACCTAATGACCATGTAGCAACCAAAATACCCTAGCAACTACACAACATAGTCCTGGCAACCACTTACAATACCCTAGCAACTGGAAAACTACACACTATTTAGAACACCTAATGACCATGTAGCAACCAAAACACACTAGCAACTATATAACAGTGCCCTATGAACCGCTCACAACACCCTAGCATGCAAAAATTAAGACACCTTCACAACTGTATAGTAACACCCTAGCAACCACTCAAAATGCTCTTGTAACCACACCCAGGTAACCCCACACATACATAGCTACACACTAAACTATTCAGAACACCTTATCAACCATCAAAGCAGCCACATAGCAACATGTTATAAACTACTTAAAACACTTAGCAACTACTTAACAACACACTAACAACTACCTGGAACCCTTATGCAATTGAATTGTAACCACCTGACAACCAGCCAAAACGCCTTAGCAACCACAAAGCTATGCCTCGGGAACCACCCATAACAAGGTAGTGACCACACAGCAATAAACAGTTAAACACCCAGAAAATAATTGCATGCTCAACGCAACCACCCTAAACACCCTAGCAACTATATAACAGTGTCCTGGGAATGACTCACAACACCCTAGCAACTGCATGGCTACACTTAAGACACCTTCACAACTGCATAGTAACATCCTAGTAACCACTCAATATGCTCTTGTCACCACACCTTGGCAACCACACACAAAACCATAACAATTGCATAGATACACATGGAATTATTCAGAACACCTTAACAACAATAACAGTGACCTAGCAACCGCTCACTACATAACTCACAACACCCTAATATAGCAATACCAATTAAGACACCTTCACAACTTCATAGTAACACCCTTGCAACCACTACTCTTGTAAATTCCATAACAATTGCAAAGCTACACATGAAACTGTTCACAACACATTTACAACCACATAGCAATGGAGCAACCACTCACAGTATCAAAGCAGCTGCATTGTAACATGTTATAAACCACTCAGAACATAGCAACACACTAGCAACCACTCAGAACCCATTGAAAACTGCATTGCAACACCCTACTTTTTTGATGATGTTGGGCTTTAATTGGCTTTCAGAATGTGACACTTCCGGTGAGGCCTAGAGGAAGTATATGTTTTTGGGAGTAATGGAAGAAGAGCAAGATTTTCCATTTGTCTGGTGTTCATATTGTACCCGAGCAAGTGAGAGCATGGTTGTGTGATTGTGTATGAGTCCAGTGACAGTATGGGTGTGTAGAGGACAGGGCCTCGTTAATAATGTGATGTGTGAGACTGCCATGACAGCTGCTGTCTACAGGTGCTCAAGAGAATCTCTGGAGAGAGACTGTTAGAGAAAGAAGAGGCAGACAGTAGAATAAACCCCTGCCACAACAGCCATAAATCTCCACGTATGTGTGTGTTATTATGCTTGTGTATGAATGTATTTATAAAACCACCACAGTCACACCCAGAGGTAGATTTTATTCCTCTGAGGTTGCTCTTTGATAGCCCAGGACCCTTAGTGGTATTTACATTTTATGTTTCAGTTCCCAACATTGTCCCAGATGTTTCTCCAAAACATTTCTTAGGAGACCTTGGGAGACAACAATAGAAACAAATGAAACAATTGTTTACTTATAGTCTGAGTTTAAAGCAGGGATATCCTATCATGCTCCTGGAGGCCACTGTCCTGCAGAGTTTAGCTCCAACCCTAATTAAACACACCTGAACCAGCTAAGGTCTCCGGGCTTACTAGGCTGTATTTGAAATAGCTCCCTATACCCTCATTCACTACTCCACTAAATGTTGGGGTTACTTTCAAAAGTAATGCAGTATGTTACTCCAAAAAAAGTAACTAATTGTGTTATTTAGTTACTTTTTATGGAAAGTAATGCATTATGTTGCTTTTGCATTACTTTGTTTCACCAAAAGTGAAATTAATAACCCACGACTAAAGGAAATGGCTCTTCCTCTGCACGTCACTCCTAATTTCTCTCAAGATGGGGACAGGAGAGCTGTCAGTAAATAAATGGGGAAAAAAGTAACTTGCGTTACTTATTTGAAAAAGTAACTAATATATTTAGTTGTAAATGTAAAAGTAATGCATTACTTTACTAGTTACTTGAAAAAAGTAATCTGATTACATAACTTGTAATGCATTACCCCCAACACTGTCTACTGATATACTTCACAAATTTAGGCACCAATGGCCAGTTTTACTAAACGGCAAATTAGCGCGAGAGCGCAATTCCAAAACCGCGCCAATTGGAGGGGACATTTTTGCGGGTGATTTACTAACAACGCGCAAATTAAAGAACACCGATGAAACATCTCATTTACATATAGACCGATGCAATATACCAAGCTGAGGGCAAATTAGTGTAGTCGCGAATAAAGAATAAAGAAATAAATAAGCCACAGTACGTTGAAAAGAACCGGAGGCCAACAAATGAAGGGTCGCAAGAGGTTTTGATAGACCTGGTATTGCGTGACTGCTAGTTGAGGGTTCCAAGTCGTCATTTATTTCCTGAAGCAAATTAAAAATAACATGGCTTGGCAAACGATATGTTCGGATAATGTGTTCTTTCCAAATAAATTAATACGTGTGGAAAAATCCTCTCCCTTCTTACCATGCGTTCTCTGTTCTCTGGGGTGCCTTCTCCTAGCAACAATAATTGCAGCCATTTCAAACGCAAAATAGTTTAAGACATGCTTTTTTTGGGGTGTTAAATAATGGCGCAAATACCAGTAATTTGACGAGCTTAAACGTTAGTAAAACGCATTGCTTGATTCATTTGAATACTCCCCTCCCATAAATTTTGCATCTGAAAGGGAAACTCCTACAAATGCATATTCAATAAGGTCAGGCGCAAAAATAACTCTGTCCATACCTTTTCAGCACTAATTCATTACTGTGCATCTTTAGTAAAACCTGACAGTACTATTTTAACGCCAAAAGACAGTTTTCGCTGGCGCAAGCTGTTCGTAAAACTGGCCCTAAGTGTGCTAGAAGTGCTGCAGATGGCATCTTTAAACAAAACTCAGAAACTCATTGGTTGCAACGCTAAGAGTGCATGGGTATTCTCTAGCAACTAGCTGTTAACTGTACTTCAGTTGTACACCCGTACTTGAGGAGAAGTAAGGGACTGAATGAGTGAACTCAATAATATCCTCTATGGTTTTGGACACCACTACAAATGGCTGTCCCTTCAAATAGCACACTATATAAGGGTATGGGGGCACAACCATAGAGAAAGGTGTGCTGGACATTGGCCCTCTAGGGGGTTGATTGGAACAGGGTGATTTTGGAGCAATAAGATTTCCTGGTGGGCAAGTAGAGAAACAATCCAATGACAAATATTTGCAAAAACTCCTGTGCTTGTTGCAGCCTTGTTTAATTGGACCACCACTAAGAATGAGAGATTTTATCTTCTGTTGCCTTATATCGTCATGTCTTCTGATAAATCAATGTTAGAAAACAGAAGCTATTTTGTATTTTAGTATCATGAAACCCTGCATAAATAGGACTGGACAGAATCACTGTTGTAATGATTAATGTGAACATTAAACTTCCTGATTTGGAAATTGATAAATCTAGTGTATTTTCTGTGGATCAGCCGTGTCATCTGGCACAGAGTTAAGCTTGCACTTTACCTTGTGTTGTGGATTTCAAACCATGGAAACTTCCTCCCTGCTTACAATAATAGCGCTATATTTGCCTCCCAGTTTCCGTTTTTTGCACCGAGAGAGCTTAAAGAGTTCTGCTGTCTCCAAAACAGTGGCGATCTCTCCTCACACTCGAAACAAAATGATGACGAACATAATCGTGACTTTGAAATCATTATAAACAGCGAGTGAGAGGCAATGGCATTTTCCAAGCAATTCAGCAATCAAATGCTAATTGCTGGTGGCAGATCCAGTAATCACAAAGTGGGCGACAAGCATCTCTGCAATTGTGAATCATCTCTCCATACTCAGAAACATCATGCTTCACCAGTTCGATTTTGATTTCTACTGCAACACAACCAACATGACTTACATAACATTGCAATATGTGCAAAAATTGACTAGAAATAGCACAATGTGATGTTTTCATTGAACATTCCGTTGAAAAATAAGGGTGATCGAATTGTGGGCATTCCAACACTTCCTAAATAGCTATTTGGCTAGCTATGTTTTGATACTTTATTGGTTGAATTTCAATTAGTGTCTGATTTAAATGCCTGTACAGAGCTGTTCCTTTTGCTAGAGTTTTATATGACATTGAAAGGCTGCTTTAAGTTTCACCCTTCAATGACACTTGCTCTATTGCCTTACACAGTGGTTCCCAATCCTGGTCCTGGAGAACCCCCAACACTGCACATTTTAGATGTCTCCCTATTCAAACACACCTGATTCAACTCATTAGCTCATTAGTGAAGACTCCAAGACCTCAAATGTGAGTGTCAGAAAAGAGAGACACCAAAAACGTGCAGTGTTGGGGGTTCTCCAGGACCAGGATTGAGAACCACTGGCCTTACAGATGAAAGAGGGACTCAACTTTATTTTTTTAAACATTCTTCTTTTCAGGTTAAATTGGCATCTCCTTTGTGTCTGCTTGAGTTGAGTGAGGGCATGATTAACCTTCACAGAAGAGCTCAGTGCTACCACATGTGCCTGGATACAGTACTATTTTAACGCCAAAAGACAGTTTTCGCTGGCGCAAGCTGTTCGTAAAACTGGCCCTAAGTGTGCTAGAAGTGCTGCAGATGGCATCTTTAAACAAAACTCAGAAACTCATTGGTTGCAACGCTAAGAGTGCATGGGTATTCTCTAGCAACTAGCTGTTAACTGTACTTCAGTTGTACACCCGTACTTGAGGAGAAGTAAGGGACTGAATGAGTGAACTCAATAATATCCTCTATGGTTTTGGACACCACTACAAATGGCTGTCCCTTCAAATAGCACACTATATAAGGGTATGGGGGCACAACCATAGAGAAAGGTGTGCTGGACATTGGCCCTCTAGGGGGTTGATTGGAACAGGGTGATTTTGGAGCAATAAGATTTCCTGGTGGGCAAGTAGAGAAACAATCCAATGACAAATATTTGCAAAAACTCCTGTGCTTGTTGCAGCCTTGTTTAATTGGACCACCACTAAGAATGAGAGATTTTATCTTCTGTTGCCTTATATCGTCATGTCTTCTGATAAATCAATGTTAGAAAACAGAAGCTATTTTGTATTTTAGTATCATGAAACCCTGCATAAATAGGACTGGACAGAATCACTGTTGTAATGATTAATGTGAACATTAAACTTCCTGATTTGGAAATTGATAAATCTAGTGTATTTTCTGTGGATCAGCCGTGTCATCTGGCACAGAGTTAAGCTTGCACTTTACCTTGTGTTGTGGATTTCAAACCATGGAAACTTCCTCCCTGCTTACAATAATAGCGCTATATTTGCCTCCCAGTTTCCGTTTTTTGCACCGAGAGAGCTTAAAGAGTTCTGCTGTCTCCAAAACAGTGGCGATCTCTCCTCACACTCGAAACAAAATGATGACGAACATAATCGTGACTTTGAAATCATTATAAACAGCGAGTGAGAGGCAATGGCATTTTCCAAGCAATTCAGCAATCAAATGCTAATTGCTGGTGGCAGATCCAGTAATCACAAAGTGGGCGACAAGCATCTCTGCAATTGTGAATCATCTCTCCATACTCAGAAACATCATGCTTCACCAGTTCGATTTTGATTTCTACTGCAACACAACCAACATGACTTACATAACATTGCAATATGTGCAAAAATTGACTAGAAATAGCACAATGTGAGCTACAAGGTGATCGAATTGTGGGCATTCCAACACTTCCTAAATAGCTATTTGGCTAGCTATGTTTTGATACTTTATTGGTTGAATTTCAATTAGTGTCTGATTTAAATGCCTGTACAGAGCTGTTCCTTTTGCTAGAGTTTTATATGACATTGAAAGGCTGCTTTAAGTTTCACCCTTCAATGACACTTGCTCTATTGCCTTACACAGTGGTTCCCAATCCTGGTCCTGGAGAACCCCCAACACTGCACATTTTAGATGTCTCCCTATTCAAACACACCTGATTCAACTCATTAGCTCATTAGTGAAGACTCCAAGACCTCAAATGTGAGTGTCAGAAAAGAGAGACACCAAAAACGTGCAGTGTTGGGGGTTCTCCAGGACCAGGATTGAGAACCACTGGCCTTACAGATGAAAGAGGGACTCAACTTTATTTTTTTAAACATTCTTCTTTTCAGGTTAAATTGGCATCTCCTTTGTGTCTGCTTGAGTTGAGTGAGGGCATGATTAACCTTCACAGAAGAGCTCAGTGCTACCACATGTGCCTGGATATACACTACATCTGGACTGTCTTTCTCTTTCTGCATTCTGTATTTCTTATGCACACTTACATTTGAACACCTTTCTTACGTTCCCTTTATTATGAAAAGCATACAGACCCCAGTACAATCACAGATACTGTCTACATTTGCACATTGTTGCTGGAAGTAAACGATGCCTTGGTTTATTTCTGACATACTTATCGCATTGGTGCAACAACAGGACAAATGGATTTTGAATGTTCGAATTGACACGTCCAGTATAGACGGCAACAAGCTGATGGAGACGTGGTGTGACACAGAATGCATTTTTATGTTTCACTGCACTGCTTTTCCATTGTTTTTCTATGTAAGCATGCGTTAGACAGACATATTGGCCATTGATTTTGGAACAGAAAAGGAGACATTTGGAAAAATGTACACTTCTCATTAACCTTCTCATAAATATTTTCACTAACAGAATTTAAATTGTTGTGTGATCTGTTTCTTTCTCATCACTTACCTTCACTTCAAAGTGTGAGACACACACTTCTCTCCCTGTTCAATACTGGACTGTAAATGTAGCTGTGTGTGTGAGAGAGACAGAGTTAAAATCACTGTCATCTGTATCAGCAGTGGGCTGGAGATAAATGGTTCTCTTTGTGTGTGGCGCTGAGAGGCGGGACTTTATTCACTGGGTTTGGAGTCCAGCCTTCCGTCCTGTGCCTTAACAAACCTAACACTCATCTGAGCGCCAAGTACTGGTTTGGCTGTAACTGTGTTTATGTGTGTTTGTATGTAAGGGCGTCTGTGCTGCGCATACCTCATTCTGATGAGACTTCCTCTCTTCTGTGAGAGGACTAGTTTGTGTGGAAGGAAGTCCCTCAGGTTTTATTTAATTTGATGGAAATGTTTTGCTTGCCCGGCCTGGTTTGCAGGGCAATGGCTTGCCAAAATGTTGGGCCCTGTTAGCAAGAAGAGCGGACTAGGCCAATCCATTTGAATGATCAGAAACATAACTTCCTAGATGATGGATGGAAAGAAAAGCCATGCAAATTAGCGGAGAAGAGATATGTTGAACTGGGAGGAAAGGAGAAGAGGCAAGAGAGGAGAGGAGAGACAAGATGAGGTGAAGAGTGATAAGAGATGAAAAATCAGTAGAGGGAATAAGGGATAAAGAAAAAAGACAAGAAGCGAGACGAGATGAGGAGAGGGGAGTCAAAAAATGAGGAGCGGGGGGCAATCAAGATTGGAAAAAGACTAAAGATGAGGAGAGGACTTGAAAGGTAGTCAAATGAGACGAGATGAGGAGCAAAGCGAGTTTTTGGTGAGTGATTGATTTCACGAGTGTGCAGTAACATTTGAACTATGATGAGAGATGAGAGGAGGTGAAGGATAAAGAAATGAGACCAGAAATGAGGAGCTGAGATGGGTTACATGTGGATACAAGATGAAAGAGCAAAGGAGAGATAGGTTGGAGACAGAAAGAAAAACAAGATGAGTAGAGGAGGTGGAAGGAGTCGAATGATGAGGAGATGAGGAGTTGAGAGGATTCTGTTAGGGAAGAAGATGAGTGGAAAGATGAGGAAAGAAAAGTAGAGTCGAAATAGGAGGAGAGGAGGTGAGATAATATGAAGAGAAAGGAGGAGAGGAGTCGAAAAAATTAGGAGAGGAGGTGAAACAAATATAAAGAGCAGAGAGGAGAGGAGTCAAATTATGAGGAGTGGAAGTGAGAACATATAAACAAAAGGGAGAGGAAGATATGAGAGTAGAAATGATGGGAGAAGTCAAAATATGATAAGACAACAGAATAGGAGATGAGAGAAGTCAGAAGATGAGGAATTAAGAGTTGACCAAAATTAGAGGAGTTGTGAGAAAAGGAAAGACGAGAGTTCCCCAAAAAAAAGAAGTCCCAAAATTTAAATGAAAGATGAGAAGAAGAGATGAGGAGTTTACAATGATGAATAGAGACAGTGAACTGAGATAGATGAGGAGATGGGATGGATAGAAGAGCAAAAGAAAGGAGGTGAGATGAGGTAAGAGGAGAGGAGTCAAATTATGAGAAGATATGAAAAGAAGGGTGAGAGGAGTCAATAGATGAGTAGAGGAGGTGAGACGATGTGAAGAAAAAGGGGGAGAGGAGAGGATAAATTATGGGAGAAGTCTAAATAAAATAGATGAGAGGCAAGAGGTGGGCAAAAGTAGCTAAAATATAAGGAGACGTGAATAAAGGAAAGGAGAGAGTTAAGAGAAGGTGAGATGAGGGACAAGTTGAGGAGTTGAATAGTGAGATAAGGAACTGAGATAGATGAGGAGATGGGATGGATAGAAGACCAAAAGAAAGGAGGTGAGATACAAGGAGAGGAGTGGAAAGATGAGGATGAGATAAAAGATGAGATAAAAGGATATGCAAAGGAAGGAGATGAGGAGAGGAGACGAGAAAAGACGCCGAGGCAAGACATGAGGGGACAAGAATAGTGCAGAGTCCTTGTTCTCCTTCACCCCAAAGAGCATATCAACCTTAATTTTATCACCAATAAGACCAAGCAAACAGCATAAACCCACACATCGGCCATCTGCTCTGCTTGTCTCTGAAAGCAACCCATTCCCGTTCCATTCCACCATCAGAGCAGCGAAAGTGTTTTCAAGCTACTAATCGTTATTTAATCAAGCTTACTGGCTTGATCTGCTTATATTCAATTAATTTAATCCACTCTATCCAAAGAGCCATGGCGAAACTGCACGCTGAGTGACATATCTGCACTCCAGCAAACTGACCCTCTTTAGGGTCAGTTTGCAGTCGTGGCCTAATGGTTAGAGAGTCTGTCTTGTAACCCAAAGTTCACGGGTTCGAGTCTCAGGTCCGGCAGGGATTGTAGATGGGGGGAGTGAATATCCAGCACTCTCTTCCGCCCTCAATACCATGACTGAGGTGAGACCCTTGAGCAAGGAACCAAACCCCCAACTGCTGTGTGTGTGCACTTGGAAGGGTTAAATGCAGAGCACAAATTCCAAGTATGGGACACCATACTTGGCCACACGTCACGTCCTTTCCTTTCTTTTACTGCATCTCAGAGGGCTGCCGAGATGTGAATGGGCACAGTCAAGCATGTGTTATGTGGGTGTGCGCTGCAGCCTGTTAAGCTGTGCGAGTGTGTGTAGTGAGGTATGTGTACTGCCCTGGGGGTTGCGGGACTCCTGGCCCATTGCCTATGACCCAGATTACAGGAAATTAAGGAGATTTTAGGAGCTCACTCTTCTGGCCTGCTGCACTGCATTATCAGAATCTGCTCCTGCAAATAGAAGCAGCATGACGGGGCAGTGGACTTGGCAAAGAGATGCACTACCACCAAGTACTACCTCTCTTTCTCTGGAGGAAATGCTTGATGGAGCGAGTTCCGCCTGTGCTATTTTTAAGTGTTGGTCAAAGCACACATACGTCAGATGAGTTTTTAAGATGGCTTGTCAAGTTAAAAATAAATGTAGTTCAACTAACTATGTATCCCCTGTGTTCTGTTCCATTACGTTCTATCAGTTGCGCTGTTTTTGAACACAAGAAAGTGTCCTGGGTGTAAGCTACAGCCTCTCCAAACAGAACATTGAGTGCTGTTCCAGACTGAAAACTACCATGTGCAGTTGCTTTTCCAACTTGGTTCACAAGGTACCGCCTAATATGAAATCATAACTAATCATGAAAATGATGTTTTGAATTATAAATAGTCAGTTATTTATTCTGTGCAATCACTTGCAATATCCCATATCCCGTCCCTAAATGGTTTGGGCATGTTCTTGTTTTGCCATCAGCCAATCAGAGTTGTGAGATGTCATGGATCTATAGTGATTAGTCACATGATATTTACAGCTCAGCTGACTAGTTCAAACAACTTACTGTAAATCCAGAGATATGCAAGATTTAAGATCTAAGTCATAGTAGATAATTGTCATGCTATCTTGTTTCAACTAGCCGAGAGCTTTTAACTGGTTAGCACTATGCTAAGCTATTACACCAAGTTAAAGTCTACATGAACCAGAAGTTGTAGCTGACTTTAATTCAGTATTGTAATGTATTTCAATTCGAAAGAGAATATTAAATAGAGGGCGGGGTTTTATTTTAGCACATTTTCAAACCAACGGTATATTCTGCCCAAGCCATCAAACTGACGTCATCAGAGAAGGAATGCCATTCCAGAGCAGAAGTAAATGTTCACATTGTGATTAAAGATTTCCAAAACAAAGTATTTTTTCAGTGGATTAACTTGCATGGATTAATTGTTCACATCAAGACTAGCAATATGCGCTACTAGGCTAAATTAAAATTACTTTTAACATTACAAATCAAAATTCATGGTGGGAATGCTACTGGATATAACAGTAACTTTGTTAAGATATTATAAACCTCCCTGGTCGGCCAAACTGTTAGCTAGCATATGTGCTATAGCTAGGCTATGGATACGAAAAACATGGCTATTGGAAAACTACTGCACTCTATAATAAGAAATCACTTCAGACACAACTTGAAATGGAATTTCTCAGCTTTACTTCTCCATTATTGTGTTTCCTGATACACACTTATGGTTGACCTCCTCAGTCGTATTCCACCCTCAGAATTCACTGTAAAGTTAATGGACTAATTAGAGCTCGTATCTCCACTGATGTGTGCAATTAAAACATGTCCCAATCCTGATGCTTAGAGTCTGCTGTGACATTAACGCCACTTTCATTTGTTTACTGCCTTTTTATCTCCTACTAAACACTGCGTTAACATGTTTAGTACAGTGATGATGAAATAAACGTAGCTCATTGTTAATTAGCATGTCTATTGGGAATCTGAATAAGATATTTAGGGGTCCAAGCAGCATCTATATTATGCTGTAAGCATTTGATTTTCATAAAACCTACTTTCCTTCTCTTTGTTTGTGGCCAAATGTGATATGCACGGCGCTCTTACTACTTCACACATTGGCACCATCTCGGATAATCCAGAAGCCTCTTTCAATCCTCACAGTATTCGGTAGAGGAATTCTCTGTTTACGGTTCCCTCCTCCTTTCATTCCACACCTCCATTCCAGCAATAAAGCTTGTGGCCAAGTGCTAGAATTGCCAGATTACTAAAGGATTGCTTGCAAAAGTAGCTCTCAAGACTCGTCGTTTTTTTTTTACTGGACTTAATGCTATTGAAATTGTGTTTACACAGACTGGCTTAAAGGTCAGATGTTTATAACGCCAAATTTATTGCATTGTTAGGATGTGAATTTCCCAGATGCTAATCCTCGCATTTCACAGTGTGCTTCCAAAATTGTTTTGCGCGTTATTGTTGATTAAAATAAATTTAATCAAGCCCATAAACAACTGAACTAGCTGAGAAACCAGGTCATTTTTATTTTTCTGAAACATCTGAACACACCATGCTCCCGCTCATAAATACCAGTGTGCCTCACAAAGACTCAGCTCTATAATGTTAAACAAACCACACATCAAGCCGTGCTTATTTCTTCTCCGCAGGCGTATATTTATGAAGGCAACACAAGCCATCAGTTTCCGTGTAACTGCATGATGTTTACGTTTAAGCAAGGCGCTGCTATCCAAAGTGACTTAGAGTGCTTTTAAGGTATACATATAATTTTGCATGTTCTCTGGGAATCGAATTCTTGATTTTGGTGTTGCTAGCTGCATGATTTACCAGTTGAGCTACAGAAACCATATCATGGGCAAATTCTGCTTAGAAAATTGACCAATACTTTTTTTTTTTTCATAGAACAACATCTGCTGGCAGTTTGTCAGTTCAGTTCATGCATTTGATAATGAGAAGACCAGTTTGAGAGCATTGAAAATACAGACCAGTGCTTTTTGTTACTATGTCTTTTGCACAAATAACAATGTTCTGAAAGCACTCAATTTGGGTTCAGTAAGTATAGTCATTTAGCAGATGCTTTTATTTAGAGCAACTTACAGGGCACCTTAAGCAACGTGTGGCGTAATTGTGATGGATTGAATCTTTTAAGTTACTCAAGTGTCTAAGGACCCACTTTGTATTAAATGGCCTTAACTACTATGTACTTACATCAAAAAATAAGTACAATGTACTTATTGTGTTCATATTGAATTGCAAAACACTTTTGCTGCTATTGAGGTTGGATATGGATAAGGTTAGGAACAGGTTTAAACCTACCCATACCACGGGTAGGTTTAAGGGTGGGTTAAGTTGTAAGGAATGGGTCAACAGTGTAATTATAAATGTATTACATGCAGGTATTTTAAAAATATAAGTACAATGTAAAAACTGTATGTACACAATAAGTGCATTGTACTAAATGATTAATTTAAATGTAAATACATAGTAGTTAAGGTCACTTAATATAAAGTGGGACCGTGTCTAGATTTAATGACCACAAATGAGACATTGATACAAAATTAATTTAATTGCAGCAATTGTATTTTGTAATAATGTATTGAAATTCATAGCTGATTCAAAAATTCTTGACTCACTGGGCAGAAAACCAAACCTCATGGACTCAAAGTGGGTAAAAAGTAAAACAGTCCAAAATCCATACTGCATACAGCACTGCATATCCCATTAATTTTTGCTTTGCAACTCATGAATATTTAAGAATGGGCATTTGCATAAAAGGCAGTGCCTTGGGAGCACAGCACCTGTCTCTGTCGATTTTATTTATGTTAAAATTTCATTTCTGCTAGTTTCCCTGATGCTAATATACCTTAATTGAGAGTATGACATTTACCGAAGGCTCTCCATTTGGAATTAATCTATAACCACTTAATTTTCAGTCAGGGGTGAAGAGATTTTTTTTGGTGGCGATCCCTGTGAAATTCACAAATTCAAGGATGTTCAAATAAGGGGGTTTTGTAATGAAGTGATAAAGCCACTATTAAAATGTCCCTTATTTTGGTCAAGGTATTGCAACAACAAAGACCTTGTGGGATACGGATACTCATGCTGTGACTGGAGCTCATCCTCATGTTTTTAATCCACTAAGTGAATTTCTGAGGTGGCCCTGACAGTTTCCTGGCAACTCAAGATTGCAGTTTGTATACCTGTGATAGCTTTGCTTTTGTTATTTTATCTTTTTGACATTTGTTCCCTCACTCCGAGTAGAATAAGGCCCAATCCCAATTCTACCCCTTAGCCCTTTCCCCCTTCCCCTCCGTTTCGCGCGTTCACGTGAAGGGGTAGGGGTCAATTCTCTTTTGGTTGGAGGGGTGGGGGTAGGGGAAGGGCTAGATAGCCCTTCAAACGAAGATTTTTCGGGACCACACTTCAAACGAAGGGGTATGAATTATCTCAGCGTAAACCGGCTTCAGGGGCAACATGGCTGCCCGAGCGAAGAAAAAGACACAGAAATGTAAGCATTTTTGGCATTAATAAAGATTTTAACGAAAAGTAATCATTTGTTTTATGTTACATTCAATCGTGAGTTCATATTTTAAAATAGAATTGGGATTGGGCCTAAATGTCAAAGGAGGAGTGTAGCAGCTTACACTCATTGTCTTAAAGTCATGTTTTGACACTAAAAACGTTACATCTAAAGGGATTAATTGTGTTTTTGACAGATGTACAGTAAACTCAGATGAGATGACTTCAGTCATATCAGTTGCCCAGAAAAAGCCACTTTATTCTGTGCAAAGGGGATTCCCCATATGGTGGCAGCCATGTTGAAATCACATGACCAGACAAATACTGTTTGCATAAATGGTATTAAATGTGTTTCCACAAACTCAATCTTTGCAACGAATGAATCTTGACTGACAATTGCAATTATTTTTGTGCTTATATACTCTTAACCGAAAACATCTGTTTTTGTTTGATGTTGCATCCACACCACTAGGTGTCAGTAACAAGTTTAGGTACACTGTCATTGTCAGACTCTGTTCCATGTTTTGTGTGTGTCCTGCTCCCCATGTGCCTTCCCATGCCCTTATTTGGTTAGTTTCCTGTTCCTCCCCTGATTAGTTAAGTTAATTTGTCCCAGGTGTTTCCCTTGATGTTTCATTGCTCCCAGGTGTGTCTCGTCATCCCCTCCTCCTGTGTGTATAAAAAGTGTTCCCAGTCCCAAGTTCTCTGTCCGCTGTTAAACGTCTTCCTGAGTTCGTCTCCCTTAGTCCCTGAAAATAAAGCCTTGGTAAAGTATTCTCCAGCGTCTCCTCGTTCCTAGTGTGTGTGCACCGTGACAGTCATATTGGAGATCGAAAAATTACTTAAAATGACTTTCACCTTTAATAATAACTTACTGCAATTAAAATAAATGGTGCCAAATACTTCCAGCCATTCAGTGGGTGCAACAGAATACATTGGCCTATGAGTTTCTGAGGCCCAGTTTACAATATTTTTTCATTTTTAGGCCTTCTCTTATATTACTTGCAGTGACACACAAACACACACACACACACACACACACTATGCACTAGGGCTGTCAAAATGGCTGAAAAACTAAATTCGAATTTTGTGCTTAAGTATTATCAAAATTCGAATTATATTTGAATTTAAAATGCAGAATTTCAGTTAGGGTAAAGAAAAGCTTTTGGCTTTTCTCCTGAGGCCACAAGAGGGAGCATCGAGCATAAGATAACATGACTGTGAAAAAAAGTGCATAATGTTTAAAATAATGTTTATAAACCAATTATAATTACGTTTTTTAAACAACTATAAACAAAACAGCGTCATGTATGCATTCATAGTTTAATACAAAAGGCCGAAAGCCAATCATACAGAGTACATTTTCGTTTAAAAACACGAGTTGCAGTGGGATGGGGAAAAAAACCCGCCACTAAGTCCCGAGATATGTTTTTCAAAGTTGAACTTGCATTAATTTTACATGGCTTTCTAAACATGCGGTTCTCTTGTGCGAGACGCGAGTGCAGCGGTGATAGATGCGCGAAATATGCGTTCTGTGTGAACGGTTTGCTTTCAGTTTTGACGTAAACAAGATCTTCTCCGCATTGATGTTCTCTTTTCCCGCAATATTTGTAATCAACAACGCAGCAGCACCGCATCTAGTGGCTTCAACTGGATAGACTAACAAAAACATTAAAATGTAATGACATTTACATCGTCATCGCATCTCGTGCGCCACTGAAAAGGCAGCCTCTTTAACGCACACGTAAAATTCTGGATTTTTATTTTAAATTCGACGAAAATTCGAAATTCGAATTTTTTTTCACAGCCCTACTATGCACATGCAAGTGCATACATAATGTCTCCTAGACCTCCAGGCTGTGACCACAAACTGCCTTTCCTCTATAGTCAGTAGATATCAAGAGAATCTTTTATTATAGGAGAAGCATTCATTATATTTTATAGCTTTATTCCCTCTGGTTACAGTACAAATTTATTTCTTAAACTGTTTTAGCTCCTTGTATGTGTGACTGTGTTTGTAAAGAGGTAAAGTCATAATCACCCCACAGGCAATAACACTCATACAAAGATATTTTATTCTTGACACATTTTATAAGGAGCTTCTGCCAAGGTGGATTTTGTGCCATATTTACCTTGTAGTCCCTCTCCTCATCTGACTGCTGAAAATATCTTTTATCCATCTGTTGATGTTAGCACACCTCCAAGTATATCCTTCTAGCTTTTCGCCATGCCATCTGAGTGATCCTCATTTCCTAATATCAGTCAATGGAGGACAATCCCATAATCCATCCAAAGTGTGTCACTGACCTAGTGGCACTGGTTTCTGGGCTGCAACCAGTCCAAAATTAACTTACTGTGACAATTGATGGTGAAAATGCTTGGCAATTTTTTTTTTCCCGCATTAATACATTGTTTGCAACAGTTAGTTCTGGTCCTCACATTTGATTGGCCGAATGGCTTTCCAAAAGTGATTACAGGGGTAGATTATCAGTTAATAAATATTAATTTTTTGTGTGATTCCTTGCACAATACTATGTACTGTCTTCAAATCACTTTTAGCATGGTGAATGATTTGTAAACTAATACATTGTCACATTTGCATTACAGTACCAGCTCCGCATGTATGACTTTTCGGACATAGTAAACTCGCTCAGTAGCTCCCCCTGGTACAGCAACACTTGTGATGTGAAGAGCTCAGGTATAAGTTCCAAAAAAAGGAGTTAAGACAAAAGAGTTGTAAAAACTAAAAACTTGTAAAAAGCAAGCTACTGACATGGATGCTTCAGCAAGTGTTTTGTTAACACAGCTGGTTAGGTTTAAAGGGTTAGTTCACCTAAAAATGAAAATTGGCTTGTGTTTTACTCACCCTCGAAACATCCTAGGTGTATATGACTTTCTTCTTTCAGGTGAATCCAGTCGGAGTTATATTACAATTGTCCTGGCTATTCCAAGCTCTATCATTGCAGTCAGCGGGTGTTGCAGTTGAACAGTCCGCAAGTCTTCAAATAAAGAACGTGCATTCATAATAGAACGTGCCTCACACGGCTCTGGGGGGTGAATAAAGGCCTTCTGTAGTGAATCCATGCGTTTTTGTAAGAAAAATATCCATATTTCAAACGTAATAAACACTTTTATATCACTTCCGCCAACTGTTTTAACACTTCCACCAATTATTCAATACTGAATCATTTTAAATAGTTAAAATTATTATGTATTAACCAAAGATGACGTAGGAATTTACTTGCGGTAGTTTAGTAGAAGTTTATCAGTAGAATCCTATTATCTTTTTTTTTTTTTTTTTTTTTTTTTTTTTTTTCATTAATTCACAACACTCAAGTTTCTTATGTTGCAGTTCGAAGTTAGGCTAACTGGGTTTAGCATTTCAAATCAGTGAAGAAACTGGTTGATTGTTGTATATGTCAGACAGTCTCTTCCTGTTTTTTTTTTTTTTTTTTAATTTTCAACAGAAAATAGTGTACACAGAAACAGAAGGCAATGATAAACACAGTGTGTGGCAATACTAATAAAATAAGGTACAAAGCAACTACAACAAAAAAAACAAACAAGAAAAAAACACAAACCATGAACAAACAAAGTCTCTTCCTGTCTAAGTGGGCTGTTCTCAGCTTGAATAAACTGTGATGTGGACCAGAACTTGTGCTTATAGTCAAAGTTTAGCTCTGTAAGGCCATCAGCTAACTGGAAGGTAGTATTCCTCCCCAAAATAGTGAAAAATATATAATAAGCAATCCTAGTGTTGTAGCTTGCAAATATTTTTTGATAAACAACATTTTGGTCAAAGACCTTCTTCAGGCATTTTTCCTAATACTTGCCTACACAGCTGCTGCCGTCCAGGTGTATGAGAGGTGTTTTTATTTATTCATTTTCTTGCCAAAGGCAATTTTATTTGCATTTGGCACTTGGCAAGTGTTAATTTTGCACCCCAGCTGTAGCCATTTCCATGTGTTCTCTTGCTGTCTCTCTCTAAGAATGATTTAAACTGCTAAGAAGAGTCACTATAATGGCTGCTCATGATTTCTGCGTGCTGTATGCAATATAAATGATAATGATAGAGAACCAATAATACTGCTGATGAAATATAAAGTGAATGTGTGCGGTCATTGTCTCATTTACAGATGGTGAGAGGCCGATGGAGGGAACTGATACCAGCCGGAAGAGAGACTCACGTTCATCAGACAAGTACCGCAAAAGCGAAGACGCCAGCAACAGCCAGGAGGAGGAAAATGCAGTAAGATGTTTGTTTCTTTTGAAATTATGAATTTTTAAAGAAAACAAAATGCAGGGCTTAAAAAGATATGCACTCAATTGTACTGAATGTGCACTTGTAGTGTACCTAATACTTAAAGGGTTAGTTCACCCAAAAATGAAAATTAGCCCATGTTTTAGTCACCCTCAAAGTATCCTAAGTGTATATGACTTTATTCTTTCAGACGAATCCAATCGGAGTTATATTAAAACATTTTCTTGCTCTTCCAAGCGTTAGAATGGGAGTAGGGGGGTTTTTTTGTTCAACAGTCCAAAAGTAGTCAAATAAAGCACGCGCATCTGTAATAAAATGTGCCTCACACGGCTCTGGGGTGGGGGGGTGAATAAAGGCCTCCTGTAGCGAATTGATGCGTTTTTGTAAAAAAAAAAAATCCATATTTGAAACGTTATAAAACTTTTTCATCATCCGCCGGAACGGCTTGCACGTATGACAGTCAGCAGAAGTGAGAAAAAAAGTGTTTACAACGTTTTAAATATG